>NW_027069654.1:119699-619152 GCF_002906115.3 Quercus suber | reverse complement strand
AAAACCCCCCCCCCACAAAAAAAAAAAAAAAAAAAAAAAAAAAAAAAAAAAAAAAAAAAAAAAAAAAAAAAAAAAAAAAAAAAACTATCAAGTAAACTTACACATTCACATGCATGATTACAAATTCTTAAAATTAAATACCCCCTTCATGTAGGCAAGGATTCCAAGAAATCACTCATAGCAACAAATATCTATTTTGAGTAGGAGGGAATTATGAAAAAAAGGAAGATGCAAGAAGGTTAGAAACAACCATATATAATGATGCAGGAGTTCAAACCAACTTCAAAGCCATATATATGGTACTGGATTGTCAATTGGGCTCTCAAGTTTATCAAGAATTCAGGATCACAATATAGGTGGGAGGGATCATGCTAAAATTTTGGGAGTTATGGAGCTGTCTTAGCATCATAGGTATTTAGAATTTATTTGCTACAGGCTAAAAGTGGTGATTGCTATATATGGACCCCTAATCTTGATGGTGGTCACACAAAATGAAATTATAAAGCTAACCAAGTTCTTCCTCTCCAAGTCTTTTAGTAAAGGAGGATTGGATCAAAGTAAGTAAATCCAAAATTAATGAACAAATTAATCAAAGTGTTCCTATGATAGATAACTTGGATTATACTACCTACACGTGAAGCATTAAATTAGAGATTTGCAATTGAAGATGGGTTGTGCAGCCTTCACACCAATTGCAAACCCACAAGCCTTCGAGTCACTTCCCAATGCCAATGACTGCATCGAAAGGGATTTTGTTGGAATTGTAATGAAAATTTTAAATTTTGAATTTTAGTTCTTGAATTATTGATTATGGATGAGAATACTTTTTTTTTTTTTTGCCCTTCAAAGATTACGGATGAGAATACTTGGACCCTCCTTTTATCAATCATTTTGTATGGATGGTAAAATTGGCAAGCTTATGGAATTGTGGTTAGAAATAATTTGAAGCTAAAATTGTTCAATTAAGTAGTAAAAACCATGTTAGGTTTTTTTTTTTATTTTTTTTTATCTATATAAATCTTTTATTTCCTGTATTGTTTCTTAGTTTCTAATTTAAATGGATTTGCTTGGTGTAAAAGATAACAAATCTTGATGAAACTCCTTTGTGGATGATCCTACTCATCTGCAATTCTAATTCAAATGGACTTGCCTGGTGTAAAAAATAACAAGTCTTGATCATTCTCCTTTGTGGATGTTCCTACCCATCTCCTAACATTATGGAACTTTTGATGTATAAGATTGAGCTCTTTTGGTCCAAAAAAATCAATGCAATCAGTGCTTTGATGAGACTTGTGCTTTTCTAGGCTTTTGTTCTCTTGCTTTTGCCTTAATAGTTCAAAAAAAAAAGCATTTCCTTGATGTTCTCTTTTCTGTAAAGATGTGACAATTCTTGATCTCTGTAGGGAATGTGATATTAGGCTTAGATTTTGTGAAAACATAATTTTTACTTGAAAATACAATCAAAAAAACATTCTCTCTTTAATTGTTGACGCGTAGGTTTAAAGAAAATAGATGAGATCCTAGAAGGAAAACACACGGAGTCATGACTGTTAGGTGAAATGCCCTCATAGTATTTGACTATTTGAGATTTGACAAATTGTGATAGTCATTACTGTTGCTATTGGATTTTGTGCAAATTAAATGCCTAGAAAATAGATAGATGTGACAATAGTGTTTGTTGAAGTAAAAATTTTGAAGACAACGAATGTAATAGTATTTTGAAAAATTATAGATGATTTTTTTTGGGTAAAAAAAAGGGAATATTATTTAGATAATAAAGAGTTTATACAACAACAGGCTCATAAGCCTCTAAAGGACATATTTTACTAGTCTCGAGTTGCTTCATATTTCACACAAAATTTGGATACACAAAATTTGGGCATATATCATAAACTTCTAAAATGCTTTATTGTTGACAACTCCATTTAGCTAGCACATCCATAAATCCATTAGCCTCACAATATACGTGAAGTTGATGGACTGCCCATGCTCGCGCCATAAGATTCTTACAATCAAAGATTAAAGGAACAACATCTTATGATGAAATACCATCAATAGTTAGTCAAGTAATAACAGTAGTGGAATCAATCTCTAAAGAAATAAATATAAATCTCAAATACCATGCTAACAATAGTCCTTGTCAAATAGCCCATAACTCAGCAATATTATTAATAGCTATGCCCAAGTTTAACGAGAAACCAGAAACCCATAAACCTGAACTACTATGCAAAATACCACTAACACCTGCCTTTCCAGGATTACTTAGGGACAAAAACTTTTAAAGGTTTAATGGGGTAAGGCAAGATGATAAAATTCAATTGCTAACTGTACATATTTATAAACAAGATGAGATTGAGAGATAGATTGATTATTGAAAATACGATCATTCCTAGCTAACCAAAGTTGCCAAAGTAAGGAAAGGAAGAAGCAAATTCCAAGAAAGTTGATGTTTAGGGAGAATAGTTTTATTAGCTAATACCGTAGGTTACATGAGGTGGAACATGTTGGTAATTCTTCTGAGCCAACTAATACAAATAAGTCACATCCAGCTAACATGCGAGGCACTTCACTTGACAATTGTAAAATTGACACTATTACATGCAACCCAAGCTTACCCCAATTAAAATTCTCATCTCAAGATTTACCTTTAGCAAGCCAAAACCCCAGTGACTCGAACTCCTAATGTGGCTCCATCATTCGATCAAGAATCAATGTCACACACCCCCACCGATGAGGTCTCCAGTTCCTGTTCTCTCCCCTAAAGAGCCCTCCCATCCAACGTTGAACCCCACCGACATGCATTACCCTCCTCTCCATGCAGGGACGGACGCAGGATTTTCAGTTGGGGGGGTCGGAGATAAGCGAAATTTTTTTTTTCAAATACACATCCATATAGTATTAATAAACTAACAACCAAGACAAATACCCAAAATCATTGTTTCTTAATATATTAAGATACAATCATCTACTAACAAAAACAAAATACACGAAACACTATTGTTTCTTTATACAATCATCTATGAAAAGGGAACTCGACGCTCTTTCAAATCTTCAAAATCATCTACGATTGAATCCAAACTAAATGTTGAAGCTATATCATTTTCAATGTATAACATCAAAGAGTCCGTCAAAAAATCATTTTCCATTTTGTTTCGAAGGTTAGTTTTGACAACTTTCATAGCTGAAAATGCTCGTTCTGTAGTAGCAGTAGAAACTGGAAGAGTAAGCACGAGTCTCACCATTCTATAAACAAGTTTGTAATATTCTGAATTTCCAGTTCTCACTAACCATCGAGACAACTCAGATAAACTTTTCAATTTTTTGAACTCCGGATCCTGGATTACATTATGCTCAAAATGATAAAGCTCCTTCTCCAACACTTGTTTGTCATAATCTGTGAAATCTTGTGGATAGAAATTTTTTACCAACAAACAAAGATCACTACTTCTGAAAGATTTTAATGCCTCTCGAGGTTCTAAAGCTGAGCTAAGCCTAAGTAACTCCATTGCATCTTCATTAAACCGATAATTTAGTTCCCGTAGTTGAGAATCTATTGTAGCATAAAAAAATATTTACTCGATAATGATGATCATTTGTAACGTTATCTGGTTGATTACGAGCTCGACCTCGCCTCGCAATATAACGAGCATTCATATCCAGGACATCAATGCAATGCTTCTCACAAAATGAGATCACAGTGGTGAGTAAGCCATCCCATCCATCATCTCTAAATTTTTGGATAAGTGCTTTAGTAGATGAACCTAAATGCATGGCATTTAAAATGTCTTGAGATTAGCTTTGCAAAGCTTGACAAAGTTTATCAGTGATCTCCATAGTTTCCTTCTCAAGATGCAAGATGAAGACAAATTCAAATGAAGTTAAACCATCATAAGCTGCCTCTGCTTCTGCCCGATGTTCTCCATCAATTGCATCATCAATTATATTTTGCAAAACTTCAACAGTTGAAGTAAACATTCTTAATAAGCTAGAAACTGATCTAAAATGTGAACTCCAACGTGTTTCTACAGGTCGTTGTAAAGTGCCAATTTGATTAAGTCCACTTCCAGTCTCAAGTTCTTCAAGATCAATCAAACGTGCTATTTCATTAGCATTGGCAACTTTCAATTGCTCATTGCGCTTGCATGAAGCATTAACAATTCTGATCAGAAAAAGCAATGCAAGAAAAAAATGACTAATGGGAACAACTTGTTTGGATGCTTTTACTAATGCCAATTGTAAGCGATGTGCAAAACAATGGATGTAGTAAGCATATGGGCAATCATTCAAAATCAAAGCTTGTAATCCACTCCACATACCTCACATGTTGCTTGCTCCATCATATCCTTGCCCACGAATATTTTGTATATCGAAGCAATGTTGAGATAACAATGAATATATCCCCTTCTTTAGAGTCAAAGCCGCAGTGTCAACAACATGAATAAGCCCAAAAAAACGTTCTTTCACAAAGCCTTCTACATCAACATATCTAAAGACCACAGCCATTTGCTCTTTTATGGACTCATCACGAGCTTCATCAACCATTATGCAAAACTTTGCATCACCAATTTCTTCCCAAATAGCCTTCTTCACTTTGGCTGAGAAAACATGTAAAATTTCCTTTTGAATCCTAGGTGATGTGTAGGTTGCATTTTTGGGAGCTTTTTCTATTATTTTAGCAATCTTCTCATTAAAAAAAGTTACAATACCCAATGATTCAAAAAAGTTCACACGGTTTAATGAACTAAAACTTTCATCATTACCTCTAAAAGCTATAGCTTGAAAGGCAAGATACCGGACAATAAAAATTGAGGCCTTCAGTTGCAATCGATTATTTGCAATTTGTTCAGTAGTGAAATGATCAACTACCCTTTGCAAATGCTGCAATTGGTTCATCAAATCCTTACACATTTGCTCAGCAACTCTATGAGCTGAGTTAGGATCTTTTCCTATATGACCTTGAAGATAACAATCTTTGCCCCCAACCTTTTTCCAAGATCTAAATCCACCAACAATGAATGCATTTTGTTGTCCCATAACCCCATTTGGATTATGAAAGACAAAGCAAGGTAGACAATAAGCTGCATCTGTTGTAGGAGAATATTCAAGTCATTTTGAATTATTTTTAAACCAAGAAGCTTGAAAGCTACGATTGCGCTTTCCACTTTTCTTGAATGTCCCTAGAGGAGGTTGGTGCGGACCCTTTTTAATGTAAGCCCGTCGAATTTCATCACGTTGATTAACATGATATTCCCATATTTGTTTGCGTGTTCCGGGATCATAATCCAAAGAATCAAGGTCAATTCTTTGAAATTGTGTTTGAGAGATTGGAACATCGACATTTTCCAGAATTGGAACATCCACATTTTCCGGAATTGGAACATCCACATTTTCCGGAATTGGAATAGCAACATTAGTTGTTGGCAATTTCACGTTGACTTCAGAAGAATTTGAAGTTGAACCTTTTCTTTTGAAAAAATCAAGCATTGTAGTTGATTTTTTCATAATCTACAAATAAAATAAGAATCACCATTATTTTCTTAAATTTGTGTGAAAATTTTCTATAATATATGATTTTTTTTTTTCTTTTTGTCTTTAGTCTACCTTTATTTATGTTTTTGTGTTTGTCTACCTTTATTTATGTATTTGTGTTGTCATTGTGTTGTCTGATTGTCTCCCTCTTTCTAACACTGACCCACTAACCTAGATACTAATTGACCTTACAGAAAAAAAAAAAAAAAAAAAAAAAAAAGGTAAAGTTGTCTTTAACTTTACCCTTTGTTTTGTCCGTTGCCCAACCCCCAACCCCACTTGTCTGGCTGTCTCTATTATGCCCAACCACCGGTCAACAAAGAAAAAATTAATTCCTACAACTACAAACTCTACTCTCTCTCTCTCTATCTCTTTTATCTATATAAAGAATCACAAACACAGTTACACAGAGACAGAGTCACAGAGTCACAGCCAAAAAGCCAAAAAAAAAAAAAAAAAACACCACAGGTAGTAGCCGCAGCCACATCAATTCAGTTCATCAGCAAAAACACAAACAAGCACACAAACAGGCACAGTTCAGTTCAGATTCTCAGCAAAAACACAAACAAACATTTTATATTTCTTAAGTTTTGAAGGCTTAAATACCTGTGAGCGGCGGCGGCAAGTGGGTCTTGAGCAACCGGCGACGGCAGCAATCGTCACAGACTCATAGCAACATGGCGTCTCGGGCGACTCACAGCGACACGGCGACTCACAGCGACACGGCGTCACAGATCAAGATGGGTCTCGGGCCTCTCGGCATCTCGCTCTCGCAATCGTCACAGACACACAGGCCACAGCGACACGGTGTGGCGTCGGTGGCGGCGGCGGCGTCAGGGGATCGGGGTGGGTCTCTCACTCTCTCTCGCCTCTGGCTCTCACTTTCCTTTCCTTTCTTTTTTGTTCTATTTTTTCCTTCTTTTTTTTGCTTCTCCAGTTCTCCGTTTGGGTTGGTTTTGGTCCTCTTACTGAGTTTGTTTTTCTTTGTTTTTTTTTTTTTTTTTCATGGGCCATGGGCTGGCCGAAAACTGATGGGCTCTCAAGTTCCATTTCCTTCCTTTTCTTTTTTGTTCTTTTTTTTCTTTCGTTTTTTTTCTTCCCTGTTTGAGTTGGTTTAGGACGGCTGAGTTTGTTTGTCTATTTTTTTTTTTTTTTTTACATGGGTCATGGGCTGGTCGGAATGCAGGGGTTCATAATTTTAGGAGGGGGGCCCCAGCTAAAATTAAGGGGGGGCCCAAACTATTTTTTTTTTTTAAGAAAATTTTAGCTGGTAAAATTTTTTTTTTGGGCCCAGGGGGGGGCCCGGGCCCCCTTTGCCCCCCTTCTGGGTCCGTCCCTGTCTCCATGAACAAACACCTAACTTGGACAATCTTAATCGCCTTTTGGCCAGCCTTTCGATGGAGAAGATAATTAAGAGGAGGTGACATATGCCTGCATCCCAGTTCCCCCACAAGTGATGGTGGCATGGAATCAACAGACAAGAACTCTCAGCTTGCCACTTCTTCTAGAGCCCTCTTGAGAACGCCACCACAAGAGACGTTACACTGACCATGAAGAGTTCGCAGGCCAACAACTCTCCCCTGGACTCCATCAATACGACAAAATCCTTCTCCTCCCATGCAGATGGACATGCACATGCAAAGTGTTAGAGATATATGTTAAACATATTAGCCCAATGTAATAGGCCTAAACCCATTCCTGCTTGTACTAGTAGTCTAGAGTTTAGTTGCCTATATATACTCATGTGAGGGTTCATTGTAACAAAGGTTTTATACTACACTCTTATACAATAAAGATGTAGCCCTTAAGGGATTCCTCCGTGGATGTAGGCCGTCAAGGCTGAACCACGTAACCCTCATGTTCTCAGTGTTCCTATTCTATGCTTCCTCTTCTGCATCCACTCTAGCATACACAACATGATATAACACATCATGTTGCTAATAATATATTTAACATGGTATCAGAGCCAAATTCCGTTCTTGGCATCAAATATCTCTAGCATGCAAAAAAGATTCTCACGTGCGTAACACAGATTCACAACAGTGCCCTTGTCTTCTTTTAGATCTGGGTCTACAGCATCATGCAGCTCCCACGGAAACTCCGTTGCTGCCTTACTGCTACATTTTTGATCTCTCAAGCAAGTCGATACCACTCACCTTACAAATCTGTGCAAATCAAGCCTTCGCCTGAAGAAACCAACCCCACAGGCGTGCTCCTCGGTCTCCCGTAAGGAAAACCCAAAAATCTGATCACCCAAAACCCAACCACGCGCCTCCACGCGTCGCAGTTGTCTCCGAAAAATCTCCACGCACCGCCTCAGATTCTTGACTTCCAGATAGTCTTCTTGGTACACGCACCGCCCTGGTGGCCTCCTCATCCATCGATCTACAGAACCTGAGATTCCAGCCATCCTTTGAGCTTACACGCTCCTCCCTAGCTTCTGGATTCTCCTCCACACACCAATGAAATATGCACGCTCTTACCACGTGCGACAACTGTTGCTGATGTCATTTGACGTCACATGATGACGTCATCACTGCACGTCAGTAGCCACGCAAGCACGTCCACGTCAGCCCTAGACACGTCATCAACCACGTCGCTAGCCACGTCAGCAGTGTTGCCTCGTCAGCACCACGTCACCTAGCTGACCATTAACCCGGACCGACCCGACCTAGACCACCCAGATTTGACCGTGAGCACTGACCATTGACTTTGATTAGGACTCGTTGACTTTGACTTCTGTTGACTTTGATTTTTTCGTTGACCTTTGACCAAAAGTCAAAATTTTCGAAAAGGACTATCTTGCTTAGTTTTTCGCATAGATTCCAATTTTGGACTCTGTTTCTTCATTTGAAACTCCAAAATCGGCCAATTGGTACATTCTTCATTGTGGTTTCTTCAAAGGCATTCTTCAAGGCATCTCCAAGTGATCTTCTCATGCTTATCCAATCTTAGGCCTTCATCAAGCTTCCGCCTTGAGTTTGAGGGATGGTGTTAGAGATATATATTAGACATATTAGCTCAATGTAATAGGCCTAAGCCTATTCCTGCTTGTACTAGTAGTCTAGGGTTTAGTCGCCTATATATACTCATGTTAGGGTTTATTGTAACAAAGGTTTTGTACTACACTCTTATACAATAAAGATGTAGCCCTTAAAGGATTCCTCCATGGATGTAGGCCGTCAAGGCTGAACCACATAACCCTCGTGTTCTCAGTGTTCCTATTCTATGCTTCCTCTTCTACATCCACTCTAGCATACACAACATGGTATAACACATCACGTTGCTAATAATATATTTAACACAAAGGTTTGGATAGGATAGTGCGATGTCTCTGAAACCACTGCCCGAAGCCATTTTTCGATTCGTAGATCTAAGCGAAATTGACATATCACTAAAGGAGGAGGTGGCAAAGCTTTATAGTACCACGTTCTCTCACCAAAGCCTTCCGTTCATCGTGTCTGCCATGCATTGGCCAAAGCTCGTAGAATAGGAGCCCATGTACAAGATAATTGCGATGACATGTATAGCGATTCATCAAGATTCATCTTTGATCCCAAGCCACTAAGATTAGATTAATATCACCGTCATGTCTTCTGTTGCTAAACAACAAAATTCATCTTCTGTTACTAAACAACAAAATTTGTCACTGCCTCTAGGATCCCAAGTCCATGGCAGTTAATGCAAAGAATCTTCATGGTGGTGGATGGGGTGAGGAATTACCCCCAACAGCATTTTGAGAGACACTAAAACTGTCTGAGCAGATAGCTTGTTTTTTAGTATGTGAAGGATCCAAGGATAGCAAAGAAGATGAAGAACGTTTACCTGAAGGTTGAAACTCAGACAAATTCTGAAGAGAAGTCTGAGACTTGGAACTATGTAGAATACACTTCCATGATCTCAAAGACAATCCTTTTTTACCCGGTATATCCTCATCAAAATTGGAAATACACTCCATCTCCGTATCTAAATTTAAACTTTCCTCATTTGAATTTTCATTAGCCACATTTGCCAGCGTACTCCCCTTAATCACGTTGGACCACCATTTGGTATATTAGCTGTCGACGGCTGCTCAATGTTTTGAGATGGATCCTTATCTGACTTCCCATTATTTAAAAGAGTTCCTAGTCAAAATACAGTCCCTAGCAGATTTTTCTTCTTTCGAAACTTCCGAAATAGATAAAATACTTACCTGCTGAGTTCTTGGAGATTTTGATTTTGACAAAGAAGGAAATTCCTGATTCGGGTACACCACCATCACATTCAAAACTTGAAAATTGTATAGGATCAAGAAATTTCGGCTTACTTAGATCGCTTAGTTGTCTCGGGTTCTCTGGTAGTTGCTTAGCTGTATCCGTATCAGCTTCACTGGTCATCGGCAGCGGTGGTGGTGGAAGGTTGATGATGGGTTGCCCAGTTCCTTCCCCTTCCCCATCAATAATTTGATTTTCCTCTACATCAACATCACTGAACCTGGACTGGCCGGTTGGGGCTTCCCTTTCTCTGTTTTATTTTTGGAGTAATCACACGCATCCATGGGCCAAATTAAAGTTCATCCTCGTCCATTGACAGACATCCCTTTTGTACCTTACGACACTCTCGATCCTGATGACT
Source organism: Quercus suber (assembly GCF_002906115.3). NCBI lineage: Eukaryota > Viridiplantae > Streptophyta > Magnoliopsida > Fagales > Fagaceae > Quercus > Quercus suber. Next base: position 609,009 of record NW_027069654.1, on the reverse strand, counting down.
AAGAATTCTGCCTTTGAGCTTGGTAAATATTGCATGAAAAGTTTTTTTTTTTTTTTTTTTTAATTTAACTTTTTTATTTGAAAGAATTTTTTCTCTGAGGCTGCGTTTGTTTCGGTGGTAAATGAAATCAGGGAAACATTTTAGACCGTTGAGGGTGTTTGGGTGTGCAAGGAAAATTGGGTCAAACAGAAAATCATTTCCATTGACCGTAAAATATGCCCTCTAACCCTGTAAAAGTATTTTCGTTTTTATTTTACCTTCAAATCACTTTTGGAACTCACAGACATGTAAAGAAAGAAAGAGAGAGAGAGAGAAAGAAGGACTCACAGACGCATCGGAACGAGAGAGAGAGAGAGAGAGAGAGAGAGAGAGAGAGAGAGAAGAGAGAGTAGGGAGAGTGAGCAACGGCCCAACCCCAGACGCAGCGGCGAGATCGTGCCCCAATCCCAGATGTAGTGGCGAGATCGCGCTATCGAGCCATCCCAACGCCGAGTTCTCAGTTCGCACCGCTGATCTCCTTCTTTCTCGATCTCCCTCTCCCTTTTGAACCGGGTCTGATCGTCCCCGATTTGCTTGATCGCTAGTCACTTTCTCGCCGATCTGCTTGATCTTTTTTATCTTTGATTTTTTTTGTTGTTGTTGTGGTGGTGTGGGTGGTGGCGTTTGGTGGTTTCTGTGTTGTGTGGTGGTGGTTTTTGTGTGGATTGTGGTGGACTTTCTGTGGGTGGTGGTGGATTTTCTGATATAAAATTTGTTTGGAAGCTGAGAAAATTGTTGAGAAAGTGTGAAAATTTTGTAGGAAAATAGCATTTTCAGAATATTACCAAACATTTAAAATTGTTTTTTAATATAATTTTTAAAATGCAACCAAACACTAGAAAATATTTTCTTTTCCCGAAAATATTTTCACCTAAAAATATTTTACACCTAAAAAATATTTTACACTGAAACAAATGCAGCCTAAGTAATTTTTCAAAAGTTATGTGCCTCTTGTAGTCCAAGAGCTTTTCCAGGGATTGAGATTGCTTTTCCAAACATTGAGATTTTTTTTTATACAAATGTTATCTTTTTTTTCTTTTTTTTTTTCTTTTTTTTTTTGAGAAACTACAAATGTTATCTTTAGTGTAATAATCTATTGTTTTAACTTTTAGATGAAAATGTTAATGATTAATGATCATTCTTTAATTGTATGTCTTGCATTATTATATATTATGATTATTATACCTTCAAGCATGAGATTGATCAAATGATCATTCTTTAATTGTATGTCTTGCATTATTATATATGAATATACGATGATCATTATATCACAAATAAAATAAAAATGTGACTTTTAATTAACTATCTCATGCATCTCATGAATTTGTTACTAGTTTAAATGGTATAAAAATAAAAAGTAAAAAAACCATACGTCGCATTAAGCTCCAAAATACCGTAAGCGGCTTGATAATCATTCTATTCCGTTTCATTTATTTTATTTTATTTTTATACCTTTATAATTTACTTATTTTATTTTATTTCTTATAAATTAATCATTTAATATTCTATTTCACTATGATGCTGATAAATGTAAATAAAAGATTTATAGAAGTAATATAAAACAAAATTTATATTTTCATTTAAAGATCATTGGACCACACAACCATGAATTCTAAATAGAATAAAATTGCGTATCTTTCTTAGCAACCCAAGTGTGTTGCCTCCCAAGGTATTCTTGTCTCTCTCTGTTCTTTTTTTTTTTTTTTTTTTTTTTTTTTTTTTTTGGGTTTTCAGAAATTGCAGTATCTCTTAGTAGTTCTGATGGCCAACAATTGATATGATATTTTTAAAATCTTATTTTTATTTAAGACTTACCCAAGAGAGAGATTGGACGTGAGATCTTTAAAGATCCTAATCTTCAGCTATAGGATTAATTTATAACTTTTTGAATGTTATTGACATATCTTGAAACTCTTTCAAAATTATTCCTTAATTTTCTCAATTATATCAAAAAAATATTTGAACTTCTACAACAATAATGTCCATCAACACATTGCAATTGACCCTTGAAAATTAGAGAATTATAAATGAGGTTTCATTACTTACAATTTTATATTTATGTCCTTCTACCACACTATATTCCCACAAGCCACTAGGATTGGATTAATATCACTGTCATGTCCCTAACTTATGTAATCCTTAATTTATTGATTTCATAATTTCTATTGGACTCCAAAATATCTTTGAAAAACTCTTTATATATATACACACAATATTACATATATAAAAAACATTTTTGAAAAATGTCATCGGCCAGTTTTGTTTTGAGTCCAACTTCAATATAAAAATTAACCGAATATGCTATCTTCTTTAGAGATTGGTGGTTTCATTGTTGAGCATTTACATATTTTACTCATTACACACATAATCCAACGTGTCTATATATAGACTTTAAAATTAGCATCACTAGTTGACATTTTCAAAGTTATGTGCATAATAAATAAATATAGACAAACCTCTCATGTTTGAGGACAATAAAAAAAATTGTGATAGAACAACCTTTTAATTAACAGTGATCACTCCATAAGGTGTACTTGATCGGATCCGATTTAGTGTATGTACTTGTTACATGACACCCACTTATCTGCTTAAAGTCACTACCTCAATGATGAAGTAAATCATTATATCATATAACAGCACAACAAGTGTAGGCTTCAATAGTGATATTCAATTAATATCCACTGCCTAAAACAATATTTAATAATCTATGAAATATGAAAAATCATTGCTCCTTGTCTTTTGATTCTTTAACCATTAACATGATTTTTCTACCAAGGTGACATCACATGCCACATTTAAACAATGAAATATACCTATAAAAATGATGTATGTGAAAATAAAGTTTTATTTTCAAATAAAAAATGCATGGGATTATTTTTGAGGGCACATAATTCTAACAGTCACACCCTAAAAAATGGATATGTAACATACAATTTTTCTTAAACTGTATAAACTTCTATATTTTATTATCCCGCAGATAACCCAGAATGGGAACTTGAACAATCATGTAATAAGAAGATAAGAATTCATACCTCAATCCCAAACACAGTCGTGTAAATTTGATCATAAAACCATACAGAAAGAGAAATGAACTCAAAACATACATAACCTGAATCAACGTGTGCAATATATAGATGATTGTCATTTGTTATAATGGGCATTGACATTAACAAAGCAGCGAGCTATAGCCAGTGTCACATATAATAAATAATTATCTATATTTTTCATTCGGGTGAAGAGTTGATTTTGTGAACAGATCGAGAGAAGGCAAGAACATCATCTCGGGTTTCTGCTCCATGATGATCAGCAGTACCACCTTCTTTTCCTCCATTACCGTCAGTGATAATGGATTTATGTATCAATGTCTTTGTCATTGGATCGAGCCCCGTCGTTGACTTCTTTGTTGCAGCACTTTCATCAACACCATCATTCTTCTTCTTTCCTTGTGTCTCTGATTTTTCCTTTTTCTCTACCACCTCTCTTCCCTCTTTATTCGCCTCCATTTTTGTGAGTGTGTATACAAGAGAAATATGAGCCTCTTGAACCTGAATTCATGGAACTTGTTCTTCTTATAGAAGAGAAGAGTAACTAGGCACACACGTGTCTGTCCCTGAGCTATGAGTGGCTCTTCTCGCATGCAAAGAGGAAAGGAGCTACACGTATAGGCAAAACTGTTGGCATTCATTATCCACTGATCTATGAAAACTGCAAACACATGACATTGAGATGAGATGACCCATAAATATAATGAGACCCCATGACGTGGATTAAACAAAACCAGTGGATGATGTCCTTAGATGATAAGGGTAATTTTGTAATATTGGTATTTGCATACAATGAGGCAACATGCGACGGTATTAATAAACCCGTCAGTCTTACCCATGAAAGACAACGACAGCATAAAGTCTATAACTTTACCTTGAAGTTGACAACAACACCTTGGACGACGAAGCAAGAAGCTAACGGGAAGAAGGTGAAGTGGATACACCTTTGACGGATTTGACGTGGCTTGCCTTGGTCCCCACGCATGCGTATATAAGGAAACGCCTTATGCACCACACTCAACCCTAATCGAAAGAGTCCTATAAGGAAAGAGTTCCACAAAATACACAACTAAAAGAGGACCTCTCCTACAAGGAAACATCTTTTTAGCCAAGGCACGGATGTTAACCCTATGCTACTATAAAAACCCCAAGACCATCTTAAACCAAGGTACACATAATTTACCCCAGTTCTAACACTCTAGAGTTGTGAAAAAGTTCTTTGACTTAACATTTGGAGGGTTTTTGGCCGATACCACATCGGTACTCTCCTAGGGTTTTCTTCGTTGTTGTTGTTTCGCAGGCCTTGTTTCGAGCACGTGAGTGTTGTGCAGCTTACTAACAATTTTTGGCAACATCATTTGGCGCCATTTGTGGAAACTTGCGATTTGTAAGCCATACTATCACCTCTCAGACAAAAAGTTGCATAGTGCTCACTCACTCGATGGCAATTACCAACAATGTTCAAGGAGACGAACTACGCACGATTGCCCTCGAGAGACAGGTTCAAACTCTTGCTACCGTTGTGGAATGCCTCACCAAACAAAACCATGACCTGAAAGAACAGTTGTGCCAAAAGAATGTGGACCTTAATACTCAGGAGGAAGACCAAGAAGGCACCAGCACTGAGCGAATGAACTAGGAAGGGCCGAAAGGAGGCAACACCCCAAGCAAGTCAGAACAACAAGACACAAGCTGGCCATCCATCACTGATATGGTCCCATCTTACATAGTCGCTGAGATGCAAATGATGAAGGAAATGATGGACCTTATGATGAACGCCTTCAAAGGACGAGTGTTTAGCGACTTCGATGACTTGTTCCATCAAACTGACTCACTATTCATAATGTCCGTCACTTTATTTCCCTCTCACCAAAGTTTCGTATGCCGCAAGTGGAGAATTATGATGGATCCAAGGACCCTTTAGATCACCTGGAATCTTTCAAGACCCTGATGCACCTACAAGGGGTATCAAACGAAATTATGTGCAGAGCTTTCCCCACCACGCTGAAGGGATCCATGAGGATCTGGTTTAGCAGGCTAATGCCCAACTTCATTGGTACCTTCAAAGAGTTAAGCGCCCCAATTCGCGTCACACTTCGTCGAGAGACACAGGTATAAGAAGTCTAATGCATGCTTGATGAACATTAAGCAGCGAGAGGATGAGATGCTGAGGTCCTATATCACTCTCTTTAACAAAGAGGCTCTCTCGATTGATGAAGTTGACGACAAGATACTCATGGCGACCTTCACAAACAAACTATGGAAGGGTAAGTTCTTGTTTTCCTATATAAGAACAACCTAAAGACTATGTGAGATGTACTTTATAGGGGAACCAAGTACATGAATGCGGAAGACGCACTATTGGCCCGAGAAAAGAAACCCAAGAAAAGGGAAAGACAAGAAGACGTACGCTTGGACAGGGAGCAAAAGATGGCTAGGACTAGCGAATGGCGGGAGGACACACACTCCAAGCCCCCCCCTTCCCCCCCCAGCAAAGTTCACGAGCTTTACCCTACTGATTGCCCCAATTGACCAAGTCTTGATGCAGATCAAAGACGAAGGAGCCCTAACATTTCCCGACAAGCTGAAGGGAGATCCTAACAAGAGGTCTAGAGAAAAGTACTGCTACTTCCACCGTGATCATGGCCATGACATAACTGATTATCACGACTTGAAATAGCAAATTGAAACCTTTATCAAGCAAGGAAAGCTGCAAAGGTTCATTAGCAAAGACAGGGCGGACCCACCTCAAGAGCAGGCTCCTAAATAGGAGAACGAGTGTCTTAGGCTGCTCATAGGAGATATAAGAATGATTGTAAGGGGCACGACGACTGTTGGGTTGTCCAAAAAGGCTCATAAGACTTACCTCAGAATGGTTCAAAATGTCTAATTGACAGGTTTCATACCAAAGATGGCCTGAATGGACAACCCCGTTATCGAATTCTCGGAAGAAGATGACCGACATCTTCACCACCCACATGACGATACACTTGTCGTCAGCATAAAAGTAGGGGATTACAACACGCACTGAGTTCTGGTCGACAATGGCAGCTCAGTTGACATCCTTTACTACCCAGCATTCCAACAAATGAATATTGATAAAAAGTGACTGGTTCTGATGAACGCTCCACTCATTGGTTTTGGAGGAACAAGGGTGTTCCCCCTTGGTACAGTCACCTTATTCGTGACAGTGGGCAACTACCCCCAGCAGATCACTAAGAACATAACATTTCTCGTGGTCGACTGCTCGTCTGCTTACAATGCCATCCTAGGACGACCTACCCTCAATTCATGGAAAGCTATAACTTCGACTTACCACCTAATGATCAAATTCCCTACAGATTATGGAATGGAGGAGTTGCTCAGAAATCAAGTGGCCGCGCATGAATGCTACATAGCTATGATGGAGATGGATGACCACCTCTAGGCCATGAACATAAAAGAACACCAAACTGTGACAGAGCCCATTGAAAGGCTTTAAGAGATACTTCTTGATGACTCAAGGCCTGATTAAACGACTTTTCTTAGGGATAATCGGGGATGTATTTGCCTAGAGCCATGAAGACATGCCGGGAATAGACCCTTCGATCATGGTGCACAAACTAAACGTGTCACCCTCCTTTCCACCCATTCAATAGAAGAAGCGAGCATTCGTCCCAAAACAAGACCAAGCTATAGCGATAGAAGTTCGCAAGCTATAGGAGGCGAATTTCATTAGGAAGGTCTATTACTCCGACTGGCTGGCAAACGTGGTAATGGTCAAGAAAGCCAGTGAGAAATGGAGGATGTGCGTGGACTTCACCGACCTAAACAAGGCATGCCCCAAAGATAGTTACCCCCTACCGCGGGTCGATGTTCTAGTTGACTTTATGGCTCAACACCAATTATTAAGTTTCATGGATGCTTTTTCGGGCTACAACCAGATCAGAATAGATGAAGTAGATCAAGATAAGACTTCGTTCATCACTAGACAAGGCCTCTTCTGCTATAAAGTGATGCCATTTGGCCTAAAAAATGTGGGCGCGACGTATCAGAGACTCATGAACAAGATGTTCACACAGTAAATCGGGAGAAATGTCCAAGTCTATGTCAATGACATGTTGGTAAAAAGCCAAAGGGAGGAAGATCACTTAGAAGACCTCAGAGAAACATTCGACACCCTTCGCTCCTATAACATGAAGCTCAATCCAGGCAAGTGCGCCTTCAGAGTTACAGTGGGAAAGTTATTGGGGTTCATGGTATCTCAGAGGGATATCGAGGCTAACTCAAACAAGATCCGGGCCATAATAGAGATGGCACCCCCGAGGAATGTGAAAAAAGTGCAAAGCCTTAACGACAAAATAGCAACGCTAAACAGGTTCGTGTCAAGGGCAATAGACAAATGTCTGCCTTTCTTCCGCATATTGAAGAAATCTTTTGAATGGACAATTGAGTGTCAGCCGGCATTCAAGGACCTAAAGACCTACCTTTCATCTCCTCCATTGCTAAATCCTTCCTAGCTGGGGGAAAAATTATTCCTCTACTTAGCGGTACCCTCGGCAGTCGTCAGTGCAGCCTTAGTCAGGGAAAATGACAAGGTACAGAAACTCATGTACTACACAAGTCAAGCACTCCGAGACGTAGAAAAAAGATACCCACCAATGGAGAAGCTCTCCTTCGCTTTAGTTACAACAGCCCCTAAGCTCAAGCCACACTTCCAAGCTCACACGGTGATCATCTTGACTGACAAACCTTTACAGTAAGAGATGAGCAATCCTGAAGTTGCTAGACAGATGGCACTGTGGGCAATGGAGTTGAGTAAATTCAACATACAGTACTGCCCGCGTACTGCCATCAAAGGTCAGGTGGTCGTTGACTTCATCGCGGAAGTCACTAACATAGAATGTTAAGGGGTAGGAGAGTATCCCCAATGGAGCATACACACAGACGGATCGTCCAACAGACAGGCCAGTGGAGCAGACATTATACTTTGCTCTCCTGAAGGTGACGAGATTGAATGCATGATTCATCTTGACTTTCCTATGACCAACAATGAAGTAGAATATGAAGCATTAGTAGCGGAACTAGATCTTGTTAAGGCAGTAGGAGCTGTGAGTGCGATTATCCATTGTGATTCCCAGGTCGTCACAAACCAAGTAAATAGCGATTACGAGTGTAAGAGCGAGAGGATGAAGAAGTACTTGGAGCAAGCAAAGAAAAGGGTAGACGACCTACGAGCCAAGGTGGTTCAAATCCCCAGAGAAGAGAACGAGCAAGCTGACCGTCTTGCCAAGGCCACATCAGCAGAACACGTGGTCATTCCCAACAAGGTACTTTCCTTTATTTAGCTTACGCCATTGATAGATGTCATCAATGTGCAGGAAATAGGTTCCGAAAGCAATTAGACCACCCCTATAGTCTCTTACTTGAGAGACGGCACATTACTTGATGGTAAGGAAGCTGCAAGAAAGCTGAAGGTCCAAGCAGCACGATTTGTTCTAATAAAAGACGTCTTATACAAGAGGGACTTCTCCCACCCATACCTAATGTGCTTAAGCCTCGACGAAGCAGATTATGTCATGAGAGAAGTCCACGAAGGAATCTGCGGGAACCACTCATGATCACGATCATTAGTACACAAACTGATTTGGGCTAGGTACTACTAGCCCACCAAACAGAAGGACGCCCAAGCTTATGTCAAGACCTGTGACAAGTGCTAGAGGTTCAGCAATGCCATTAGACAGCTATCAGAAGAATTAACTCCAATGATGGCCTCATGGCCGTTTGCTTAGTGGAGACTAGACATCATGGGACCATTCCCAACAGTGGTGCGACAGCTGAAGTTCCTTATAGTAGGCATATACTACTTCATAAAGTAGTTAAAAGCCGAAGCTCTGACAACCATTATAGAGAAGAAAGTGTGAAGCTTCGTTTGAAGGCACATCATCTGCAGGTATGGGATCCCTAGGGTCCTTGTCTCAAACAACAAGAAACAATTCAACAACGACTCCTCACAAGATTTTTGTTCACAGTTGGGGATTAAAAACCACTACTTCTCCTCTGCCCACCCTCAAGCCAACGACCAAGTTGAGGTCACAAACCGATCCTTACTTAAAATTATCAAGACTCGGCTCGAAGGGGCAAAGGGTATATAGCCTGAAAAGTTGCCAAGCATACTATGGGTGTACAAGACAACAACAAGAACACCTACCGAAGATACTCCATTTCGACTAACATACGGGAGCGAGGCGGTCATTCCAACTGAGGTTAGGCTTAGAAGCTACAGGGTGGACAACCACAATGAAAGCAAAAATGACGAGGCTATGCATCTACATCTAGATCTACTAGACTAAGTCAGGACGACAGTCGAACAAAGACTCACACGGTACCAAGACCTAATGGCCAAGCACTACAACTCCCGAGTCAGACACACAAACTTTCAGGTTGGAGATCTCATTTAAGGAAGGTAATGGGCGCTGCTAAAGACCCTCCCCAAAGGAAGCTCGGCCCTAACTAGGAGGGACCTTACAGAATTATGCCATGGCAAAGGAAATGCACCTACCACCTAGAGATACTAGATGGACGGAAGTTGCACCACCTGTGGAACACTGAGCACCTATGGAAGCACTACCAATAGAACTAATAGCGTGGAGAGTAACATTCTTCATTTTCCAGTTTACTTTAGTTAATTTCAGCTACACTCAGTTTTTTAGTTTACCTTAGTTAATTTTTGCTACAATAATTTTTAAGCCCAAAGGACAGGTCTTTTTTAGAGAGTAATTTTTCTATGAATGCATGGTTATCATAATAAGAGGAGTTTATTCAAATATGACTAGTGTGTTTTTCTACAAAATATTATCAAGTCCATAAACTAGATGAGTTCATTCCAGGAGGATGAATTATTAAGTTCACAAAGTGGACAAGTTTACTGGTTGAGTCCATAAAGTGGATGAGTTTACTATTAAATCCACAAAGTGGATGAGTTTACTGTTCAAGTCCATAAAGTGGACAAATTTAATATTAAATCCACAAAGTGGACAAGTTTACTATTAAATCCACAAAGTGGATGAGTTTACTGATTAAGTCCATAAAGTGGACGAATTTGCTATTAAATCCACAAAATGGACGAGTTCACTAGTAAAATCCATAAAATGGATGAGTTTATAAGTTGAATTACTATGAAGTCCACAAGGTGGATGAGTTTATGAGTAAATCCACGAAGTGTATGAATTTATTTTAGGAAAATAAATTATGATTATAAGGTCCACATGTGGACAAATTTATTGTTAAAGCCATAGAATGGACAAAATTCATCACCAAGCCCACATGTGGACGAGTCTATCCTACAAGGGTGCCTTGATATTACCAAACTCATGAATGGATGAGTCCAAACCATGAGGATGACTTGAGGCCCTAAAATCCATTGGAGGATGAGTTTATCGTGGACGAATTCATCCTACGAACATGTCCTTACATGCAAGCATATGGAATGGACAGGCACATGTCAAATAAAAAGCAACACGCATATGCTAAAAGCAACGGATATAAGATACCATAAATGAAATGAAGTCTTTACAAATAAAGCCCAAAAAGCAGTAGGGCACTTAATATTGTTTGAAAAATAAACTAAATACACAAGAAAAATAAAAAGCTAAGTTAAGGGATCTTGGGCGATGAGAGCTAAAGGGTTCTCATCCTTCCCCAAGGGGGGGGGGGTTCTGGGCGTCCTGAGCAAGGGAAAATTCAACGGTCTAAGGAATAATAGATAGGGTCAGAGAAATGACGAGAGCGTCTATAGTAGGCTATGCAAGGACAACACCATTATCCTTAGGGTCAGGTACTGACTCAGTAAAGTCGTTGCTCTCTCCAAGGGCAGTATCATCGGTAAGTGTTGACTGCAAAGGCTCATCCATGGTAATCTTGGATAAATCCAAAGTTGGGTAGATGGACTTGACCTGTTTAAGGCAGTCCTCGAACCCACTACAGTAGTAATTGGCACAGGAATTAATAAACAACTGTAAGACCTTGAATTCCTTTACGGTGTCAACTATAGCCGTCTCCATTTGCCCCAAAGAGCCGTCAGCTCTTTCTCTACTAACGCCTTAGCCTTCTGCATCTTCACCTTCTGACGGCCCTCCTCTTCCAACTTCTCCTTTAGTTCCTTCACCTCTGTATTTAGGGTGCGAAGGGCGTCCTTATATTGTTCTTGCTCATCCTTCAAATTTGTATTATGCTTCCTTAAATAGTCGACAACCCCCTCCTTGGCGACGCACCGGTCCTGGAGCGCCTTTACATGCATTAAGGCCTGAAAGAAACACAACCGTCAATCAATAAATAAAAAGTGATGAGAGGAAATTAGCCAAGAAAATATGCTTACCCGGGAGAGGTCGAAGAGACCTGACGCCCGCAGCTCCTTCATCCCTTGCTCAGCACAAGGGTCCACATCTGTCAGCTTTATGATTGACTCCATGATTTCAATAGCATACTCCTTGTGCATGAGAAGGCGACGAGATCCCTCAGTGAGGACCAGTCAATGTCATCAGTCCTTTGCCTGCTCCGTGGCTAGGCTTAGGAGGTGACTTCTTTTTGGAATGTGCATCCCTAGGGGTGATGGCAGGTTTTTAGGAGGATGGTCGTCCTTCCCGTCACCCTTCCTCTTGGCCGCCCCCTTTCCAACGGCCTTAGAGGCTAACGAGGATGCCCCCTCTTTCAACTTAGCCTTCCTCTCTTCCTCTTTCTTACAAGTGGCGATTGCCCTCACCCTCTGCCTAGCTGCCTCTATTTATGTAAAGACAAATAATGAGTGTTATAACAAATATCCAAGTACAAAATGACGGGGGAAATTAAGGGATACTTACGCCGACAAGAATAGGCGTTTAGCTTACGGGCTATCAGCGTCGGTTACGGACCTCCGTAGTAAAGGTGTAAAGTGTCGAGTGTAATGAGGTCCCGACACTTTTGCTCCTCCAATAGGATCTCTGTTACCTAATGGATAAAGGCTTCTTGCTCGTCTATAATATGTGGAGGGACACTAACTGAAGACAAGAAAAATAGACGACATTAGAAGTTTAAAAAAAAAAAAAAAAAAAACAAAGGAAAGGGATAGACGGGATTAACCTGAATCCTTGACAATACCCCAAGTATTGTCAAAACCATGGGGCATTGTCTCCCACTCGTCAGGACGGCACACCCAATCCGTCCCCTTAACAAAAAAGTATATGCCCTTCTAATTCCTGTTAGAATCGGGCATGTTTGACACGAGGCTTAATGCTTTTTTCCGTGCAGCAAAGTAATATATTCCTTGGGACAAGACTATTTGTTGGGGTCTGTAGCACCAAAAGAACTTGTCTAGCATAAGCTGATAGTTTCCACCACTCAGACGGCCCGACAAAATCTCAGCCCCTATAAAAATCCTCCAGGCATTCGAAGCGATTTGGCTGACGAATAAACCAAGAAAATTGGCCAGCTGACGGCAGCCTTAATCCTGTTGCGAACACCGCGTCCTACATGCCAACATCTGCAGTCTTCCCTGAGTAGCACTTTTCGCATTTCCCAGGGAGACGGATTGGGATATGGTTGGTGATCTAGTAGCGATCTCTCAAATTCTTAAAAATATCGGCCATCATCTTTGGTAAGAAATCATCGATGGTCCACATTCTAGGGAGAATAAATGGACGAGTAAAACCATCTCTAGGACTTCTTGAACTTCCAACTTCAGGAGTTCTCTCGACAGCATAATCTTCACCCCCGTCATTCTCCTCTCCCTCATCCTTTTCTTCCTCATTACCTTTAACCTCTTCCTCACTTTCAACTTTTCCCTCATCTATCTCCTCTTCCTATTCTCCCTCTCCTACATAACTTTCCACGTCCTCGTCAGAAGAACAGGTTGATGTTTCTCTCTCTGACGACTAGGAATGGCCCTCCTTGGGCTCATGACTTGTTTGGAAGACCTCGTCGTAGCCTGCTCCTTCACGGACTGACAACTGCTTATTAATCACTTCTCTAGACATTTTTACCTACAAGCGATGGAGGCATTCTAAGTACCTAAGTTGACGGCCTCTCTAAAAAATACACAATCAATTAAGACAAACAAAAAATGAAAGACGGAAGAAAGGAAAAGATGACTCACCAAGTAGACGGCTTTTGGAAGGATGACAGTCTTAACAAGGGAATGAAGATAAGGCAATAAGACGATGGGAGTAGAGTTCTCGGAGTAACAAGCTCTCTCTGTGAAGAATTAACGATGAAATGGGAGAAAATGAAGGAGAAATGGAGATATATATAAAATGAAAATTTCATGGAAGACGAAGTGACACCCTCGTCCAGAACCGGACCCAATCCACTTATAATGCGTGTCCAAGCAATTAATAAGGGCTGCTCGAGGATTCACCCATAAATGCTCTCCCTTTTTCAATAAAGCAAAATAATAAATAAAGTGGCAAAAGCTACAATTCGAACTCCATAACCCGTCAACCAAAGCTGACGAAGCTATGGAGTAGGGGGTAGCTGATAAGGATAATTTTGTAATATTAGTACTTGCATACAATGAGGCAACATGCAACGGTATTAATAAACCCGTCAGTTTTACCCATGAAAGACAATGATGGCATAAAGTCTACAGCTTCACCTTGAAGCTGACGACGGCACCTTGGACGATGAAGCAGGAAGCTGACAGGAAGAAGTTGAAGTGGATACATCTTTGACGGGTCTAACGGGTCTGACGTGGCTTGCCTTGGTCCCCACGCATGTGTATATAAGGAAACACCTTGTGCACCACGCTCAACCCTAATCGAAAGAGTCCTATAAGAAAAGAGTTCCGCAAAATACGCAACTAAAAGAGTACCTTTCCTACAAGAAAACATCTTTTTAGCCAAGACACGGATGTTAACCTTATGCTACTATAAAAACCCCAAGACCATCTCAAACCAAGGTACGCATAATTTATCCCAACTCTGGCACTCTAGAGTTGTGAAAAAGTTCTCTGACTTAACCTTTGGAGGGTCTTCGGTCGATATCACACCGGTACTCTTCTAGGGGTTTCTTTGTTGTTATTGTTTCACAGACCTTGTTTCGAGCATATGAGTGTTGTGCGACTTATTGATAATTTTGACATCATCATTAGAGATTGTACTTGGGCTCAACAAGTGGGCTGAAATCGATGTCACACATTTTGAGAAACTTCTTCCACATTCCCCTACTCCCCTATAGATTTGGCTTTAATGTTATGCTATTACCAAAACATCCAATCTAGTCGATGAATATTAGTTCCTCATACCTAGCTGGCCCACAGTGTCATGCTATTAACATCACTGCCTCACTTTATTACTGTCACCACAGATGGTAGTGGCAGTAGCTAGAAGCCTAATCAAAGGGTTTTCTTAGAGATCATCCCCACAAGCACACGTGGAACTATTAGGCTGCATGCGAGCCATGGCTAATGGGCTACAAATATCTACACCAAGAACTGGATTACACAATTATTTTAATAACAACTGATCAAGATTGTACGAGAGTAACAACAGCACATCTTGGGTATGGTGATTACTTTATAAATACTTGTAGGGTATAAGACAAGAACAGGAGTTTAAGTCTTTAAGATAAAATTTCACATACATATATATTTAGATTAGGTTAAAGTAAAATTTCTATCTTGTACATTAAAAAAAAAAAAAAAAAAACTCATACATTTTCTTAGAACTTGGTGACGTGTGCAACTACAAGTAATGGGATTTATGTGCGATTAATAGTTCATCGATCATAATTGCACATGCCATCAAGTTGTGACAAAAGTTATGAAAAAGTGTGTGATAGTAGAAGAATTGAGAATTTTTTAAACTACTGATAGGAAATTTCTAAATAGGCAGTGGACAATGGTATTCTTCAACATATATAGGTACCATGAAGGCAACTAAGAGCATTAGCATTGGGAAGGCTATATGCCATATCTTGGTTCAATTTAACATATAAGCACAAAATAACCTCTGCATTCGAACTTGTGTAATGCAACTATTGCAAAAAAATTTAGAATTGTGCTACAGTGCAATTCTACATGTAGAATTGCACTGTAGCACAATTCTAAAACAAAAACTATTATTTTATTATCTTTCTCTCTCATCTATCTCCCTGACTCTCCCACTCTTTCAAACTATGTCTCCCATGTCTCTCTCTCTCTCAAACTTCTCCCTCTCCCTTTGCTCTCCCTCAGGCCACTGTGGGCCTCCATTGCCCAACAACGCCAAGCCCAAGCCACCGTTGGCCATTGTCTCCACTGTCTCACCCAACGTGGTCTGATCGTGGAGATTGTGGTCTAATTGTGGAGATTGCGGTTCAAGTGGTGGGATTGTACCTTGGGTTCAAGGAGATTGGGTTTTGGGTTTGAGTTCGTGGGGTTCGTGGGGTACGAGAAGATTGAGTATTTGATTTGAAGTGGGATCGATGGCTTGTGTTGCCATTTTGGTTTTGCACATTTAAGATTTTAGGTTGAAGAACAAATCGATGGCTTGTGTTGCCATTCTAGGTTCTGGTTCTACATTTTCTGGGTTCTAGTTTTTTTTTTTTTTTTTTCCCTTCTGTTGTGAGTTGTGATGCTGGGTTTTTATTTATTTATTTATTTATAATATGGGTTTTTGTTCTTGTGGGATTTTGGTGGGCAATGGTGGTGTGGTGGGCATGGTGGAGGCGCAGTGGTGGTGACTAGGCAGTGGAGACCCGGTGATAAAGGTTAAAGTAAGGTGGAGGGGAAAATTGAGAAAAAAACAAAAAAGAAAAAATATATATTTTATTGTGTAGGAATGTTATCCTAATAAGTAGAATAGGAAAATAAAAGTTAAGATGCTGAAAGTATTGTAAAATGGTATGGTATAATGATAAAGTGACTTTTTGGGATGGTAAAATAGAGTAGAATTGAAATTTCGGGATACTGATACTCTAACGTGTAGATATTTTGGCAAATAGTTCGAGTCCAGCAAGACACGAGTGTTGTTTATAATTCCTGACCAGAATTTGTTTATTAATTAGTCTTCTGTTTGGGACTTGTCAAGAGTGGCATCTTGTCACCATATCCCAATTTTCCCCTAATTTTCTAACTCCATATTTTTACTTCTGCTTTAGTTGTTTAATGCATATCCATTACACCACGCAAAACACTAAAATAATTTTAAAAAGAAAAAAAAAGAAAAAAAAAAAACAACAACAACAACAAATAGTAGCAAAAGGGAAATAAAAAGGTGTGGGTATATAGAAACTTTGTAAGAATACTTGAAAAGAAAAATTGGAAATATATTCAGCACTCTCTAGCTTGAGCAACAGCTAGTTTGTTTAGTTGCCGTAACCTCATCAATACTAATTATTTCCTTTCCACGGCCAAGAGTTGTTGATGTTTCGAATGTTTTAGCTTCTAAACTTTTTTGGCTCGTGATTTCATGAATTTTAGTAATCATTTGTAAAAATGATTCCTGCACATTCTTATTCTCTAACGCAGATGTTTCCATGAAACACAAACCTTCTGCCTCGGCAAGATTTTTTCCTTCTTCCTCATTCACTTCTCTAGAGTGACTCAAATCAGATTTGTTCCCCACAAGAATAACCACCATGTCTGCACTGCCAAATTGTCTCAGCTCTCGCACCCATTTCTTCACATTCTCAAACGTTGCTCGCCTGGTTATGTCATAAACTAGCAAGGCACCTAGAGCTCCACGGTAGTATGAACTGGTAATGGCTCTAAACCTACAACAAGATTATATATGTTCATATTGATGAGAACACATTTTTGAAAATCTCCACACTTAAGTAAATAGTGCAAAGATTTCTACATCTGATATTGTACTAGAGATGATGAAGTGTTGAAACCAAGTATACACATTTCGTTTAAGATCTTCTATTAATCCAAGATCATACAAGTATTTTCATTTAGCAAAACAAAATAACAAAAAAAGTTTAAACTTAATGCTTTTTATAAAAAGCATTCTCTCTCTCTCTCTCTCTCTCTCTCTCTCTCTATATATATATATATTTTTTTTTTCTTTTTAGAATAATAGTTATTAAATAATTTCTCTCTCTCTCTCTCTCTCTCTCTCTATATATATATATATTTTTTTTTTCTTTTTAGAATAATAGTTATTAAATAATTAAATTCATATTTTTTCATTAGCTTATACTTTATGGATAAATTTCATTAATATATATACACATAAAAGGATAACTATAATTGTAGTGGCAGTCCTCTCTCTCTCTCTCTCTCTCTTATATATTTGTTTGTTTATGAATTTTTATTTTTTGAGAAAGTATTTAGAGCATCTTCAGCAAATGTTCTATATCTATTTTTTGAAGAGAAAAGCCCATTGTTTACCTAAAAACTCATTCCAACAGCTTCTTTATTTCCATTTTTTAGATTAGAGTTGCTTCAGTGCTTCTCTACGAGTAGAGAATACTGTAACAATTACTGTAGCACCTCTAAATAATATTTTTCTTTAAAATAATACCCGGTTTAATAAAAAAATAATTTTTTCTCTCTCGTGCTTCTCTGTCTCAACGGTAATATATCACAATCAAAACAAAAACACAAAACCCAATCGAAAGATTTGAAACACAAAAACAATCTTTCTCATAAGCCTAATGAAATATGAATAATAAAATAAAACTAATCAAACCAAAACAAAACAAAAACAAAAACAAAACAAAAAACAAACATGTAGAACACTGATCTCCACTTCTCTGCCAGTGATCTATGTGTGTATGAGAGAGAATTTGTTTGTGTGAGATAGAGGGAGAGAGTGTTCTAGAATCAAGTAGAAATAGAAAAAGTAAAAAAAGAGAGAGCTAGAGAAAGAGAGAGAGAGAGAGAGAGAGAGAGAGATAGTTGAAGAAATGATTCGGAATGAACTAGAAAAAGAAAAAGAAGAAGAAGGTAGATAGAGGAAAGGAGTGGGATACATGTGTGGTGGAGAAAAAATCAAGAAAAAAAGAAGAAGAAACGTATGGATGACGGATGGTGTGAAGGGAAAAATAATATAAAAAAAAGAAATGACAACTAAGAAACGCTACCATAATATTTTCACAATAAATCTTAAGTAATAGATTGTTATTAGCTAATATTGGTGAATAAAAAAATAATTTCAACGGGTGGGTTCAAATTAGAACTAGTAACAACTTTCCACATAAGATTTTGATGTGATTCTTGTGAAAGTATTGCGAAAAATGTTGTGGATAAAGCACTTTTCATTGAAAAAATATAATTGTTGGAAATAAATATAGGAAGACTAAATGATGATAAAAAAGAATAAAGAATGAATGAAGAAATAATATTTAAATGAGATAAAAAATGTGATAGAGAATTTGTTAAAAAATGTATTTGAAAAGGTGGGTAGCTAAAAGGTAAAAGTTACTTTTTATTCTCTAAACAGTACAAAAATTTGGAGCCCTTATGAATTAGAAGTAGTCCTATCCTGTTTCGTCCCTATAATTTATATTTGTGGCGGGGACCGGGCTTGGGCCTAAAAGAGAAGCTATGGATCTAAGGCAAGCCTTATTGTAAGGTGGGCTATGAGTAGAAGTTAATACCCTTCAATCAAAGAATTATATGTCAATCAAACAGCAGTGAAGAAGAATTAGATTTACACGTATTTCTCCTCCCAATCCCAATTAAATCCCCCAACGTATGCATTTCGCGAGACTTAAGAAGTATCTAGTCACAAAAAAAGAAAGAAAAAAGAAAAGATAATGAGGCAGGAGTAAGATGAGATAAGATTATGTGTTAGCCACCTTTGCTTGGAGTTTGGGGCAATATGTCATAACTCATAAGTCATAATTGTGTATCTGTACTACCACCCATGGCACCAAGTTAAAAGAAGCTTCCCGGTCTTGCAGACTCGGGTTTTAAGCTTTTTACTTTTAGCCCTATGGTGCCCGTGAAATGTTCAATAAATATAAAGTCACCACCAATTTTGTAACTAGTTGAGGTAACAATTATTAATATATATATATATATATTTTAAAAGAATTTCAACTTATATTATCAGTTAATTGTTACTAATAGATAATAATTGAATGTCAGTGATGATTTTGGTGAATTTTTATTTTTATTTTTTTGCATTTTTCGATGGAATACTAAAATTAGTGTGAGATATTTGTCGTGATCGTTTAGTGTGATATTTCGGCACATGTCAAAGAAAGAGAGTCCGTGTGGAGCAGTCACGGTCCAGATGGCAAAGTGACAAACATCTCCATAAATCCTAGATTGCTGTGAAATGAAAAGAGCATGTTCCTACCTTATGACTTTAAATAGCCAAAAAGGCTGAAATTATTGGGTAGAAGGTCTAATATTAAGTGTCCCACACAACTGTAAATTCACAAGAGAGGGTGTTTCAATTCAATTTGTGCATCATTCTTTTCAGCACCAGCAACTACTTTATACATGAAATTATTCATATCAACAAGCATGCAACCTATTTACTCTACTTTTGCTACAATCCGCTTACACAGCAAGTTGTAAAGTCGTGAAAGTGTGGATTTACATGAACCATTACTTTTTTTTTTATCTACTTAGTAACAAACTGTAACAAGAAAGTTGTGAACTTTGCCGTAATTTTAGCATTTTTCATTCCTATCATGATAACTACAACAATCTATTACTGATCAAGAACATAAATAAGGATAAAATCCCTTTTCGGTTTCTGGGTCCCAGCTGAGTGGGACAAATTATTCAATTTCTTACCCTTTCTCTAATTTTAATGAAGAGATTAGGACTCCCACTTTATTTTCATTACTAGTACATCACAATTCACGGATGAACAGTTGATCACGAAAGCTATAGACCATTCAACTCACCGAAAAAAGCTGGTGATGATCAAAATGAGTTCTATCTTCTATGATATACAAAAGCTAAAGAAAATAAAATAGAAGACAAATTCAAATTGAGGAAATCTTCTCAGTTGAACAGTTTGTATCGTCAAGGTTAAGACCACGAGTTTAGACTGGACCCACCTCAGAAATGAATCCATAGAAGCAACTTAATAGCTCGTTTTCGATTATTATAACCAAAAAAAAAAAAAACCAAAACAAAACCCTCAGCTAAGTTAAGATTGAATTGAATTATATAAATAGTTTGTTTCGTCTAGTTTAAGATCACGAGTTTGCACTGTACAAAACTTCGAAAACATAACCTTAGAAGCAACTTTTAAGCTTAAAAATGACATATTTTGAATTTTGAACCAATCGATACAAGTTTGATGAATTGTGTATAATTTTATCCCAAATTCTCATTACTTGTTTAGCTTCTTTAAAGCTTTGGGTTGCTTCAGCAAAAAAAAAAAAAGCTTTGGGTTGCCATAGAAAAGTTCATGATCAATTTTCGAAAGATGATGATCTAGCTAGCAAATGGAAATTGGAAATACAATTAGAGAGAAGTATGAGATGGGTGGTTACCTTTCTTGGCCAGCAGTGTCCCATATCTGGGCTTTGATAAGTTTGTCAGCAACCTTTATATTCCGGTAAGCAAATTCAACCCCTATGGTTGGCTTTGAATCTAAACGAAATTCATCTTTTGCAAACCTTGAGAGAAGATTTGATTTCCCAACCCCAGAATCTCCAATAAGAACAGCCTTGAATAGGTAATCACACTCTTCATCAAATGATTCAGCCATACCTATAATATCTCTCTCTCTCAATAAAGAAAAAAAAAATATTAATAAAAGAAAAACTTGAAGAAGGAAATATAAAGTATAGGAGGTTGTTGAAGAAATGGATGAAAAAAGAGAAAAATATTGAGGCATGGTTTGTTATGTGATGGTCTTTATATTTATATATGAGTTTTCGAAATCATGTACGTACGTTAGTAATTTTAGCAGTTCCTTTGTCTTTGTTTTTGGAGGGTATTGAGTATTTACATGTGAAAACATTCATAAAAGACATGATGGCTGTTTGTTGATATTGTCATGATCTGTGGGTGTCACTAATAAAATCAACCAAAACTTAATCTTTGGGTAATCCTTAACCCAACATGTTAAAGGACAGCCCACTTATAATACTCCATTTTGTTCACCAAATTATTTTTTAATGATTATATTAGCTTCAACTTTTTGCTCTTATGCTTACTAGGCAAAGTTTGATTGGGCATTCCTCATCTAATTCTAAATGATGAGTTAGCTTAGCAGGAATTAGACTTTTATTTCGTACATCTCATTGGTTGCTTAAAGGTGTGGTATTGGTGATCATAGTTAATCATTGTAAATTGTCCAATCTTGGAAAGTAAACTAGTATATGTGACCTCTAAAAAAAAAAGAAAAAAAAAGTATTATATGTGTTAGAGATATATTAGTCATTAGCTTGGCATAATTCTATTTTATGTGTAAGTCAAGTCTCCTACTTGTACTAGAAGTCTATTAGTCTAAGGTTTAGTATACTATATATATATATATATATACACACATATTATGATTCATTATAATACAAGATTTGTACTACACTATAATATATTAGACCATTAGGCTAAAATACGTAACTCTTGTGTGTTATTGCGTTCTATACTTTATACTTTCGCTTCTGCATCCATACTAGCATATTCAACATGGTATATCAATGCTAATATTTAACATAGTATTAGAGCCACCTTCTTGTGGCCATGGTTTTTTGTCCTTACGATATATTTAAAAGCAATCTTTGTCTTTCTCGGTGTTTTTTTCACTGCATTCATCTTCTTTGGCTTCTTACTGCTGCTGTTAAAACTCTACGGTATAATCATGTCATTGATAGAAGTCGCATCAACACTACAAGACCATTGCCTTTTTCAAACTACCGTCACAGAGCCAAACTTCATTTAAGGAATCTTCTCAACCTTATCAAATCTCAAAATTTCATCAAGCTTCCATCTTGAGTTTGAGAGGGGGTGTTAGAGATATATTAGCCCATTAGCATAAGCCCAAGCCTAATTCTACTTTGTATGCAAGCTAAGTCTTCTACTTGTATTAGAAGTCTATTAGTCTAGGGTTTAGTCTACTATATATACACATGTTATAATTCATTATAACATAGGATTTGTATTACACTATAATATATTATTGATGTAACCCTTTAGGATTTCATCCGTAAATGTAGGCCGTTAGGCTAAATCACGTAACCCTTGTGTGTTATTGTGTTCTATACTTTATACTTTCGCTTCCGCATCTATACTAACATGTCAACATGGTGTATTAATACTAATATTTAACAATATGTGACGGTGGTTGTTTGATTCGATCACTATTTAGCCAAATTATAGGAGGTTTTGGCAACAAACTCGAAGTTATAAACTTATAATTATAAAAGTTACTACAGTAGAGGTATGTTTCTACTAAATGGATTGATGGCTTTACGAAGTTCATAATGGATGATTGGGAACATAATTCTCCCCTTGCCCTTCATTTTCTTTTTCAAGTGTAAACGCAACTCCATTCTAAAGTTGTCTTTTTAAAAGAAAACTAGTCCCATCCTCAAAATCTGCGGAAATATCTAATTATTTTGTAATGAAATATGAAATATAATTTATTTTTTAAAATATTCATAAAATTATAAAATTATAACTAATTATTTGTAGTAAAGTGTTATCCTCATAAGAGAATTTTATTTTAGATGTATTAAACTAATAATTAAGAAAAATTTCTTTATATAAGGGCAATGATTTTTTTTCCCCCTTAAAATAAACATTGTTATAATACTTTATTAATATTTTTTAAGTAATGACTTTTGTGTTCTCAATAAATAAAAATTATATATGTTTTGATTTTTTTTTTAATATTAAAATTTTCATCTACTCATATTATGAGCCATTTTGCTAGTGATAGAATATAGTGTGTGTTAAGTTTTTCCAATCATGATAGTTAGAAAATAATGAGAAAAATAGTTTTCCCACCATTCAAATTTTCAACTTGTAGCCTTCTATTATAATGTTATCCTTAATCCCAAATCAGTCTATCTCTCTTGAAGTATACAAAGTATGATTATGATCTCTCTTCTTGAATACAATGCTTATTTCAATACATCCATAAAAATATACCGAATCAAAACATATCCATATGAAAATGCTTTGCAAACAAACAAAATGCCATATCAATCGTCACTTAACAATGATTAATTTGACTAATTAGAAAAATAATTTTTTGTTAATAATCTATTAAGATTTTTTTTTTTTTTTGGGTAGAAACTGCAAATTTTTCTACCCAAAAAGATTATCAAATAAACAACTATTAACAAAATCTCATAATTAAGTTTCTATATGCATCATTATATAATAATAATAAAATAATAATAATAATAATAATTGTTAGGGTCATATTTTATGTAATTGGACAATCCTTTAACAAAATGCACTTTATTTGTAATTAGTTAGATCTAAATTGGGTTTAATACATCAAAAAATATGTTGTTCAAGCATATCAAGTGTTCGCATTAAATGACATGAAGATTGATCCAAGAAACAAGTGAAGAAAAGCTGTTCATTAAATCTCGACAGATAACTGCTATCAAAACTTAATATAAAGCTTGGTAGATGGCTCTACACATCCTCGATCTATTAAGAATTACAACTTCAAAATTTCTAGGTCTAAAATTCAGCCTAGACTTATGTATTTGTTTAGGATTTCTTTTCTCACAACTCTATACATATATAAGACTTATTTTAAGAGCCGTCACACACGGATATAGAGACCAAGAGATTTATTTTCTCTGTAAGAAACTACTGCATCTGTACGCCATAGGGTTTTATAACCAAGTGCTTCCTGATCTTCATTATTGATTAAGTGAAGAATTTTGTAGCCAACAACATCATTTAAATTGCTGGAGTTAGTCACGTACTGAGATCCGTGCAAAGGGTTAGTCACAGATTGGAATTTGTGCATCAAGGGAAAAAAGACTACTACAAGATCAAGTTCAATTGGATATTGAAGCGAAGGTTCAACCGTAGGTTGGTATTTTGGTATAAGCTAGGATAGTAGTAAGATTCCTTATACTTGTAACTACTTGATTGTTGATTAGTGGATTCTTAGGAGTGGTGACCTTAAAATCATCCAGTCGAGTTTTTGCCTTGCGAGAGGTTTTCCCCATTTGTCAACAAATCACTTTGTTAATTTTGTTTCCACTACATTTAGTTTATTTGGTAATTTGTTAGTGCCTTCACAATTTGCATGCAATTGAATCTAGTTAATCAACTTAGTTAATTGAATTAATTAACCAAAGTCAAGTTATCTTGACCCAATAATAATAATAATAATAATACAATTACAAAATAGAAAAAATATGTCACTCATCTAATTATTTTCGTTTGACTAAACTTTGTTTTTATCTAAATAAGTGACACTATAGAATACTTCTAATAAAAATATTAATTTCCATTACATTTAGTTTATTTGGTGATTTGTTTGTGTCTTCACAATTTGCATGCAATTGAATCTAGTTAATCAACTTAGGTAATTGAATTAATTAACCAGAGTCAAGTTATCTTGACCTAATAATAATAATAATAATAATAATAATAATAATAATAATAATAATAATAATAATAATACAATTACAAAATAGAAAAAATATGTCACTCATCTAATTATTTTCGTTTGACTAAACTTTGCTTTTATCTAAATAAGTGACACTATAGAATACTTCTAATAAAAATATTAATTTCCATTACATTTAGTTTATTTGGTGATTTGTTTGTGCCTTCACGATTTGCATGCAACTGAATCTAATTAATCAACTTAGACAATAGAATTAATTAATCGGGGTCAAGTTATCTTAACCTAATAATAATAATAATAATAATAATAATAATACAATTACAAAATAGAAAAAATATGTCAATCATCCAATTATTTTTGTATGACTAAACTTTGCTTTTATCTAAATAAGTGAGACTATAGAATACTTCTAATAAAACTATTAAGAGTGCGTTCTCTACAAAAATTACAATTTTGCTACCCAAAAGGATAAAAAATAATAATAATAAACTGATAGGCCAAAAAAGAATTGACCCCTTGTTATGAATTAATTGATTAATTAGCCAAGTTTATTAATTAATCAAATTAACATACAAATTCATGGTAGCACAAACAAATCACCAATTAAACTAAGTATGCAGTGAAAAATAAATTGACATGGTAATTTGTTTACGAATGAGAAAAACTTACACAACAAAAACCCCACCAGGTGATGTTAAGGTCACCACTCCCAAGAATCCACTATTACAAGCCGTTACAAGTAACGGAATCTCAGTACCTTATACCAACTTACAATTAAACCCTTATCCTAATGCCTAATTGGACTTGTTATGTAGTGACAATCTCTCATTGTAATGCACGACTCCCAGTACGTGACTAACCAATTGCATGGATCCCAATACGCGACTTCAATCACCAACTAAAGAAGGTTGTTAGCTGCAAAGTTTTTCAGTATATCACATGATGAAGATCGAAAAGACGCTTGGTCACAAAACCCTACGGTGTACAAAAACAGCAACTTCTTCACAAGAAAGATGAACTAGGGCAAATTCTGTCTCCAGTCACAATTTGCTTAAACAAACTTTGCTTAACAATGTGCAACTTGTTCCACCTTTGACAACCCTTAAAATAATCATTTTACAGAAAGCTCAAACATATAATCACAGATTGAATGAAAAAGAGTCCTGGAAAACTTACTTTATAAACCTTGACAGATGCCCTTCTGTCAAGTTGCTGTCAAGCCACAGGCTTTACTCTTCAAGGCTCGATTGATGGCTAGTTGTCAAGCTTTAATGAACAACACTTTTCAACTTGAATCTTGGACAAACTTGCATGGTTTTAACACTTGATCTTGAAACAAAGTTTCTTGAAGCATCAAACACATCATATATCTACCCAAATACAAGTTAAGTGCGTTTTGTCAAAGGATTAGCCAATTAATTAAAATAGTGATATATGTTCCTAACAAGTGAATCACATATGTCCTAACAATCTCCCCCTTTGGTAATCCATGACAAAACCACAACTAATAAATGAACATATGAGAGAAGTTATAAATCACTTAACCCATATTCACTTGTTAAATACAATAGAATCTATCCTAATACAAACTCTTGAAAAACTTTGCAAAAAGAGAGTCTGTGGCAAGAAAGACTTTGACAACCTGTATTTTTGAAATACTTGAAACAAAACTTATCAAGGCATCTTTGTGTGAAACAGAGATAATAGATTTCATACAAAATATAAGAAACATATGTATAAAGAGAGAAAAGAAACAACACATGAAGAGATAGGTAAAAGAAAAATATACATCACTATGTAAACAATATAAGTACAATGTATGTCAATAATGGTCACAAGACCCATGTACAAGATATAAATGTATCTAAAATGGAGAAAAGAAAAGGATACAAGTAATCCTCACTACATCCCTTAGTAAGAACACTCCCCCTGTCAAAAATCTCCTATGCTAACTCTCCCCCTAATTATGACTACTTTCATAACCAAAACTTCTTCCCCTTTTTGTCACGAGTGACAAAGGGTAAGAGTGTCAAGTAAACATCTCGTCAACATTAGAAGAGCTAGAATCTCCATCATCCTTATCCTTAGAAGAAGTAGCACCATCATCATCATTCCCATCCTCAGAAGCCTTTGGAGTAGGTGGCGAAGACGAAACGAAACCACCCATAACTGCTTGCTGTCATGCAATATGACCCACACGGGTGCTCACCTAACACAACTCATCACTGAGAGTGTCGAGGCGAGCATCCATGCACTGAAGCTACGCCATGATGTCCTCGAGAGTCACACTGCTCGAAGAAGAAAAGAGATCAGATGTGGACAGAGCTGTAAGAGTGGGAGGAGTTGCTAATTCGGACCGTCTTGAACGAAACTGCGCCTCACTGCATTTAATGGTACCAGCATCTATAGCACCCATGACAGGAAAGGGATCAGAAGAGGGAAAATGAACATCAAAATGGCATAAAAGCCTCGTGATAGCTGAAGGAAAGATGAGCTTATTACGGGTTGCCGTATCCCTATAGACATCTATGGTAGCGAGAATGAAGTGAGAAGGAAATCTATGTCAAGATCCTCAATAAGAGAAATCAAAAATCGAGTACGAGGCTCCGTGATAAAGTTATAGTGAGAGAGAGGGTGTAAAACAAAAGTCATGACCATGTTCAAATACTGAGGGCCTTTTGCAAAGCCTAAACAGTAAGTGAACTGGCACTCACCCCAATCGGATGGACGCTCACAAAAAGCAGTAATGAGCTTGTCTTTAGACACTGTCCTAAGATGATCACATCCAAGGTAGTCAGGAAACTCAACCTTGGGAACACAGAGCACATTTGCAACAACTTGCAGTGTGACAACTATGCATGTACCTCAAACGCTAGTAGTGAAATGAGGTACAAAATAATCGAATCCACGCATGTTGGAGTAGAAATCCTGGATCAGCACAGATAGACAAGTGACTGAGACATCATACAGTGACTCTCATTCCCTACTATAGATGATAGTGGGAAGGTCGGTATCGGAGAAGTCCGACAAGATGAAAAGTTCTCAAAGAAGTCCAATTTGGCCTTCTCATCATGGAATTGGACAGAGAAAGGAGTAGGGTCAGCAAAAGAGGATGCCTCGGAATGAAGAGGGTTCCAAGTCGGAGCAGATTTACATTTCGGTGCCATAGAAGCAGACTAAGGTAAATGGAGAAAAGGAGAGAGAGAGAAGACAATCAGAAAAGTCCAAAGCAATTCAAATATATCAAAATATATTGAAAGGAGAGTACGTATGCGTGGGAATGTACGAACATGTGACATGCAAAAGAAATTGCATCATAGGCTCAGCTCAATCCAAACCTACCAACACACAATCAGTTGCATACATCTAAATGCATAACAATATTGTTATAATGCTCATGAAATGCAATGCATGAAGTTTTTAAGATCAAATCTTCAAAACTCATCCCAAAAATTTCACAAAAACCTCTTTGATTTTGAAAAACCCCAAATTTTGCAAAAATCCCAAAAACTTAGGTTTCAAAGCATGAAATGCATGATCATAAAGGATTAGAAACTTACCAAGTGAAGAAAAACTTGAATAAGCTTGAAGAATTCTTGAGGAAGAGGTTGAAGGTGAGTGAGAGAGGTTTAGGGAGGTGAAAAGGCTAGATAGATTGAGAGATTTCAAGAGAAATGAGATCAGAAATCGTGAGCTATGAGAGACCGCGACCCCGGCTCGTTTTTATGATGTTAGGCCAAACTCATGTGTGGACGACTAAATTTCTCGGTTCGAAATAAGTCAAACAAGTAAAATAGTGTCACAAATGTGAATTTGTATTGATGAATGTGTGGTACAATTCTCTGTAATTACAAAAGAGTGATCCTCTAATTCGATCTCCTTAAAAGATTTGTTGATTAGAATTGTGGTAATGTGATTTTGATTTGAACACAAGATATCCTTCAATTTGGTTGAGGGATAGATCTAAGATTGTTGAAACAGAATTACAATGAATCTCTGGCTATGAGCTTGTTAGAAATCCCTTGTTCTTCACGTTCTTCGTGTTCTTCGTGTTCTTGATATGTTCTTCGTCTTCGAAGGTTTGTGGTGGAAGTTCTTCGGGGCTTTAGAGGCTTGAATCCGTAGAGCTTCGCTAATTTGTGGTTTGTGATGTTTCTGGAGGCTTTTGAGCTTGATTCCAGTGAACTTTAAGATCTAGGAATATGATTTGGATGATTCCTCTTCGAATGTTCTTGTATTCGAAGGTTTGTGGTGGAAGTTCTTCGGGGCTTTAGAGGCTTGAATCCGTAGAGCTTCACTGATTTGTGGTTTGTTGATGTTTTCGGACACTTTAGGCTTGATTCCCGCAGACTTTTGGATCTAGGCGGATGATTTGGATGATTTTCCTTCGAATGTTCTTCGTATTCGAAGTTGAAGTTCTTGAAGTTCTTGGAGGCTTTAGAGCTTGGTTCCGGCAGAGCTTCTGGACTTCTGAGTGCTTCCAATGGCCTGGTCCTCTCTCCAAATCTCTGGATCTCCTTGATCTGATCCCCCCTTCAAATGCCTTAGGAAGGCTTCTATTTATAGGAGTTTAGGGGTAGGTAAGTGACACATGGCGGAGCTTAATTGGTGACACATGGCAGAGTTTGATTGGTGACACGTGGCAGAGTTTGATTGGTCCGCTTATGTCATCGCTTACACGTGCGAGGCTGATTGTGTCATCGCTTACACGTGCGAAGCTGATTATGTCATCGCTTACACGTGCGATGATGTGTGATTGGTTTTTGCATGACACTTGGCAAATTTCTGTTGGTTTCTGAGTAATGATAGCAAAACCTAGCAGCAATACGCGGCGCTTTGTAATTGGCCGTATTTTGTGGATTAATAGTGTGACGTGTCAGCTTGTGATAGGTCGGGAATTTTCTCTGTCTACAAATGCCCCCTCGAGACTCGTTCACACACACAGTTTCAGAGCGTGGTGTGGGAATGAGTTTCGAAAACAGACTTTTACTCCTGGCTCTTCAAATGAAGTGATTGAAGGTGGCGGAGCTTTCAGCAGGATGAGATAATTTTCGAGGAGTAGACCCACCCATATGAAAGGATATGGTGAGACCGAAAAGGGGTCTGCCTGTATTTGAATGTACTTGCATGACCGAACCTTCTCAGCAGAGGTTAAGTTGAAGTAACTTCAGAAGAGTGTTTCTGGATCGTTGGCGGCGATCACATGGTGTAGAAGATGGGGAAGACGCGAGGATGGTGGTTGGGTATAGCATGTAGAGCCATGGGGCTAGCCTCGTGCTTTTAAGAACCGCTGGTGAAGTCATCTCAGAAGAGTATACTTCGAATTACGGCGAGGCCATGTGGGAAAGTGATTGAGTGTGCATGCGTCATCGTTTTACCCAAGTTGAGGTAATTTCAGAAGCTTATAGATTCTGGAGATGACGGTGTTGGTGGTGAAGAAGACGGGGATGAAGCAAAGCGAATGGGTAAAACATACGCCACCATGGTTCTGATCCTGTATGTCAAGAACCCTCTGGTGTAGGTGTTTCTGGGAGATACACCTTCGAATATGGTACTGACTGTATGTTGCATGTGGTCTGACAGTAAGTCGTAGAATATGCATGCGTGATTGGACTATACTGACAGACGTTAAGTTGAAGTAATTTCAAAAAAGTTCATTCTGAAATACTTCAAGCTGAATTTAAGTTGGAGTAATTCCAGAAAGTTTGTTTTGAGGTACCAGCAACGATGACCTCTGGATCCCACGCTGATAGGAACATGGAATATGGTTTTGGCAACCATTTACCAGCCCCAAAGGTTGAACTCTGATGAGCTGGTGCCCCGGAGGTCGTTTCA
The DNA here is from genome assembly GCF_002906115.3 of Quercus suber. Classification (NCBI taxonomy): domain Eukaryota; kingdom Viridiplantae; phylum Streptophyta; class Magnoliopsida; order Fagales; family Fagaceae; genus Quercus; species Quercus suber. The sequence continues at coordinate 578,633 of NW_027069654.1, read as the reverse complement.
AGTGTTGGATGGAAAACAATTTGTAGGATACCCCAACACTTTTTACCATCTTCACTTACTGCTACTTGTTGGAAAGGCACAGAAAAATGAAAGATGGAGCTAACTTGTGATTCTGGTCCTAAAAACCAGCCAAGTTGCTGTTTGTTTTGAACCACCGCTTCTGTTGGAAGGCCAAACAATTGGAAAGAGACTACGGGAGACCTGAGGTTAGGAACAGGTGTCTCTGCTGGACTTGGATGTCCTGGCCAACCAAATCTACGAAAGCATGGAAGGTCGATGCAGGCCTTGTTATGAATAACTTTATGGACAAAGGTGGTTGTTAGGTGGAGAAACAAAATTTGTTTGGATCTCAAAACTACAATGATGCTGTGAAGAGGGTTTCTGCCGAACCATGGGAGGGTTGATTTCAAACTGATTATGAAGAAATTTTGGTTGCTAAGTGTTGAGAATGATGAAGCCATAGTGAGAAATGGCTGTGAGAAGGAGGATTTGAAAATTTGAAAGAAGCAAATCTTCATTTCATGACTCAGTATTTTTCTGGATGAGTTTTTGGTGAATCCGGCCCTTCTATTTATAGCAGAGAGATGAAGAATGGTAGATGGAGTAGTAAAGAATGGCGGATGGAAATTTTTGGTGAGAATGGTAGATTCTTGACTAGTAGATGCTGAATGGTAGGTGGAAATGTTTGGCACCGAAAGGAGAATTGTGGGTTGGACGGGTGACCCGATATGATTTTAAGTTCAAGACACACTTGTGAGAGTTTATCTGTACTTTTGAAAGAGAAGCCTGGATGAAGTCTGGAGAATAACCTTGAGGGAATCCAAACTAGATGGATGAATCTCAAATTTTGATATTGAGAGTTTTAGTTTTGGACATTGTCAGTGCTTCAGAGATGTGAATTAGATTGATGATTTCCAAGTCACAAAAAACTATGCAAGACAAGTTTGGCTCGAAAATCTTGACTTTGGGTTGAATTCAACACAAAAATCAACTAGCTTGGAATTGAGTTATTTGTGCAATTTTTGAGTCTCAAATGATGGAACGGACTCCAAAATTGGAATGTACGCGAAAAATTGAGCAAGATAGGTCCATCTTAAAAATTTTGACTTTTGGTCAATATTTACGCAAAAGTCAACTTTTTAGAAATTGGTCATTTGCACAATTTTCGAGTTTCAAATGAAGAAACGGATCTCAAAATCGGAATGTACTCGAAAAACTGAGTAGGACAGGCCCGTCTTGAAAATTTTGACTTTTTGGTCAAAGTCAAAGGTCTAACTTGGTTAAAGCCCTTTTTTTTTTCTTTTTTTCTTTTTTTGCTTTTTTCTTTTTCTTTTTCTTTTTTTTTTTTTTTTTTTTTTTTGGTGGTTCGGACCAGGTCAGGATCAACGGGTCAAACCGGGTCTATCTGGTCAAACGGGTCATATTTGCGGGTCGGTCAAACCGGGTGAGATGACGTCATCCATGACGTCACGAAACTGAGGCGCGTGCCAGATGGGAAGCGCGTGCCAGCGCGTGGCTCGTGGGAGATAAGCCCGGCGTGTGTGAGCGCGTGAGGAAAGAGAGAGGCGTGTGGGAGCGCGTGAAACAGTGGCTGTTACCACCGTATCTTCTGGCGGCGCGTGGAGGCGCGTGGCTCATCGTTTGGGCCTGAAATTTTCAGGTTTTGTAGATTGAAGGCCGTAGAAGACTTTTGTAGGGTCAGTTTTGTGAAATTTTGAGCAGGTTTGCACAGATTTGAAGGACTAGGCCGCGGTTCATTGAGAGTTTCTGGCCGCGCATGGTGGCGCGTGGTAGCTCCTTTGAAAATGATTTTTCTGGGTTTTTTAGATCTCTGTTTGTAGAAGATTCCTGTGAGTTCAATTTCGTGAAATCATGAACTGATTTGCACAAATTTTTCAGAGAAGGATGCGGGTCATTGTTGGACTTACGTAGCTTTTCAACAGCTCTGACAAGGCGGCACTTGTGTTTAGAGTTGAAGGTCCTGAAGTGGGTGATGAGCCACCATTTTCTGATTCTCTTCATTGAATGTCCTTTTTTATTCTCAAAATTTGGTGCAGACTTCTTTGATTTTGAGTGTTGTGAATGTGCAAAATCTCACTTTGAGCTCTAATTGTTTTCGCATTTATGAAATGTGAATATAGTTTTTTTTTTTTCACTGGCTGGTTGGTGGAACCATTTATTGGTTTGCTGACTTTCTTCATTTTTCTTGCCTGCTATCTCAGAAGTTTTCTATATAAAGGCATGTTATTGCCTTCCTTTATCACTGAGACAGATGCTGAACATTCAGCTTTCTTCTCTTGCTTTCAAGAATATATATTTTTTTTTTAATTTTTTTTTTTACGTGCTTTGAGACCTTTTCCTGAAAAAAAATTTTTGTTGCTTGTTTTTGTTTTGCAGCATAGTTTTCTTTGGCAATTAAGCCGCACCAACACTTGTCTTTTCAACGCAGCCATCTCATGAGTTTTTTGCAACAACGTTTCTGTGAGGATATTCAGCCAGGCAACAATGCTATCACCAATACTTGTCTTTTGAAGTCGTATCGCCTCTGGTGTTGGCAATAAAGCAATACTAGTACTGGTCGTTAATGAAACTATGCTAGCACTTATTTTTGCATGAACGTGTTCCACACTTGTCTTTTCAACGTAGCCATCTCAATAGTTTTTTGCAACGTAGCTACATCAAGAGTCTTTACCATGAAGTTGGGCCAATTCTTGCATTTGCATTGAAGCCACGCAGACATTCATTTTTGCCATGAAGTCATGTCAACACTTTATTCGCACCAAAGCCGTGCCAACCTTCATCTTTGGCATGCAACCACGTCAACACTTCATTTATACTGAAGCCGTGCCAACGTCTATCTTTGTCATGAAGTCACGACAACACTCCATATTAGCACTTGCACTCGCATTGACGTTGCACCAATTTTCAAAGGCATCATAGTTCAGACATTGAGGGTGCATAGCACTGTAGCCAGACATCAAGATTTCAGAGATGCCAACAAGACTTTGAAGATGTAAGAAGATGTCAATAAAACCTTGAAGTTTCAAGAAGCTCCTATCAAGACTTTGAAGATGCAAGGAGATGCCAACTAAACTTTGAAGATACAAAGAGTCCCTATCAAGACTTTGAAGATGCAAGGAGATGCCAACTAAATCTTGAAGATGCAAAGAGTCACTATCAAGACTTTGAAGATGCAAGGAGATGCCAACTAAACTTTGAAGATACAAAGAGTCCTTATCAGGACTTTGAAGATGCAAGGAGCTCTCATCAAGCCGTCGAAGATGCCAACAAAGGTACCAACAGAACCTTGAAGTTTTAGGAAGCTCCCATCAAGACTTTGAGGATGCAAAGAGATGCTGACAAAACCTCGAGTGTGAGAAGAATGCTGCTGAGACTTTGACATTGCACGATCATGCTCTTAGAGGAGAGATGATGCAACACCGACTTCAAATGTTAGAGGAAGGTGATGTTGTCTAGATTTCAGACATGATGTGAAACTGCACCACTCAGAAGGGAGATGATGTGGTTCAAATTTTGGAGTTGTGAAATGGCACAACCTAGAAGAGAGACAATATAGCTTAGACTTGCAAGGTACAAGAAGATGCCCCCAGAATATAAGTGATGTAAAACATACTTTAGAGACATGGAAGGATGTCTATAGAAGAGGAGCAATGCCATGAAGACTTCATTCTTTGCAAAAGAGGTTGAAGATTTTATTTTACTCCACAACCAAGAACTAACTTATGTTTATCATTAGTTCAAGGAAAGCCGAGTAACACCAATTCTTTGCAGCTGTCTTTTTCTATCATGTAGTAAGGAATTAACTGATCCTAAGCAACGCCTGCCAATTAAAGGGATCTCAAAAGCATATTGACGACCTTTGAAAAATTCCTTAAGCTAGACTGGCAACCCTTCTTCTTTTTCATGTGACTGAACTTAGTAAATGATACCAAGTTGCCTACGTACCCCGGAAAGGGATCAAGTCATTACGTAGTTCAAAAGATTTTTTTTTTTTTTGTTGTTGTTGTTGTTTTTTTTTTTTTTTTTTGATTTTTTGTAAAAAAGGTGGGCTCAATGTGTAATAGTGGGTATAACCACTAATCGAACCCGAGACCTCTCAAGGGAGAATTGGGCATCCAACTACTACGCCACACTAGCAATTGGTGACATAGAGTGGGATTAATTCCTTTTTATTGGCATGCTTTCAAAGGTAATGGGAAGACATCATATACCCTTGCAGCATTACAGTGGGCAGTTTAAGCTCTTGCCGAGGAGCAATCTTCGATGTTTAAGCGTAGAAGTGTTTAAGGAACTTCCCATTGATGGGGTCGATCCTTGCATCATCATTGTTGATCAACTTGTACGCTTGGTTGGTGTTTGCCCCCTGCTTGAGAGTTGGTAGTACATCACAAGCAACGGTCACATGGTTTGACCCGACAACTTCATTGAAGTCTAGATCAATCTTGTTTTCTTTGGCAAGCTTCATGATTTGTTCTTTGAAGATGAAGCATTTTTGGATTGGGTGGCCAATGACGCGATGATATTTGCAGTAGTTAGGGTCATCAACTTTCCCTATGTCTTGTGGTCGCCTACATTCTGGCAATTCAATTAGCTTCAATTGCAATAATTGGTCTAAGATGTTTGCACATCTTCATCGGGGAACGGATATGCTTTTTGCTCACGTTCCTTAAAAGTCAAGCGACGCACTTCGTTCTTTTGCCATCCTTCAAGCTGTTTTTTATTTGCCTTCGCTCCTTTTCTTAGAACCTTGATTTCTACAGTATTAACAACCATTGGGTCTTTGAGGTTGACTTTTGCATTCCTATCATTCCTCCTTACTTCCCTTTTGCTTTCCTTAAGTATGGGAGGATTTGTACTTCCATGGCTAGCAATGCTCAACTTCATATCATGCGCACAAGTTGCTAATTCTTCAAATGTTCGAGGCTTTATCCCTTGGAGGATGTAAAGAAGTCCCCAATGCATGCCTTGGATGCACATCTCTACAGCAAAAATTTCAGAAGGTCGATCCTTGCAATCTAGGCTCAAAGAACGCCATCGATTGATATAATCGACCACAGGCTCATTTTCCCATTGCTTGGCATTAGTAAGCTCCATCATGCTCACCGTGCGACATGTGCTATAGAATCGGTCAAGAAATTCTCTTTCGAGTTGTTGCCAACTGTCGATTGACTCGAGTTCTAAGTTTGTATACCAATCAAAGGCATTTCCTTTGAGCGAACGGACAAATTGCTTTACAAGGAGGCCTCCTTGAGTCCCTGTGTTCTTACAAGTTTCTATAAAGTGAGCAATGTGTTGCTTAGGATTTCCATGGCCATCAAACTGCAAGAACTTGGGGGGTTGATACCCATTTGGCATCCTCATGTTGTCGATGCGCTTTGTGTAAGGTTTTGAATATGTGAGAGAACTTGTAGAAGAATCTCCATATTGTGCTTGGATGGTATTTGTTATCATGTCTTGTAATTGTTGGACTGATAACGAAGCAACCGAAGTAGATTTTTCTCGTCAGGGAGTGTTTTCAATTTCTCTCCCTTCGTCATCCTTTGCAGATGCGAATTTATGACCATGGCTTGATTCACCAAGATCTTGTACTTCGAGTTTGTTCATTAAAATTGCAATTTGGAGGTCCTTATCTTCAAGTGCTTTTGTGAGAAGGACGGCCTTTTGTTCCATTTCAAACATCTTTTCTTCCATTGTAGAGGTGTTAGTCATCATGACTGACACAACTTCCCAAGATGATGGAGAAGGAAGTGAATTGAAGTGGGCACGTGAAATCTCATCTTTTGGGTTCCCTTTGATGGGAGAGAAATCATGCGACCAACTTCTTGTGAAGGAAGAAAGGGATTTGCCCCCATACTTGAGGTGTTCCAAGGTGGAGACGTCCTTCTTGATGACCTTGTTTCTTGCAAGAGGGTCTAAGGAGATAATTGTTTGGACCTTGGCTTCCTTGGTTGATTGAGATTGAAGCTGATTGTTTGCTTTGGGTTGGCTACAATTGGTTGCACCAATATAGTTGTTGGTAGTAGCCGTATCAAGTTTAGTTGAAGTAGCTGTTGAAGCTCAGATGTTCTTGCTAGAGGCCATTTGGGCTGGTAGCAAGATGATGATGATGATGAAGATTTCTTTCTTTGAAGGAGAATGAGATGAGAGGCAGAGATGTCCCACTGGGCGTGCCAGAATATGTGGACGACTAAATTTCTCGGTTCGAAATAAGTCAAACAAGTAAAATAGTGTCACAAATGTGAATTTGTATTGATGAATGTGTGGTACAATTCTCTGTAATTACAAAAGAGTGATCCTCTAATTCGATCTCCTTAAAAGATTTGTTGATTAGAATTGTGGTAATGTGATTTTGATTTGAACACAAGATATCCTTCAATTTGGTTGAGGGATAGATCGAAGATTGTTGAAACAGAATTACAATGAATCTCTGGCTATGAGCTTGTTAGAAATCCCTTGTTCTTCACGTTCTTCGTGTTCTTGATGTGTTCTTCGTCTTCGAAGGTTTGTGGTGGAAGTTCTTCGGGGCTTTAGAGGCTTGAATCCGTAGAGCTTCGCTAATTTGTGGTTTGTGATGTTTCTGGAGGCTTTTGAGCTTGATTCCAGTGAACTTTGAGATCTAGGAATATGATTTGGATGATTCCTCTTCGAATGTTCTTGTATTCGAAGGTTTGTGGTGGAAGTTCTTCGGGGCTTTAGAGGCTTGAATCCGTAGAGCTTCACTGATTTGTGGTTTGTTGATGTTTTCGGACACTTTAGGCTTGATTCCCGCAGACTTTTGGATCTAGGCGGATGATTTGGATGATTTTCCTTCGAATGTTCTTCGTATTCGAAGTTGAAGTTCTTGAAGTTCTTGGAGGCTTTAGAGCTTGGTTCCGGCAGAGCTTCTGGACTTCTGAGTGCTTCCAATGGCCTGGTCCTCTCTCCAAATCTCTGGATCTCCTTGATCTGATCCCCCCTTCAAATGCCTTAGGAAGGCTTCTATTTATAGGAGTTTAGGGGTAGGTAAGTGACACATGGCGGAGCTTAATTGGTGACACATGGCAGAGTTTGATTGGTGACACGTGGCAGAGTTTGATTGGTCCGCTTATGTCATCGCTTACACGTGCGAGGCTGATTGTGTCATCGCTTACACGTGCGAGGCTGATTGTGTCATCGCTTACACGTGCGAGACTGCTTATGTCATCGCTTACACGTGCGATGATGTGTAATTGGTCTTTGCATGACACTTGGCAAATTTCTGTTGGTTTCTGAATAATGATAGCAAAACCTAGCAGCCATATGTGGCGCTTTGTAATTGGCTGCATTTTGTGGACTTGGTAGTGTGACGTGTCAGCTTGTGATAGGTCGGGAATTTTCCCTGTCTACACCTTAAATGCTGGGCTTTTTATTGTGTAGTGGCAGGCCTCCTGGCAGTGACCAACTCGGTCGTAAAAGAAGCAAAGCTTGCTAATTCCCTCGTATATCACTGCTTTATGGAAGCTGTCGATCAATAAAGTGTATATCAATGGTTTGTTGAAGTCGACTTGCACACAAAGTCTAACGTATCGTCCCTTGGACTCTGTTGCTGTATGAGTGTCAATACGTAAAACTGTGCCAATGGCTTGTCCAATTTCATTGAGCGCCTTTGCATCATAATATTCAATGGGGAGCTTTAAAAGCCTTACCCAAACAGCAATCGATGCAATGTTCACCTCATCGGGATTGAAATTTGGCTCCCACAACCTTATAGCTAGAAAGTGCTCCCTTATAAACCAGGGGCCTTTCTTCAACACCATGTCATGATTTTCTCTACAGGAAAAATGGATAAGGAAAAGCTCACAACCCAGATTGACGCAGTCAAGTCTCCTTGTGGGCTTCCAGAGGGAATGAATCCTTAAGTGAAGGAAGTTAAAACCAACCGGTCTCCTATACACCTTAATGATGAGTGCATTGGTCCAGTTGGCTCTAATTTATTGCTTGGTTTCCCTAGAAAGGTTGACAGCAGCGAACCCTTCCCTGAAGACCTCTACTGATGCTTCCGATTCCATCTCGTTCTCAATGTATCCAGTGAAGTCAAATGCCTATATATAGGCACCTGGTATTTCACCTATCAGCTTATCCTTGTGCTCCAAATGAAGCGAAAGAGCTATTCCCTTGCTGCCTAACATCAGTGGGAGGCTCAGGTTTGTGGGATTCCTTGGCTTTCTTAGTGCTTTGTCTTAGTTCTACTTCTTCTTCATGGGAGAGCCCTACGGAGCTCATACTCTCTGTTTCGTTACCTTGGATAAAGTTTGTGGCATGTTAAATGCTTTTTATGTAACATAAATTTATGCAACATCTTTTTATTTATGCTGCATAAAAAGCAATTAACATGCCAATAACATGGCTAATATTTCATGATTTGGGCATTATCATAGTGATATTAGTACAAAGAAACCAATTTAATTGAGGTCAAAGTTGTTAAAAAAATAAATATCAAATTGATAGCTTTACAAAGTGATGGTGAACTAAAAATCGAACTCCCTCTAGTTCATCCATAGAGTCGTCCAGGACCAAAAAGATTAACCCAACAAAACAAGGCCGTTCATGGGTATTGAGCTCGTCCATCAGGGAAGCACTTGGATGACCCCTTAACACTTAGAAAATTTTTTGAATGGATTTATGTACGAAAGCTTATAATTCGGACCATGTTCTACTATTTTGAAGTATGAGCAAAATCCTTGTTCATCGCTATAACTTCCCACTAAGTTTTTAACTTCTAATGACAGTTGTAGAAGATAAGATTGAACATTCTAACTTCTATAGCAATTGTGGAAGTTAAGTCTGAACCTTCTAACTTCCATACACGTTGAGGAAATTACTAAACAAGTAATTACTCCAAAGCTCAATTATTATGTCATCGCTTACACGTGCGATGATGTGTGATTGGTTTTTTTGCATGACACTTGGCAAATTTCTGTTGGTTTCTGAGTAATGATAGCAAAACCTAGCAGCAATACGCGGCGCTTTGTAATTGGCCGTATTTTGTGGACTTAATAGTGTGACGTGTTAGCTTGTGATAGGTCGGGAATTTTCTCTGTCTACACCATGTGAATGGATGGAGTCATGTTATTGCCTCTCAAAATGGAGGTTTGACTTGTTATGTTTTCTCCTTTAGATTAAGGGTTTTACAATAGAGTTGCCACTTATTTAATTATTAGGATAAGTAAGAAAACCAAAATTGAAAAATTCCTCATTTTATTAATTTTTAATTGAATTTACATTTATCAAAGGAAATTACATGGCTTTAGTCCTAGATACAATCTAAGATAAAGTACATGGCTTTATTTCCTAGTTACAATCTAAAAATCGAAAATTACATAGATAAGCATTTGATTTACTAACCCTTGATCTAAGCTCGGAAGCTATGTTACAAAGTGGGAAGGTGTTAGGCACCCACCTTGCCCAGTGAAACCAATCTTCTAGACTATGGTGGCTAACATTCATATCATATCATCCAATATGTCAATCAATTTACATGTTGAATTTAATGTGCGTACATGTGATAAACCCTAATTCAATTTATTAAACATTGCATTTGGATTGAAAAATAAAATTCTAGTGAATGTGTGTGAATGGTGATAACCTAGATTCAAGGATTTAAAAGAATTATTAAACAAACATGTTTTTCATATTTTTTATGTGGATTTAAGATTAAAATAGTGATATGCATGAACATGTGATAACCAACCAAGAACATGTGAAGAACATATAAGAATAATTAAGAAAATTCAAACATATTCAAGGGAATTTAAATGATTACTATCATACTTTAATCTTAAACTCTCAACATGAAAACACAAAAAACAATTAGGGAAAGGGACTATACCTTCTTGCAAGATCCATATGGTGGAGGAGGAGACTTTTAAGGGAGATCCTAAAAGTGAAGGAAAAGAAGAGTTAGGAAAGGAAGAGTGAGTCTCCCTCAATACTTTGAGTCTCAGGAAGACCAAGATATGATAAAACTACTCAATTTCACTAGAACTCAAGAGTGGAGAAGAGAGGGAGGTTTTTTTGTCTTTGGAATGGAGGAGAAGGGGGGTTTATATAGTAATGGTTGAGGAAATATGAATGAAAGACTATTTAATGAGGATTGACAAAGAATCATGAATTTAGACCTCATTTTAGCCTTGAGGAAAATTTGGTGTATTAAATGGAGAGATTGGTAGGAGTGAGGAGCAAACTAAAATTCGGTTTTCCCGTAGCTGTTGCAACAGCCTGTAGAGCCAATTTCGAAAAATCATATCTGACTCAATTTAGATCGGAATTGTCTTATTCTTATGCTCAAATTAAAGCCCCAGACGTCTAGTTTCTAAGAAAATTAACCTTATTCACAGATTCAAAATATTCTGAGAGATATCAACGAAATGATAAGCAGAGGTCATTTGTTGGAAAACAATTTCAGCACAATTAGCATTAATAGGTCCCAAATTCGTTTTCAATTAACAATAGTAGGCTCCAATCACTCCCATTTCAGACCTAATTAGTTCCAAATCTACCCTAATTAAAAGATAATTGCACAAATTACTCATTAAATGATTAATGTGTAACTATCTAGTTAACTAAGTGTGTGCAACCTTACCATAAAATGTATTCCTAACCAATCAAAGTATGACACATCATCGATTTCAAATTGATTATACTTATAACTAATTGAAATCAATTGTTCATAATCACATATAGTCGATCTCAATTTGTGATAGTGCATCTTAGCCATTAAAACTTGATTTGATGATAACTTTCAATCTAGTGGTCTGATTAGGGCTTTTGATCAGTCAATTTGATCGTTACAACATCAAAATCATTTTGGTGAAATGAGATTAAGGATCCAATGACTAAAACCAAGATGCATATTTCCAAGGTGACATTACTCTTTTACCCTCCATGTGAGATTAAATACAGGTTACAAAATAGAGTGTCAACACGAGCGCCCTTTATATAGCCCATCAGTAAATCTCGACATATCGAGAGGTATCAAGGATCTGTCGAGCTTTAAAGAGTTCGACAGAAGCATCTATCGAGCATGCGTCCAAGGTAAAAAGGAATCTTGATGGATCAAGGATCTGTCGAGGAGCTATCGAGGGGACAGAAACTTTCTCGATCGATCCACCTAGCTATTGAGAGGTGTTGAGATTGTGATAAATCAACTGAAGAGCTCGATAGATAAGCCAGGTGTCAAGGATCTGTTGAGATTGCTTTAAAACAGTTTTTCAAGAAGGGAAGAACACAGATATGAATGCAATCAAGCATGCAACACAACCAAAGATTCAAGCAACTTTTTAAACTCTCAAAATCATCTCTCAGTAAAAAAAAAAATAAGCATAGAGATCCCACACACACACACACACACACTAAACAAGTAGTCTAACCAATTTTATATTTCAAAAACAAGTTAAAACAGTTTAGTGAGCATACATTAACACATGTAAACCTTGTGATGACCAAATCACATTGTAATTGCACATGTATCAAGAGTAGCAAAGAATATTATGTGTTGTGTGTGAGAAACATCGCAAGATTGCATAAGTATATACATGTTATGACGATTTGAGATATGAGAAAATCATTTTAACTCACATACAATCATAACTGTTTGATGGGAACTATCACCTTCGAGATACATCCTATAATTCTCACATCTCCTAGAATACATGTTTGCAATCATATATAAAGCATTTTGATCTTTTTGCTTTTATTTTCTTTGCATATTTTTCTTTTAAATAGCATATCATATATGGGCATATAAGAGAAAAAAAAAATACCTAATGATGTTAAGCATTTGACATTTCAATTTTACTATGCCGAAGCACACAAATATCATTTCATGATTGGCTGGCAACAGTGATGAGATGGTTATTTATGTCTTTCTCTTAGGATTTTCAAGTCTCTCTTGTCAAAAAAAGTGATACGAGTGTTAAATACAAGAGATAACTTAATCTTACTTATCACAAACACAAGCCACAAAGCTCACTTGCTTAGTTGTGCATAGAGATGCTCATCTAAACTACAAAAGTTACAAAGTTTAGAAAATTTTGTTTTAATGGCTATCCAAAGTACACAAGTGCCAATATACACAAAACACACACTATTTTTGTATTTTTCTGATTTTTCAATTTTATTTTTATTTTTATATTAAAAAAATTTTAAAAAAAATGTTAAACAAAACAAAGCATAAAACTAGACTAACTCAAAACTTGAAAGCAAAACACACAAGTAATGCAAACAAAAACAGGAGGGGAGAGAGAGAAATAATGACATAATCACTTGAAGTACCAAATCACATTGTAACTGCACATATATCAAGAGTAGCAAAGAATATTGTGTGTTGTGTGTGAGAAACATCGCAAGATTGCATAAGTGTATACATGTTATGATGATTTGAAATATGCGAAAATCATTCCAACTTACACACAATCATAACTGTTTGATGGGGACTATCACCTTCGAGGTACATCCTATAACTTCTACATCTCCTAGAATACATGCTTGCAATCATATATAAAGCATTTTGATCTTTTTACTTTTATTTTCTTTACATATTTTTCTTTTAATAAGCATATCATATATGGGCATATAAGAGAGAGAAAAGAAATACCCAATGATGTTAAGCATTTGACATTCCAATTTTGTTATGCCGAAGAACACAAATGTCATTCCATGATTGGTAGGCAATAGTAATGAGATGGTTATTTATACCTTTCTCTTGAGATTTTCTAGTCTCTCTCATCAAAAAAAGTGATACAAGTATTATGTACAAGAGATAACTTAATCTTACTCATCGCAAACACAAGTCACAAAGCTCACTTGCTTAGTTATACATAAAAATGCTCATCTAAGCCATAAAAGATATAAAATTTAGAAAATTTTGTTTTAATGGCTATCCAAAGTACACAAGTGCCAATGTACACAAAACACACACTGTTTTTGTATTTTTCTAATTTTTCAATTTTATTTTTATTTTTATATTAAAAACAAAATAAACAAAACTGAAAAAAAAAATATTAAACAAAGTAAAGCATAAAACTTGACTGACTCAAAACTTGAAAGCAAAACACACAAGTAATGCAAACAAAAACAAGAAGGGAGAGAGAGAAATAGTGACATAATTGCTTGGAGCACCAAATTACATTGTAACTGCACATGTATCAAGAGTAGCAAAGAATATTGTGTGTTGTATGTGAGAAACATCGCAAGATTGCATAAGTGTATACATGTTATGACGATTTGAAATATGAGAAAATCATTTTAACTCACACACAATCATAACTGTTTGATGAGGACTATCACCTTCGAGGTACATCCTATAAGTCTCACATCTCCTAAAATACTTGCTTGCAATCATATATAAAGCATTTTGATCTTTTTACTTTTATTTTCTTTGCATATTTTTCTTTTAATAAGCATATCATATATGGGCATATAAGAGAGAGAAAAGAAATACTCAATGATGTTAAGCATTTGACATTCCAATTTTGCTATACCGAAGCACACAAATGTCATTTCATGATTGGCGGGCAACAGTGGTGAGATGGTTATTTATGCATTTCTCTTAGGATTTTCTACTCTCTCTCGTCAAAAAAAGTGATACGAGTATTAAGTACAAGAGATAACTTAATTTTACTCATCACAAACATAAGCTACAAAGCTCACTTACTTAGTTGTGCATAGAGATGCTCATCTAAGCTACAAAAGATACAAAGTTTAGAAAATTTTATTTTAAAAGCTATCCAAAGTACACAAGTGCCAAAATACACAAAACACACACTGTTTTTGTATTTTTTTGATTTTTCAATTTTATTTTTATGTTTATATTAAAAAAAATAAACAAAATTGAAAAAAAAATGTTAAACAAAGCAAAGCATAAAACTAGACTGACTCAAAACTTGAAAGCAAAACACACAAGTAATGCAAACAAAAACAAGAAGGGAGAGAGAAAAACAGTGACATAATCACTTGGACCCTTTTCCTCCAACACCTTGGAAGAACCTTTCCTTTGAGTAAACCCTTGAACCAGTGGTGAGGGGGAAGAGTTAAAATCGTTCAAGTTCGAAAGGAACATAAAGGTTTTAAGAAGATTTTCAAGGGGAGCAAAAGAGGATGGAAACTGATTCTAGTTTCCCGAAGCGATCATGTTGTTGCTCTGTTGAGTGGCTTACCACTTATAGCAATTAGGTCAAATATGACCGGCTACTCCACAGTGATGATAGAGATGCTGCTTCTTCTATTTAGGTTTTTGAGAGTTAGCCTTCTTAGCCCTATGGTTTTTAACTTCTTTCTTATCTTACTTAGGGAGTGCTCCTAAGATAGATTTACTCTTATCTATGTTCTCACTAGCTAAATTAGTTTTGGCATTAGTATTCTTAATTTCAACATTATTAGCAGGAGGAACAAAAACAGTGGAAGTAGTAGAAGCAATACTAGGAGAAAAGAAATCATACCGTAAATCGGTTCGATCGAAAGTAGATTTTTGAAAACTAAGCATTTCATCAAGCTTAGCACTTGAAGTCCTTTCCAGTTAAGCTCTAACTTGGAACAGTTCTGCCTCAAGCTTCTTGATCTTCTCAGTCAAGAAGTTATTCTCAAACCTCAGTGCTCTAATAGTCTGATTTGCTTCATTAAATTTAGTGGAAAGCTCTTCATGCTCAAGCTCCACGTCACTAAGTTTCTTGGTGGTCAACCTATACAACTTCTCATGCTTTTCAAAGATCTTATGCAACTTTGCATAGGCTGTGTGGATGTCATCTTGTTCATCCATCTTCTCAAACTTGGACTTTACCAATTCCTTTTTTTCATCCATATCTTCAACAATCCCCTCAGTAGGATTGACAGTGGCAATGAAGGCATTCAAAATTTTGTCATCCTCATTGTCAAAATCATCTTTAGGCTTAGTGTCCCTTAATGTAGCAGCAAGTGCCTTACTTTTCCCAATGGTCTTGAGATATGTGAGGTACTCTTGTTTCATGTGACCGAAGTCTTGACACCCAAAGCACTTTGGTCCTGAAGGAACAGTGTACTAACCGCCATCCCTAGCATCCTTTTTTCCTTTATCTTGACTCTTAGATACCTACGATCCTTGTCAAAGCCCTTTCCATTGGCATTCTTCATGAACTGCTTAAATTGCCTCGTAATATAGGATTTCATCTTAGAATCCTCATCATCTGAAGACTTATCAGTATCATTGCTCTTGACCTTCAATGCCATGCTTTTGCCCTTACCCGACTTACCAATTCTTTTTAAACCTAACTCATAGGTCTACAGATTACCAACTAGCTCTATCAAAGGAATCTTATCAATGTCCTTTGATTCCTTGATTGTAGTGATCTTGGCATGGAATCTCTCGAGTAGAGATCTGAGCACCTTTCTCACAATCTTGGGTTCTGGAATGGTTTCCCCAAGATTAAAAGTTGAGTTCACTATGTCCTTAAGCTTGGCATAAAACTCATCAAACGATTCATCCTTCTCCATCTTGATCTCTTCAAAGCTTGTAATGAGCCTCTGAAGCTTTGAATCCTTGATAATCTTGGTTCCTTTATAAGTTGTCTAGAAAATGGTTTATGCTTCCTTTGCAGTTTTAATGGAGGATATCTTCTTGAACTCCTCATTGGTGACCGCACTAAATAAGGTATTCAATACTCTACTATTGAAATTTGCTGCTAGGGATGGCAATTTATATCCGACCCGCGGATACCCGACCCGATCCGACCCATTAATGGCCCAATAAATTATAGGGTCGGGTATGGGTTTTAAAAAAAAAAAAAACCTGAAGCGGGTCTGGGTCGGGTTTGGGTTTTTGCAAAAACTCAGCCCGAACCCGGACTCGGACCTGACCTGTTTATGTATATAAGTGAAAATACTAAAATACCCCCCATATCTATATAAGTTTAAAAAAAAAAATGCCCTAATCCCATACCTATTTCAACAATCCTCAACCGCCTCCCTGCTTTCTTTCTCCTCTCCCACTCTTCACTCGGTCCCTCCCTCTTACGAACCCCCAACCGCCGATCTGTCACCGCCGGCCATCACTTGCACGTCTAGCCGCTTCGCTTCCTCCATGTTTCTCCACCGGACCACCTCATTCTCTATCTTCTTCTTCTTCTTTTTTTGGGTTCATTTCGTCTTTTTTTCTGGGTTCATTTCATCTCTATTATGTGAGTTGTTTGTGTTTGTGTTAGGATTTGTGTTTGTGTTTTGTGATTTTGAAAGGAAAAATCATAAATCTGAAATTTTATGTTTGTGTTTGTGTGTTTGTGTTTGTGATTTTGAATGGGAAAATCATAAATCTGAATTTGTGTTTGTGTTTGTGATTTTGAATGGGAAAATTATAAATTTGAAATTTTTGTGTTTGTGTTTGTGTTAGGATTTGTGTTTCTTTTTGTGATTTTGATAGGGAAAATCATAAATCTTTGGTCATTGTTCATCCATGATTTTCTGATGGGTCTTCTTATTTTTCAAATTTTCAATTTCATTCTTTGATTTTCTCTGCCAATCCTCAGATCTTTATTATTTTTCAACAATTTTTGTATGTGGGTATTTCAATTTTCATTCTTTGATTTCTTTGACTTTCTCTACCTAAGTGTACTCCTACTAGTATTTACCAAAAATAAAATAAAAATGTTTGCCCAAATGCCTTGAATCTGGGCAAACACATTTTCAAAAATAATGATTATGATTCTGGCCAAACAAATTTTTTTTTTTTTAATTATTGGGCCACGGTTTAGGGACTGGGCCACGGTTTAAGCCCAAATCGTGATAGGGCGGGTGGGGCCCGCAGGGCTCGCGGGTACCTAACAAGCCGGGTTTGGGGTTAAGGACAAAACCCATTTAATAAACGGGTCGGGTTCGGGTTTTTGGGACAAACCCACGGGTCGGGTCTGGGTATGAAAAAACTTGGCCCGAACTCGACCCATTGCTATTCCTATTTGCTGCCTTGATCTTAGCATCATCCCAATTGGCTGACGCTTCCTTTGGCTTAGTCCAACCAATCTCTACAGCTTGCCACACCTTCTCATCTAGTGACTACAAGAAAACTCTCATGCGTACTTTCTATTATGCAATGTTAGTACCATCAAACAAAGAAGGTATAATAAGAGATTGTCCTCTATCCATGACAAACAAGGGTCAATGAATCACACAGCAAAGATTAACCATAATTAGAGTGTGCTTGCTCTGATACCACTTGATAGGCCAAAAACGAATTGACCGCTTGTGATAAATTAATTGATTAATTAGCTAAGTTTATTAATTAATCAAATTAACATGCAAACATGTGGTAGCACAAACAAATCATCAATTAAACGAAGTATGCAATGAAAAATAAATTGACACGGTGATTTGTTTACGAATGGGAAAAACCTACACGGCAAAAACTCCACCGGGTGATTTTAAGATCATCACTCCCGAGAATCCACTATTATCACAACAAGCGGTTACAAGTAAAAGAATCTCAGTATCTTATACCAAATTATAGTTGAACCCTTACCCCAATATCCAATTGGACTTGTTCTGTAGTAACAATCTCTCCTTGTAATGCACGGCTCTTAGTACGTGACTAACCAATTGCGCGGATCCCAGTACGGGACTTCAATCACCAACTAAAGAAGGTTATTGGCTGCAAAGTTCTTCAGTTTATCACACGATGAAAATCGAGAAGATGCTTGATCACAAAACTCTACGGTGTACAAACACAACAACTTTTTCGCAAGAAAGATAAACTAGGGCAAATTCTGTCTCCGGTCACAATTTGCTTAAACAAACTTTTCTCAACACTTGTGCAACTTGTTCCACCTTTGACGGCCTTTAAAATAATCATTTTATATGTCTAGGGTTGTGAGAAAAGAAAGTCCAGACACATAATCACAAATTGAATGAAAAACAATCCTGAAAAATTGAACTTCATAAACCTCGATAGATGCCCTTTTGTCAAGCTACTGTCAAGTCACGGGCTTCAACAACTCTTTAAGGCTCGATAGATGGCTAGCTGTCGAGCTTTAATGAACAACACTTTTCAACTTGAATCTTGGATAGACTTGCATGGTGTTAACACTTGATCTTGAAAAAAAGTTTCTTGAAACATCAAACACATCCTATATCTACCCAAATACAAGTAAAGTGCGTTTTGTGAAATGATTAGCCAATTACATAAAATAGTGACATATATTCCTAACAAGTGAATCACATATGTCCTAACATAAACGAAACTTAATAAAGTCTCATAGTTTAACATTTAAATGGATCACTAAAAAAATCAAATTCTAACTTGCAAAACAACTAATTATTAACCTAAATCAATTCAAAATTTCAAACCAATAGGATAAATAAAACAATTGTGATAAGGAATTTTAATAGCAAAATATCTAATAAATATGCATAAAAGTCGATACAAATTTTCTAAAAAGAGAAACAAATGTAATGTGACAATTAAATCAACAATAACAAAAATAATCATTAACGGAAAGAAAGAGTTGAAACAATAAATAAAAAAATAAAAAAATTCACCCAAAAAAAAAATATGCCCTTTTGTCAAGCTACTGTCAAGTCACGGGCTTCAACAACTCTTTAAGGCTCGATAGATGGCTAGCTGTCGAGCTTTAATGAACAACACTTTTCAACTTGAATCTTGGATAGACTTGCATGGTGTTAACACTTGATCTTGAAAAAAAGTTTCTTGAAACATCAAACACATCCTATATCTACCCAAATACAAGTAAAGTGCGTTTTGTGAAATGATTAGCCAATTACATAAAATAGTGACATATATTCCTAACAAGTGAATCACATATGTCCTAACATAAACGAAACTTAATAAAGTCTCATAGTTTAACATTTAAATGGATCACTAAAAAAATCAAATTCTAACTTGCAAAACAACTAATTATTAACCTAAATCAATTCAAAATTTCAAACCAATAGGATAAATAAAACAATTGTGATAAGGAATTTTAATAGCAAAATATCTAATAAATATGCATAAAAGTCGATACAAATTTTCTAAAAAGAGAAACAAATGTAATGTGACAATTAAATCAACAATAACAAA
Organism: Quercus suber; assembly: GCF_002906115.3. Classification (NCBI taxonomy): domain Eukaryota; kingdom Viridiplantae; phylum Streptophyta; class Magnoliopsida; order Fagales; family Fagaceae; genus Quercus; species Quercus suber. The sequence continues at coordinate 559,558 of NW_027069654.1, read as the reverse complement.
AATAATCATTAACGGAAAGAAAGAGTTGAAACAATAAATAAAAAAATAAAAAAATTCACCCAAAAAAAAAATGAGAGAGAGAGAGAGAGAGAGAGAGTATTGACCTTTTTGCTGTGAACAACTTGGAAGGAATATGGGAGAGGTGGAAAATAAGTAAAAAGAAATTTATAAGAATTTTTTTTTTTTTTTATATACAAGATAGAAATTCTACTCTAGCCTAATCTAAGTGTATATTTGTATGAAGTTTCCTCTGGGAAACTTGAACGCTGGCCCTTGCGCCCCACACCCCACAAGCACTTATACTTGTGGAGTGACCATTGCACTAAGGGTATGTGGTGGTATTTATAAGAAAATTAAGACGGAAGAGTTAGGATAAAAATATTTGAAAGGTTCAAAAAATTGAAACGAAAGAATTTAAAAAGTTATAAAGGAGAAATTTAAAAATATATAAAGGGAAACAAATAAAATTTAAGAAGATAGTGATTAGAGGAGATGAAAAGTTGAACTAAAAAGACAATGGTTGAAGAAGATGAAAGGTTGAACAAAGTAAAAATTGCAAAACTAAAAAAATAAGAAAGGATGCTAATGACGTGGCACAAAAAGAGGTGTGTGTGTGTGTGTATTGTTTGTGGTTTTAGATTATTCATTGATTTTATCGTTCAGGTATAAATATCTAAATTAATGTAGGTGAATATGTAAATGCAAAATTATACATAAAGTTAAAACCGTCAAAGTTGAATGTGTAAAGTCTATATATATATAGTCAATAAAATTTAGGAATAAAAAATAAATAAGAAAAATAATGACTATGTAACCAATGACACAGCGGATGAGGTGGTGCAATATGAGTGTAGTAATAATAAATACTACACTTCAACTTTTAGATATATATAGATTTGAGATAATAGGTATTAAAAAAAAATTCTTAATTTTTTTTTTAGAGATTTGAGCTGAGATATATGGTAAATTATATATTTGGTTGCCGAAATTTAGTGAAATTTCAATTTTAGTCTTTGAAATTTCAAAAAAAAAAATCATTTTTTTATTCCTTGCAAATTTCAAAAGGGGGGAGCATTTTGGTCCCTTTAATTGTTAAAAATTGTCTCAAATTCTTATTTGAATTTTTTTTTGGTATTAGGCTTCTTTGATGTGGAAGAAAAGAGTTTTACTTAGCATGAAAGAAAATGAATTTGCCTTGATATGGACAGAACTATATTAAATAAGTAGCTAGGTATTCTTTGTCCATTAAGCTATAGAATTGGAGTCTTAGATGAATGTATTGTTGTAAAGGGTTTTGGTAACTTTTCTAATTTTATCCAAAGGTCCTCCTACATGGGGAGAGGAGGAGACTTTTAGAAGAATATGAAGTGGATTTCTTTAAAGAGTAGTTTGTGTTTGCAAGAGATTTTGTTTATATTTGCGAGTGGTTTTGTTTGTATTTGTGAGTGTTGTTTGTGAGATTTTTAAGTGTTGTCTGTGCAATATTGTTAGCTTGGTTTGTGAGGTTTGATTGAGTGGTATAATTCATATTGTTGATAATTGATTTGGTTGGTGCTACTTGTAGATGTTGGGTTGGAGTCGATCAAATAATGTTAAATATTGTTGCTTGTATGGATGTTTTTCTTTTCATATGAATGTGCTCTCACTAGCTCCAAATCACAACGAATTGGTATCAAAACTCAAGGTTTGATTGTTGTGAAGTTTATGGTTCAAGATGCTCATGCAAGTTTCATTTTAGATCTGGAAACGATGATCAACTTATTCAAGTAAACAAATAAGGAGACTTCATGCAAAAGGAGTAAAGATTGTTTGATGGAATTTGAGTTGGTGGAGATTTGTTAGAAATAGTCTCACATTCTTATTTGGATTTGGTTTTAGTCACATCGTTGATAATGGATTTAGGTTGGCATTGCCTGTGGATGCAAGATTAGAGTTGGTCAACCCATGTGATGTAAGACAGACTCTACTATTTAATTTTTGTAATGATTTAATTTTGGTTTTTTTTTTTTTTTGGTGAAATTCATTATTTTAGGTTTAGGTTATTATTTCTTTGTTTTTAGGTGCTTTTAATGCTTTTTAGGTCAAATTTAGTTCCTGTTATGGTTAGGTATTAATTAAGAGTTATTTTAGAATAGATTTTCTTGTTTGTAAAGTTTTACGGAGCCCCTAAATAGGCCCCTAAGTCTGTGAACGTTTTAAAAAAAAAATTATTTAATCAATAAAATTTAGACTTTTGTCTTTCTATTTTCTGATTGATTCCAAACCTTTTCTCCTTGTGAATTCAAAGAACCCTCGTGAATTCTAGATTACTTTCTTAAGCAAACATGTTTTGTTTCTTGTTTATTAGAAGTAGACGTGTTATGTTTCTTGACGCTTCCGCATCCCGCATTAGTTGGTATTGGTGCCTAGACTTATCCTGATCTCTTGGCTAATGTATGAGACGGTAGTAATTCTGAGGACAAAAAACTTAGCAAGTATTATGTGACATACAGCTAGCACTCACAAATATCTTTGCGAGGATGCCGTTGTTGGAGCATAAAAACAATAGGGATGACTATCGCGGAGACATAACTCACGAGCAACATATTGGTAAGTAAATTTCATATAGGCCTTATAGAAAAATTGCAAGTTTTAGTGGTTATTTTTATAAAGAATATTTTCTTGATTGGTTACTTAATCTAGAGTATTTATTTGACTATGAGAATATTTGTGATGAGAAAAAAGTTAAACTTGCTTTGTATAAACTTAGAGAGTATGCCTTACGTTGGTGGAAATGAATACGGACTGATAGAATTCGACAAGGTGAAGACAAAATTTGTTCATGGCTAAGGATAAAAAAGATGCTTGCTATCAAATTTTATCTTTTGGATTGTGATGAACTTTTGTTGTATACAAAACAAGATTATTTTTGGCCAAGAAGTTCACATTTGAATTATTTTGGAGAACCATATATTCCACAATTAAGAGAAGCATTGTTTGTTGAACAACACATTTTTCTTGAAGAAAATATAAAAGTTTATGAGGAAGTTCATGAAGGTCTTATTATAGAAGAAAATTAATGAAGACCCTATTATAGAGAAAGATCTTGAGGTCGAGATAGCAGAGACCATTAAAGAAGAAATTATAGAGGAAGTTGTCAACAATCTCGGTAAAGTCAAGTTAAATGATTGCAACGTTCAAGCTCCTATTATTTTGGTGGGAGTAATCGAAACAAAGTTTATTGATTTTATTGGGGTGGAAAGATTTGATTTGATCATTGATTCTAATTTGGTGAATATTTTCAATTGCATGAAGATCAAGGGACAAGAAGTTCAAGTTGCCTAGTTGACGACTTTCAAGTTTGGTAAGAATACAAAGAAGATGAAGTATTCAAAGTATTTGTTCTCTTGGCGTGGAAGATTTCAGATTTCAACTATCAACTTGATGACGAGTTTGTTTTAAGTGGAGGAGTCTAATGTAAGATAGAATCTACTATTTAATTTTTTTTAATTATTTAATTTTGGTATTTTTATGTAAAATTTGTTATTTTAGGTTTAGGTTATTTATTTCTTTGTTTTTAGGTGCTTTTAATGCTTTTTAGGTCAAATTTGGTTTATATTATGGTTAGATATTAATTAAGAGTTATTTTAGAATATATTTTCTTATCTGTTAAGTTTTATGAAGCCCTTAAATAGGCCCCTAAGTTTGTGAACTTTTTTTTTTTTAATAATAATTATTCAATCAATAAAATTCAGACTTTTGTCTTTCTATTTTCTAGTGGATTCTAGACCCTTTCTCCTTGTAGATTCAAGGAATCCTCATGGATTTAAGTTTATTTTCAGAAGCAAACGTGTTTTGTTTCTTGTTTTCTAGAATTAGACGAGTTCTGCTTATTGACGCTTCCGCATTCCGTATAACCATGTTAAATATTTTTGTCATGTGTAGATATTTTATTATGTTGTTTGAGTGAATATGGTTTAGCTAACCCCAAATCACCACTAATTTAAACTAGACAACATAATGGAATGACAAAATGCTCCCTTCTTAAATTTCAAGGACTAAAAGTAAATTTGCACAAAATTTTAGAGATCAAGTATGTAATTTACATCAATGAGATCCTTAGTTGTTTCCAAAACAAAAAAAGTGTTGTAAATGCATCAAATTATTGTTGATGATCAACTTCTCATAACGACTTGATGCTTCAATTGTAAACTATTAGTAGCCTTCTCTCTCTCTCTCTCTCTCTCTCTCTCTCTCTCTCTACAAAAATCAAAATTGGAAATTAAATTTCACCCTTCCTTCACCATGAATTGAATTATCAAAGGTAAATTAAAACTATTTTTATATAGATAAATTTTTGTCTTTTTTGGGGTTAAATTTTACGACTAAATCATGATATTATATAAAATAATCTTGTTTTAGTTAGTATTAGTTTATCCATTTAGGTGTTAAATTTGTCTTTGTTTGGCTACATTGATACTGTTGGGTGAGTATATTAAAGTGAAGATGTAATATATATATATATTTTTTTGGCAGTAAGTGAAGATGTAATATTGACTTTGATAATTTATATGCTATTGTTTTACACTATAAAATTTATTTTAGGATAGAATCCAATATAGTGTTTTTTTTTTCACTTATACTCTAATTGTCAAATTAATCTCTGAGATTTCGTTTTCGTCATTTTGTCAAAGGAATCAACATAGCCTTATTAAAATCCGTTAGAGCAATATGGTTAACCCCCTCAACAATGTTATTTTAAGCCGAATATTTCACTTAGAGCACTTGTATCAGTTTATATAAAAATTTATGTTTATTTTAGTATAAGAATCTACTTTTTCTATTTTACAAATTCATTTTTCAAAACACCCTACATTAAATTATCTATTTTACACTACATTTTATTGAAATATCAATTTTTCTTCATTTTTTTTTTTTATTGTTTCTATTTTTTTACACACAACAATCATTACCCACTCTCTTCATTCATCATCTGGATATGTAAAAAAAGAATTAAAAAAACTAAATGCAAAATGAAATGTCAATGTAAATTTACACGGTTATTATAACAACTATATATTTTTACACAATTTTGCATGACACATGAACTTGATGTTTGGTTGGCTAAAATGTCATTTTGTTATAATAAAAGCACTAATGCAAGTGCTCTTACAAATCACGAGAAAGGATTAATAAATAAATAAACTACCCAAATTTGATTTTTGCCAAAAAGAAAATCAGATCCCCCCACCAAAAGAAAATCAGATCCTCCTTCGGCATCCTAGTGTGTGCTTTCTCTGTTTCTGGGTCCCAACATCTCTTTCCTTCTTCGCACTGATGAGGCACTTCAGGTTTGGGGGCAATAGAGGATAGGGTACTAATAGCACTACCTTCTAGTCCTCCAAATCAATGTTCTTCAGATTAGTTGTTTAGATGACTTAAAGCTAGGAGATCATATAGAGATCCAGTGGAGAAAAGAATATTCCCCTATGGCGTGTTTCGGAATGGTAGCATATGCATCTATGAGATCTTTTACCTTTTATTCTTGTTATGTAGCCTCAGGTCTCATTATTTGTAAAATTCTGTGTGTTGTTTGTAGTTTGTAGTTCATAAGAATTTGATGTTCAATGTCTAATAGACTTTTCTCCAACAAAAGTAAGTGTTACAAAAAAGAAAAGAAAAAAAGGTCATTATAATATGACAAAGTTGAGGCACTAAATTGAATTTTAGTATTTGTTTAGCAAAAAAATTTGAATTTTAGTATTTATTTTATTGTTGACATATTATAATTTTATATTGTAGTTATTACTTAGTTTGTTTGTTAATATCAATCAATCTATATATATTTATATATATATAATAGCAGAGACATCAGGCGAGAGAGTATGGGGTTCTGCCAAATAGCATATTTCATGAGACTCTCTTATTTAGGCTTCCATCTCATCAAAGTGTGCATTTATGTCAAATTTTTAATTCATTGAATGTGTCAATAGAGTAAAAACACATTAAATATCTATAGGTGTGGACTAATACACATATTAATTATCTATAAGTATTTTATATGGTTATTTATTTTTTATTTTAATTTTATACTATAGGAAAGAAAAAACTCTCATACAAAAGACAAACCCTCATATAAAAGACCATGCAGTTCTACCATGCGGTGCTTTGTTAGAGTAAATTTCATTTAGCTAGCTTTCCACTTCACCTATTTTCACTTAGTGTTTAAATTATCAGTATCATACTTCAATAACATAATATGACATCATAATTTTTTTATGGTATTTCCATAAGCCAACTAAACATTAACATGATATTACAAAACTTTTATGCTAACTCTAATGCATTGAAGAAACAAAAACTATGATTAAACAAACAATCAACTTATTACACATCATGTTTGTATAAGAAAAAAAAAGCCTTATTACACCAAATAGTTTATAATTTATATGACATTTACTCAATAATCTAAATTCTTCATCCCCTTAATTTTGTATTACATCATTAATTTAACAAAAACCTCTTCAAGTCATAGCAATATTACTTTAAAATATTTAGAACAATCTACATAACCTTCTTATATAGCAGCTTACAGCATTATCCACGCAAGGCGTAAGCTCATTTCTAGTTTTTTAATAATAAATGCATACTAGAAAATATCAATCTAGGTATGAAAAACTTAAATAAGAGAGAAGAATAAATATCAATGCTCCATTTTTTAAATTTCATGAACTAAAATCCAAACTTGCACTAAATTTTAGTAACCAAATGTGTAATTTACCCATATATAGTAGGTCTAAACACCTAATTGGTAATCCATCTAATAACTTTGTAAACAATATAAATTATATACTATATAATAAAGTTGCATTGTAGAAATTGTGGTTGTTCCAACTTACATATGTCTCCAATAGTTTGGGGTGGTTTCAAATTAAACTCTCAATTTATTATTTTTATTTTTATTTTAATTAAGTTATGAACTTTTTAAACCTTTTGAATTCATATCCTTAATAACTGTCTAGTAACCAAAAACTCTTATCCGACGACAAAAATTTTTACTAATTGAACTAACTAGAGTCCACTACTGAAAGTTGTCTAAAATCAAATAAAATTTTCATGTAAAAAAATGTTAGGAACCCATGGGTAGAATTATCCCTTGAAATCTAGCTTGCAATTGAAGGGTGCCTAAGAGTTTATAAACACACTGTTAAGTTTACACGTAATCCATGTGGAACATTAGGATCATAATATACCACCATGCTTCATAGCCAATGTCCATAATATTAATGATTTAATTTTGGTTTTTTTTTTTTTTTGGTGAAATTCATTATTTTAGGTTTAGGTTATTATTTCTTTGTTTTTAGGTGCTTTTAATGCTTTTTAGGTCAAATTTAGTTCCTGTTATGGTTAGGTATTAATTAAGAGTTATTTTAGAATAGATTTTCTTGTTTGTAAAGTTTTACGGAGCCCCTAAATAGGCCCCTAAGTCTGTGAACGTTTTAAAAAAAAAAATTATTTAATCAATAAAATTTAGACTTTTGTCTTTCTATTTTCTGATTGATTCCAAACCTTTTCTCCTTGTGAATTCAAAGAACCCTCGTGAATTCTAGATTACTTTCTTAAGCAAACATGTTTTGTTTCTTGTTTATTAGAAGTAGACGTGTTATGTTTCTTGACGCTTCCGCATCCCGCATTAGTTGGTATTGGTGCCTAGACTTATCCTGATCTCTTGGCTAATGTATGAGACGGTAGTAATTCTGAGGACAAAAAACTTAGCAAGTATTATGTGACATACAGCTAGCACTCACAAATATCTTTGCGAGGATGCCGTTGTTGGAGCATAAAAACAATAGGGATGACTATCGCGGAGACATAACTCACGAGCAACATATTGGTAAGTAAATTTCATATAGGCCTTATAGAAAAATTGCAAGTTTTAGTGGTTATTTTTATAAAGAATATTTTCTTGATTGGTTACTTAATCTAGAGTATTTATTTGACTATGAGAATATTTGTGATGAGAAAAAAGTTAAACTTGCTTTGTATAAACTTAGAGAGTATGCCTTACGTTGGTGGAAATGAATACGGACTGATAGAATTCGACAAGGTGAAGACAAAATTTGTTCATGGCTAAGGATAAAAAAGATGCTTGCTATCAAATTTTATCTTTTGGATTGTGATGAACTTTTGTTGTATACAAAACAAGATTATTTTTGGCCAAGAAGTTCACATTTGAATTATTTTGGAGAACCATATATTCCACAATTAAGAGAAGCATTGTTTGTTGAACAACACATTTTTCTTGAAGAAAATATAAAAGTTTATGAGGAAGTTCATGAAGGTCTTATTATAGAAGAAAATTAATGAAGACCCTATTATAGAGAAAGATCTTGAGGTCGAGATAGCAGAGACCATTAAAGAAGAAATTATAGAGGAAGTTGTCAACAATCTCGGTAAAGTCAAGTTAAATGATTGCAACGTTCAAGCTCCTATTATTTTGGTGGGAGTAATCGAAACAAAGTTTATTGATTTTATTGGGGTGGAAAGATTTGATTTGATCATTGATTCTAATTTGGTGAATATTTTCAATTGCATGAAGATCAAGGGACAAGAAGTTCAAGTTGCCTAGTTGACGACTTTCAAGTTTGGTAAGAATACAAAGAAGATGAAGTATTCAAAGTATTTGTTCTCTTGGCGTGGAAGATTTCAGATTTCAACTATCAACTTGATGACGAGTTTGTTTTAAGTGGAGGAGTCTAATGTAAGATAGAATCTACTATTTAATTTTTTTTAATTATTTAATTTTGGTATTTTTATGTAAAATTTGTTATTTTAGGTTTAGGTTATTTATTTCTTTGTTTTTAGGTGCTTTTAATGCTTTTTAGGTCAAATTTGGTTCATATTATGGTTAGATATTAATTAAGAGTTATTTTAGAATATATTTTCTTATCTGTTAAGTTTTATGAAGCCCTTAAATAAGCCCCTAAGTTTGTGAACTTTTTTTTTTTTTAATAATAATTATTCAATCAATAAAATTCAGACTTTTGTCTTTCTATTTTCTAGTGGATTCTAGACCCTTTCTCCTTGTAGATTCAAGGAATCCTCATGGATTTAAGTTTATTTTCAGAAGCAAACGTGTTTTGTTTCTTGTTTTCTAGAATTAGACGAGTTCTGCTTATTGACGCTTCCGCATTCCGTATAACCATGTTAAATATTTTTGTCATGTGTAGATATTTTATTATGTTGTTTGAGTGAATATGGTTTAGCTAACCCCAAATCACCACTAATTTAAACTAGACAACATAATGGAATGACAAAATGCTCCCTTCTTAAATTTCAAGGACTAAAAGTAAATTTGCACAAAATTTTAGAGATCAAGTATGTAATTTACATCAATGAGATCCTTAGTTGTTTCCAAAACAAAAAAGTGTTGTAAATGCATCAAATTATTGTTGATGATCAACTTCTCATAACGACTTGATGCTTCAATTGTAAACTATTAGTAGCCTTCTCTCTCTCTCTCTCTCTCTCTCTCTCTACAAAAATCAAAATTGGAAATTAAATTTCACCCTTCCTTCACCATGAATTGAATTATCAAAGGTAAATTAAAACTATTTTTATATAGATAAATTTTTGTCTTTTTTGGGGTTAAATTTTACGACTAAATCATGATATTATATAAAATAATCTTGTTTTAGTTAGTATTAGTTTATCCATTTAGGTGTTAAATTTGTCTTTGTTTGGCTACATTGATACTGTTGGGTGAGTATATTAAAGTGAAGATGTAATATATATATATATTTTTTTGGCAGTAAGTGAAGATGTAATATTGACTTTGATAATTTATATGCTATTGTTTTACACTATAAAATTTATTTTAGGATAGAATCCAATATAGTGTTTTTTTTTTCACTTATACTCTAATTGTCAAATTAATCTCTGAGATTTCGTTTTCGTCATTTTGTCAAAGGAATCAACATAGCCTTATTAAAATCCGTTAGAGCAATATGGTTAACCCCCTCAACAATGTTATTTTAAGCCGAATATTTCACTTAGAGCACTTGTATCAGTTTATATAAAAATTTATGTTTATTTTAGTATAAGAATCTACTTTTTCTATTTTACAAATTCATTTTTCAAAACACCCTACATTAAATTATCTATTTTACACTACATTTTATTGAAATATCAATTTTTCTTCATTTTTTTTTTTTATTGTTTCTATTTTTTTACACACAACAATCATTACCCACTCTCTTCATTCATCATCTGGATATGTAAAAAAAGAATTAAAAAAACTAAATGCAAAATGAAATGTCAATGTAAATTTACACGGTTATTATAACAACTATATATTTTTACACAATTTTGCATGACACATGAACTTGATGTTTGGTTGGCTAAAATGTCATTTTGTTATAATAAAAGCACTAATGCAAGTGCTCTTACAAATCACGAGAAAGGATTAATAAATAAATAAACTACCCAAATTTGATTTTTGCCAAAAAGAAAATCAGATCCCCCCACCAAAAGAAAATCAGATCCTCCTTCGGCATCCTAGTGTGTGCTTTCTCTGTTTCTGGGTCCCAACATCTCTTTCCTTCTTCGCACTGATGAGGCACTTCAGGTTTGGGGGCAATAGAGGATAGGGTACTAATAGCACTACCTTCTAGTCCTCCAAATCAATGTTCTTCAGATTAGTTGTTTAGATGACTTAAAGCTAGGAGATCATATAGAGATCCAGTGGAGAAAAGAATATTCCCCTATGGCGTGTTTCGGAATGGTAGCATATGCATCTATGAGATCTTTTACCTTTTATTCTTGTTATGTAGCCTCAGGTCTCATTATTTGTAAAATTCTGTGTGTTGTTTGTAGTTTGTAGTTCATAAGAATTTGATGTTCAATGTCTAATAGACTTTTCTCCAACAAAAGTAAGTGTTACAAAAAAGAAAAGAAAAAAAGGTCATTATAATATGACAAAGTTGAGGCACTAAATTGAATTTTAGTATTTGTTTAGCAAAAAAATTTGAATTTTAGTATTTATTTTATTGTTGACATATTATAATTTTATATTGTAGTTATTACTTAGTTTGTTTGTTAATATCAATCAATCTATATATATTTATATATATATAATAGCAGAGACATCAGGCGAGAGAGTATGGGGTTCTGCCAAATAGCATATTTCATGAGACTCTCTTATTTAGGCTTCCATCTCATCAAAGTGTGCATTTATGTCAAATTTTTAATTCATTGAATGTGTCAATAGAGTAAAAACACATTAAATATCTATAGGTGTGGACTAATACACATATTAATTATCTATAAGTATTTTATATGGTTATTTATTTTTTATTTTAATTTTATACTATAGGAAAGAAAAAACTCTCATACAAAAGACAAACCCTCATATAAAAGACCATGCAGTTCTACCATGCGGTGCTTTGTTAGAGTAAATTTCATTTAGCTAGCTTTCCACTTCACCTATTTTCACTTAGTGTTTAAATTATCAGTATCATACTTCAATAACATAATATGACATCATAATTTTTTTATGGTATTTCCATAAGCCAACTAAACATTAACATGATATTACAAAACTTTTATGCTAACTCTAATGCATTGAAGAAACAAAAACTATGATTAAACAAACAATCAACTTATTACACATCATGTTTGTATAAGAAAAAAAAAGCCTTATTACACCAAATAGTTTATAATTTATATGACATTTACTCAATAATCTAAATTCTTCATCCCCTTAATTTTGTATTACATCATTAATTTAACAAAAACCTCTTCAAGTCATAGCAATATTACTTTAAAATATTTAGAACAATCTACATAACCTTCTTATATAGCAGCTTACAGCATTATCCACGCAAGGCGTAAGCTCATTTCTAGTTTTTTAATAATAAATGCATACTAGAAAATATCAATCTAGGTATGAAAAACTTAAATAAGAGAGAAGAATAAATATCAATGCTCCATTTTTTAAATTTCATGAACTAAAATCCAAACTTGCACTAAATTTTAGTAACCAAATGTGTAATTTACCCATATATAGTAGGTCTAAACACCTAATTGGTAATCCATCTAATAACTTTGTAAACAATATAAATTATATACTATATAATAAAGTTGCATTGTAGAAATTGTGGTTGTTCCAACTTACATATGTCTCCAATAGTTTGGGGTGGTTTCAAATTAAACTCTCAATTTATTATTTTTATTTTTATTTTAATTAAGTTATGAACTTTTTAAACCTTTTGAATTCATATCCTTAATAACTGTCTAGTAACCAAAAACTCTTATCCGACGACAAAAATTTTTACTAATTGAACTAACTAGAGTCCACTACTGAAAGTTGTCTAAAATCAAATAAAATTTTCATGTAAAAAAATGTTAGGAACCCATGGGTAGAATTATCCCTTGAAATCTAGCTTGCAATTGAAGGGTGCCTAAGAGTTTATAAACACACTGTTAAGTTTACACGTAATCCATGTGGAACATTAGGATCATAATATACCACCATGCTTCATAGCCAATGTCCATAATAGTTCACTCTAGCGACACTGACCCATTGTTAGCCTTTTCTCTTTTTGGTAGCTCTACTTACCTATTAGAAATTTTAATCTAGACTCTAGGTCGCCCTTCTGAGATTTGACCACAAACCCGCAACTCATTAGATCCCATATATTCAATAAGCTACGTCCGATTACGCGACGTGGTGGTTGGCTTTAATACTAAATGTTAGAAACTCATTGGTAGAACTCTCCCTTAAAAACAAGCTTGCAAGGGGAGGAAGTACAGGAGCTTATAAACATATGGTTACACTTAATCCATCTGAAACATTAGGATCATAACAAATTATAAGACCTCTCATATTTTAACAGGAATTATGAAATTATATAATAATCAATCACTTATTTATTATTCCAAAATAATAAAATTAGATATTATATAAGCTCATATCAAATCATATTATATACTATATAATACAAATTATGTCTTATATGTTGTTATAGCACCAAGTGAATACATTCTCATTATTTTATTAATTTCTTTATATTTTTATTTATTCCATGTGGTGCACTATAAGTACACTAAAATAAATAACACAATTGCTCTAATTGAAACGCTATTGCTAAATTTTGAAAAACTTAAAAATACGACTCTAATTAGAATTCTAATTCTACTACCAAGACGTTTATAGAAATTATTAAAAAATTGTTCATTTTTTTTATTTATTTTACATTACTTTAATAATTTATCATAATAATTGTTTTAATAATGAAAAGTTATGTTTTATATATCGGGCTTAAACTATGTAGCTTTATATAAATATTAGAAGTTGTAGGACATTTTGCTATATGAAGTGAATTAAAATTAGTAAGAAAGTTTACTTTTAAGTGAAACTTTTTTTTTTTTTTGAGAAACCATCATCTGAATTGAAAAACTGAAAATCAGCCAATATCTGCTAAAAGTACATCATTGACTTGTGGTGGAACATCCTCCATCCACACAGAGAAATCAACAATATCTTTCGCAACTTTTGCTAAAGAATGAGCTACTGAGTTACCTGATCTGCGGGTATGTGAAAAAGAAATACAAGAGCAGGAAAGTAAATAATGCTTAATAGAGGATATTAAATGGCCAAAAGAGGAGAAAGATTCTTCTTCCGTTCTTAAGGCAGAAATGACCACCTCTGAATCTCCCTCAACAATGAAAGAGGGTAGATTGAGGTCTATTGCCAAGGTGATGGCTCGGACTGCTGCTAAAGCTTCCACTTCATCTGATGAGGATGGGATCGGAATATTTTCTGCCAAGGAGGCAATGACCATCCCATGGGAATCGCGTACAACCACTCCTATTCCAGCCTCAGACTTATCCTTAAACATGGCGCCATCAAAATTGATCTTCAAAAAAGGTGAAGGAGGAGGCTTCCACTTCGGTTGGGTTCTTTGTGTCCGAGGCACTACAGAAGAAATAACAGGTTGCACTTGAGTGTAGTCTTGAAGCATCTGCGTCGCTGAAGGGAGGACTTGAGTGAGTGGAAAAGGTCTGTTGCTGATCCGGAGCTGATTTCGCCTGGACCAGATTGTCCACGCCAAGACTGCAAACAGTTCAGGAGTCCTACAGTTGTCCATAACGAAGCTGGCTAACTCGTAAAAGTTTGTGAACTTTTTTGCCCTGCACAACAGCCATAAAGTATCAGCTTCCCAAATGGCCGAGAGGTTTACGCAATCCCACAATGCATGGAGTCCATCTTCTGCTTTCAAATTACAATGACAGCAAATGTCTTCAGTTAAGACCTTCCTACGGACCAGATTAGTCTTTACAGGTAAGGCCTCTTTACACGCCCTCCATAGAAAGTTTTTAACTTTGTTTGGCACCGAGAGCCCCCATATCCAACGCCAAACATTGGAAGTATCTGCCTGAGCTTGAAGAGAAGATCGTGGACCCAATTTTTCTCGAGCAAGGAACCTATATCCCGACTTCACCGAATACACTCCACTTGAGACATGGGGCCATATGAGTTTGTCTTCGACGTTTACCGGACTAAGTGAAACTTTATTATCGAAGAACTAAGAAAATTAAAATACCATCCTAGTTAAAACTTAATTATATAAAACTTCAAGATATTTAAAGGGAGTTTCAATATTTATTTAATTTATTATAATCTTTGGTTTTGATAAAAACTTAAATTTACACTTTGTTTATTATCATGTAGCTTAATAATTTGATGCTCTCTCTTTCTCTCCATTTTCCGGAAATCATTTGAAGTGAAAATGATTCCGTAAATCATTTTCACCCTTGACCGTGAGTCAACTGAAAATGATTTCCGGAAAAAGCAATTTTCCGGCGCAACCAAACACCCGAAAATATAGAAAACCATTTCCGGAAATGAATTTCACCCAAAACAAACGCAGCCTAAGTCATGCACCGCCCGAGTATAATACTATTATGAAGTCATGCACCGCCTGAATCGTTGCTTCTTCGTTTGTATGCCATCATAGTCAGTTCTCCAATCTGCATGTCATTGCTCTCGGCCCAATTTTGGCATGTTGCTCGTGCTCTAACTCCTTATTTTGAGGCCAAGTTGTGTGTATGCATATACCCTTTTATACTGTTTATAGTGAGTAATTTGTATCCATCTCAGCAACAACAAAAAAAAAAAGAAGAAGAGTAATTTGTATCCAGGGGTCACTTGTGGGCTTACGCTTATTTCTCTGGTAAAAATTCCTAAATTAATATCCTTAATTTTTAAAAAATGCAGTGAAACAACACAATTTTCAAATTATGTAGCAAAATACCATTATTTTGAAAATCAACATTAACAATGTCAAGATTTATGCATATTTTGCCACTTAAACTTTTTTGACAATTTTAGGCAGAACTGGACTTTAGGAATTTCAAGTTCCACTTAAAAATATGCATAGAACTCAACATTATTAATATTAAGTTTAAGTTTAAACTCAATATCAGTAATATCAAGTTCAAAAAAAATAGTATTTTGCTAGATATTTTAAAAAGAGGAGTGTTTAGTTACGTAGTTTAAAAATTAAGGCTATTTAACCATTTTTCCCTATTTCCCTACCTTAGCCGCTATTACCAAATATTACTAAGAATCTGAACCTATTAGCTATGCCAAGATGTGGATGGGGGCTCGATGCCCCATACATAGAGATAGGGGCGGAGGGAGGGAGGGGGGGAGTTTGAGGTTTGAATAAAAAATTGTGTTAATTATGGTAAGTTTTAAAGAGATGTGTGATGTGCGCATGAGAAAACATGACTTTTTACACAACCCTATCTAACGAAAAATGATCTCTTGTTTTCGCTGCAGGATGTGAAAATTATTTTATAGTCTACTATTTGTCCATGTAAACCCCGAACCATTGAATTTTTTTAAAGTATCATTCCTTTATTGAAGTCAAGAATTGCATAAATCATAGAAAAAAAAATCCAAGTAAAAGAAAATGGAGGTATTTTGTTAGGAGGAAAAGGTGGGCACGTAAAGCAGGAGTAATAATGGTGGCAAAAAGAACGGGTGTTGGGCATGTCATGAATAATTGAGAATTCCAAATCACTGATGGGGTTGAGTTGTTTTCTGGAGTGAGGTGAAACATGTGAGCAGAGAGTAATTGAGAATTCCAAATCACTGAAATGTCAGGGCGTAAGGCCACATGGAGAAACAGTGTGAGACGTGAAAATTGATGAAGGTGTATTGTATATCATGGAGATTTAAGACATGAGGGGATGATTGCGAAGCTTATTTGAGTCAATGAGGGAATATCTTTTACCTGCTCCATCCCCTATCCTCCTTCGAAAGCAAGGTTGGATAATTGAGGAGGGCCTCTCTAGGATTAGAATATGGAAGCCACTCTAGCTATGACTGCATATATTTCATACTGTCACCCTTAGAAATAGATGAAACTTTCTTGTAATAATTAGGCATGCCTAGAGTCGAGTGATTCCCAAGCCTCACAAAATACCAACTAAGTAAAGCTATCTTCCTTTCTAGCAAGCACCTCTAAGGATGAGTCTAAGGTAACCTTAAAAATATGGGAAGAAATTGAGGAAGTTACAAGCCGAGTTTATAAGACTAGCCCAAGTATGTAGAAAAGTTGTCTAACATGATCTCACCCTTAAAAAAAATCATGAACTAAGGAGGTGTTCAGTTTGGAGGAATTTACATTGTAGCAAATTCGCTAAAATTAAATTCTAACATTCCTCAATGACATTTATAATACAAAAATAATTTCTAAATTTTTTGTTTTTCATGCCAATAACAACATCATGCTTTGTTAATAAAATAATTTATTTTCTTTTACCATTGAACTTAAACCCAAATACTAGATTCTTAAAAAAAAAAAAAAAATCATATATTTCAAGAGGAATTCACATTTCTACAAAATTGGGGTTGAGTGGGAATTCAAATACCCTCAAACATCTGATTCTATTGTGCAATTTGCAACCAAACATGAAAATGTTAAAAAATTATTAAACATTTCTAAGAATCCTAAAATATTAGCTTATACATAACACCACCTAAGGATTTGCACTGACTTTAGAAACCTAAACACAGCCACGCCAAAGGATGAATATCTAATGCATACAGCAGACTTGTAGTAGATAGGGTTGCTGGGCATAAAGTCTTGTGCCAAATGGCCCGATTCAATTGGGACCTTCAAATGGGTTGTTATGCCAAATGGCCTTAAGAATGCTAAAACTACATAGCAAGTGCAATAAATGAATTTAATCTTTCACAATATGGTAAGGTATTTTATGGAGGTATATATAAATTAGGTAGTTGTAAAGACATAGCACTGAAGTTAGTAATCTAGTAGACTTAAAAAATAAATTTTTTTTTTTCAAATGAGAGAACATCAAAAAGATGTGACTCTTAAAATGTGCTTTCGGAGTAAGTACAGGGATTTTCTTATGTTTCCTAGTACAAGCAATGTCTCCCTCAGATTAGGAAGAACTTCAAAGATTACTTGGTCTAAAGATGTACATTTAAAATTTGGTAGGAAAATTAGAAAGATTTGGTGTTGAATAAAGATCATCAAAGAGCATCCAAAGCAATTAAAGAGTACCTCTGAAAGCCACTAGTACTAACTCCTTGGGATTAAATTGCACACATTACGGCAACCTGGAATTAAAGAGGAAGTTTGTTAGTCCAGAAATGAATAACAACGAAGACTACAAACAAGCTAATATTTTGTTTAAGTAGGCTATAGACAATGCTGAATATGTAAATATTCTTCTATTGAAAAGTTGGACTTAGCTCTGTACTTTAAATTAAGGCATCATCTTTTAACTTATGCGATTTATATGTAATTGGAAGTAAAATACATGTTATTGAGGACCATCTTAAGTGGAAGAATAGATAAGTGGTGTTTTGCCCCTTTTGAGTTCAATTTAGCAGACCAACCATGTACTTATGAGATCCCTGACATGAAGAAAATCATGTTCGTTAGTCTTGTCTCATGGAATCTGTATTCTGATGGTTGTCGAATAGATACCTAGGTGTAGTCATCAAATCATCGATGGGGTAATCACCCAGTTAGCCTTTAAATTACAAGTTGAATGTGAAATGGATTCTCAGGAGAAAAAAAAAACCTGTAATCATAAGATTGAAAATTTTAAGAGCCCATTTGATTAATAGATTTGAGAGCCTAAAAACGTGTTTTTAAAACCCAAAATATTGTTTCACAAATCACAATAACAACTTTTCATAACTTTTTTTATAAATACTTATTTTAAACTCAAAATATTTTTCGCAATAGCTTACACAAATGCATCTAACTCTACGAAGCCAAATTGCCTTGCCCCAAGGCTAGAGATCAGTAAACCTCAACTTCATGCTTCTCTATGCAGTGGCGGAGCCAAGAATTTAGGTCAGGGGGGCAAGATTAAAAGGCAAGATTGGAAGTAAAAAATTAATCTAAAAAAATTAATCGATATTAATAACAAAATAAGTAAACAACTATATGATAACGTAATTGTTATACAGAATCTAACATAAAATGTAAACTTTAATTTATTTTTTCACATCTAGCTTATTTTACTCAATTGCCCTTGGCGATTTTTTATATTTTGAAACCGCTGCATGATTTCTTTACACTCAATAGTCTTGAATATATCTTTCTCAATATATGTGACTAAGCAATCATTCATCATTGATCTCCTATTCGATTGCGTAATTGATTTTTAATTATGTTCATTACTGAAAAAGCTCTTTCAATAGTAGCTATTGCAACTGGTAAGATCAATGCCAAAGTCACTAATGAGTAAACCAATGGATATGAAACATTCTTTTTCATTTCTACCATCCTTTTAGCAAGCTATCCAATTCTTTTAACTGTTGAAAACTCTTCAATGGACTGCATGTTGTGGATGTATGTCTCAAGTTGGCTATCCAAGAAAGAAACTTGACACATAAAAAAATTCTACAGGTGGCTTTGTCTAGTCCATCAAGTTTACTAAGTGGGATCTATTAATTTTATATATAGAATTGTACTAGGAGTAGAAGTCGTCTACTACTAAAAAAGTTGGAAAGGTAACGTGAATTCACATAATTGGGATTTTTTTTTTTTTTTTTTTGTCTTTTGTTTAGGGGGGGGGGGAAAACATTTGAAAGTTCAGAGGGGGCAGGTGCCCCCCGCCCCCCCCCNATATATATATATATGTAATATCAATTAAATAAAATATATTATAAAGAAGAATAGTAACACACCTAGGAGTAAGATTGGGTGTAAACATGAAACTAAGAAAAAAAAAATAATAATAACTGATATAAGTTTTTGCTTTTGAAGTGCATGGCTTTTTAACCATACATGTAATCATTCTCTTGGAATTGGAGCACCTACTAAATGTCTTCTTAGACTTAGAAATCTATAGAGCACTTATCAAACTACTTAATTAGTCATAAAGAAAACATTGAAGGGAGGTGTAATTTTTTGCTAGTGAAGAAGAAAAGTGTAGGAAAAAACAATTTCATTCCGCTGTCAATGGCAAAGTAAGACAGAGTCGAGAGAGAATTTTTTTTTTTTTTAAACAAATGAGCAATTTTAAGAGTAGTACTACTGACACAACAAAATATAGGTGACAAGGTATGTAAAAATATGATGTCAGTTGTAGGTCTAGATAAAAACTAGTTACAACTTGCCACTAAATATTTATTGTAAATTATTATGAAAATATTGTGAAAGCAGCACTAAAATGATCATATTCAAGCTTATTCCAATTGGATTTAAACCAAATATAGGGTAAGGATGTTTAAAATTTTATTTTAGGAGGTCAAAACAATTTTTTTTTAAAAAAATTTATATATAATTATTTTGACCAAGTCAGGGGTTCATTTGAACTGGGGATGACAATTTTGCCCCGCCCCTCCTTGTTTCGCCCCACGCGGGTTTTCCTCGCCCCGCAAAGGTGGTAGGGCAGGGATGGGGTGAGATTTTAGCCCTGCACCACGGGGGGCGGTGATAGGTTTAGACTTTTTAGACACAACCCGCCCCACCCCGCATTGATTAGGGTTAAATTGTAAATTTTTCACTCTAAAATCTTACTATTTAACAAACATATCATTAACTTGTTTTATTCTACCCAACAAGGCTTTCTGCCTCTTTTTTTTCTCTAACAAGGTTGGAAATAAGGTACCAATTTTAACATTTTCTTTTGTCTTTGTTATAAACAAATTTATATACTATTGAATCAATGATTTTGTATTATGAGATTTTTGTTTTTGTTGTGATATTGTCTTGTTAAACACTTTAAAAATATTATTCAATTTTTGCTAAAAATTAGTTTGATTTGATGGGATAAATTTATTTGTAATTTCAAGTATATTTTTATTAACGAAACAGGTTTTATTAAAAACAATTGTAATAGTTGTGGGCAAATTAATAAGAAGTGGAGTTTTACGAGGTAGGGCAGAGCTTCGTGGGGCCCAAGGGGTGGGGATAGGGCAAGAAATTTTTTTCCATTATGCGGGGCAGGGCGGGGATAGCGTAAGACAAAACCATGTAGGGCAGAGACAAAGACCCCATCCTTCCAACTTGCCCCGCCCCATTGCCATCTCTAATTTGAACCCCTTGTCTAAGCTACCTTGAGAGTTTGAGTACTCATTTTAGGATAATTGCCTAAGCTATTTTGTGAGTTAGAGTACTGTCTAAGCTGCTTTCTCAACATTTTCAGAGTGACAACATTTTTGCCCCAATTTTCCACTATTCGTTGTGCAGTCTAGCAAAATTTCAAAATTAGTAAAAGGGAGTTGAGGTTTGAATAAAAAATTGTGTTAATTATGGTAAGTTTTAAAGAGATGTGTGATGTGCGCATGAGAAAACATGACTTTTTACACAACCCTATCTAACGAAAAATGATCTCTTGTTTTCGCTGCAGGATGTGAAAATTATTTTATAGTCTACTATTTGTCCATGTAAACCCCGAACCATTGAATTTTTTTAAAGTATCATTCCTTTATTGAAGTCAAGAATTGCATAAATCATAGAAAAAAAAATCCAAGTAAAAGAAAATGGAGGTATTTTGTTAGGAGGAAAAGGTGGGCACGTAAAGCAGGAGTAATAATGGTGGCAAAAAGAACGGGTGTTGGGCATGTCATGAATAATTGAGAATTCCAAATCACTGATGGGGTTGAGTTGTTTTCTGGAGTGAGGTGAAACATGTGAGCAGAGAGTAATTGAGAATTCCAAATCACTGAAATGTCAGGGCGTAAGGCCACATGGAGAAACAGTGTGAGACGTGAAAATTGATGAAGGTGTATTGTATATCATGGAGATTTAAGACATGAGGGGATGATTGCGAAGCTTATTTGAGTCAATGAGGGAATATCTTTTACCTGCTCCATCCCCTATCCTCCTTCGAAAGCAAGGTTGGATAATTGAGGAGGGCCTCTCTAGGATTAGAATATGGAAGCCACTCTAGCTATGACTGCATATATTTCATACTGTCACCCTTAGAAATAGATGAAACTTTCTTGTAATAATTAGGCATGCCTAGAGTCGAGTGATTCCCAAGCCTCACAAAATACCAACTAAGTAAAGCTATCTTCCTTTCTAGCAAGCACCTCTAAGGATGAGTCTAAGGTAACCTTAAAAATATGGGAAGAAATTGAGGAAGTTACAAGCCGAGTTTATAAGACTAGCCCAAGTATGTAGAAAAGTTGTCTAACATGATCTCACCCTTAAAAAAAATCATGAACTAAGGAGGTGTTCAGTTTGGAGGAATTTACATTGTAGCAAATTCGCTAAAATTAAATTCTAACATTCCTCAATGACATTTATAATACAAAAATAATTTCTAAATTTTTTGTTTTTCATGCCAATAACAACATCATGCTTTGTTAATAAAATAATTTATTTTCTTTTACCATTGAACTTAAACCCAAATACTAGATTCTTAAAAAAAAAAAAAAAATCATATATTTCAAGAGGAATTCACATTTCTACAAAATTGGGGTTGAGTGGGAATTCAAATACCCTCAAACATCTGATTCTATTGTGCAATTTGCAACCAAACATGAAAATGTTAAAAAATTATTAAACATTTCTAAGAATCCTAAAATATTAGCTTATACATAACACCACCTAAGGATTTGCACTGACTTTAGAAACCTAAACACAGCCACGCCAAAGGATGAATATCTAATGCATACAGCAGACTTGTAGTAGATAGGGTTGCTGGGCATAAAGTCTTGTGCCAAATGGCCCGATTCAATTGGGACCTTCAAATGGGTTGTTATGCCAAATGGCCTTAAGAATGCTAAAACTACATAGCAAGTGCAATAAATGAATTTAATCTTTCACAATATGGTAAGGTATTTTATGGAGGTATATATAAATTAGGTAGTTGTAAAGACATAGCACTGAAGTTAGTAATCTAGTAGACTTAAAAAATAAATTTTTTTTTTATTCAAATGAGAGAACATCAAAAAGATGTGACTCTTAAAATGTGCTTTCGGAGTAAGTACAGGGATTTTCTTATGTTTCCTAGTACAAGCAATGTCTCCCTCAGATTAGGAAGAACTTCAAAGATTACTTGGTCTAAAGATGTACATTTAAAATTTGGTAGGAAAATTAGAAAGATTTGGTGTTGAATAAAGATCATCAAAGAGCATCCAAAGCAATTAAAGAGTACCTCTGAAAGCCACTAGTACTAACTCCTTGGGATTAAATTGCACACATTACGGCAACCTGGAATTAAAGAGGAAGTTTGTTAGTCCAGAAATGAATAACAACGAAGACTACAAACAAGCTAATATTTTGTTTAAGTAGGCTATAGACAATGCTGAATATGTAAATATTCTTCTATTGAAAAGTTGGACTTAGCTCTGTACTTTAAATTAAGGCATCATCTTTTAACTTATGCGATTTATATGTAATTGGAAGTAAAATACATGTTATTGAGGACCATTAATTGATATTACATATATATATATATAATATTATTATTAATTTGAAAAAAAAAAGTATGGTTGGTTATTTAATTTTATTTATTTATGCATTCAATGGTTGCTGACTTATCAATCTTTAAACTATTAATAATTTTTTAGACTATTATAAAATATAGGGTAAACTACGTATTTGATCTTTATCCTATACACTATATTTCAATTTGATCCCTAACTTTTCAATTGTGTCAATTTGATTCATAACCTTTCAGTATTGTGTCAATTTAGTTCATGTCATTATCTTTTGGATGAAAATTGATAACGTGTCTAATGGCCAAAATAAAAAATTAGCTTCTGTTGATGTGACAATAAACTTAAATTTTATTTTGATCGTATACCACGTCATCAATTTTCATCTAATATATAACCGCAATGACTAAATTGACATTACATTAAAAGATTATGGACCAAATTGGCATAATTAAAAAGTTAGGGACTAAATTGAAATATGGTGTAAAGGTTAGGGACCAAATATATAGTTTATCCTAAAATATAATTTTATTGTATACTAAATTGTATTTAGAATACTATTTAAGATTATTGTATATAATATGAAAGTTATATGTATAGAAAAAAATAATAATCATTTTATTTTTTACTCCCCTCACAACAAATTCCTAGCTCCGACACTATTAACCCCTAAAAAAAAAAAATCCTTAAGCCGCAATTGAGCATAAGCACTTATAAAACCAACATCTAACTCTCTCCTTACAATGTGGG
The DNA here is from genome assembly GCF_002906115.3 of Quercus suber. Classification (NCBI taxonomy): domain Eukaryota; kingdom Viridiplantae; phylum Streptophyta; class Magnoliopsida; order Fagales; family Fagaceae; genus Quercus; species Quercus suber. The sequence continues at coordinate 535,881 of NW_027069654.1, read as the reverse complement.
ACATAAGGCTCCATTGACTCCTTTAGAGGGTTATCCTTTTCTTTTGCTAAGTGTGTGTTTGGATGTGAATGAAAAAACTAAATTATTTTACTATTTAGTTTATTTTTACTATTATTCATGGGTCTCACTGCACTTTTTGGTACCATTTATAGGTTCTACTGTACTATTACAGCTAGCTTTTACCTTTATCTACAGTACTTTCAGTAAAAAGTTTTTAGTTTCAGCAAAATAAGCAGTTCCCAGACAAACCCTAAATAATGAAGGAGAAAAGGAGGAGTTGTTGAAAACTTAGCTAAGTGTAATTACTTAGAAAGAGAGGGGTTGCTAAATAATTAATTACTTATCACATGTATTCATGAGTATTTATACTACGAGCAAGACTTAGATACAGTACTTAGATAATGTTTCTTACGTTCTCCTCTTAAGAGTTAAGATTCTGTCATGTTGCTTTTTTCTTATGGTATGGAAGTGTATTTTTTTAATTAAACAGCTACATGGAAGAATCTTAAAAGGGAAACCTAAGGAACAGCATTTAAGGTATTGTATATAAGTTTTGTCCTTATTCTGCAGGATCTATTAATTTGTTATTTCATACTCACATCGAAGAATCTTAAAAGGGGAATTTAAGGAACATCATCTAAGGTATTGTATATAAGTTTTGTCCTTATTTTACGGGATCTATTAATTTGTTATTCCACACTAAAAATTTGAAACATTTATTGTCAACCAAAAAAAAAAAAAAAAACCAATTAGACTTTTATAATTTTATAGAGGAAACCTAATTAGACTTAAACAACCCAATTAGACTTCCCTTAATGTTTGCATTCTGTGTGGTAGGTAAAACCATTGATTTGCACTGGTTGACTATAATCTATATAAGCAAACCAAATCCCACCATACCCGTAAATAGCGAATCACCAATTAGCATCGAGCACACTTAAGAGCACCAACATCCGACATGCTAAAACTCTAAATATTCTAAAATTTAGTATCAAACCTTATAAATCTTGCATTACCTGCCCTTTCAATTCGAAAAAAATTATAAAATTGAGCTATAGTACCATCCTACTTTTATGATGGTACCGTAGCAAGATGATATTTTTTTTAAATAATATTTTATTGAATTTTGAGTTATATTATTTTATTGTGTAGATATATTATTTTAATGTGTTGTACAGTAAAATAAAAGTTAAAATGTTGAGTGTATTATAAAATTGTATAATAAATAAAATAGCTTTTAAAATAATAAAATGAGATATTTTTTAGGGCACGTTTGGTAGACTGTAATAGACACTGTAATGTAATAGATATTTCTATGGCATAACTATTCGGTTGTTTGGTTATGTTTTTATTACAATAAATAGTTATTCTTTATGAATAACTATTCTTCAAAATGAGAAATAAATATTCCTTATCAAAAGTACTAAATGCATATTCCTTCACCTTATGTAATAACTTTTCAAAAAAATTTCCTAAAAAACTATTAGTTGCCATATCTTCAAAAGGAAAGAAAATAAATTTTCCTTATTGTTAATTATTAGCTCTATTTTGAACACCCTAAAATAAGTGTATTTTAGGAATTTTGACTTAAAAATGATTTAATTACTTCTTTTTTTTATACTCTACTAAATTGTAGATACATATTTAGAATTCTATTCCTAAATGGTCACCAAACTAATAAATAGTAATACTTATTACATTCCAACTTAATGTATTCCTTGTAATACTTATTCCTATTCTTATATAATAATCATTACAGTATACACAACGTGCCCTTAGAAACGAAATGATAATGTGCTAAAAGGGCGAGGAAGAGCAATCCACGAGAAATAATGCTTCACAATATTGAATATACCCGTAAGTGCAACAATACGTTGCTAAACTTTATTTGATTCCATTTTATTCTCTTTTTTTTTTTTTGTTTTGGTGACAGCTGCAATTGGGCTAAAACAAAAGCTATTGTTGTCAACTTGTATCTGCCCCTTATTTTTTGGGGGTGGGAGGACCCCTGCGAATATTGTCCCTTTTTTATTACTTATAGAAAAATATTGTTCCTTTTTTATTATTTATAGTAATACTTATTACATTCCAACTTAATATATTTCTTGTAATACTTATTCCTATTCTCATATAATAATCATTACAGTGTACCCAACGTGCCCTTATAAACGAAATGATAATGTTCTAAAAGGGCGAGGAAGAGCAATCCACGGGAAATAATGCTTCACAATATTGAATATACCTGTAAGTGCAACAATACGTTGCTAAACTTTATTTGATTCCATTTTATTCATTTTTTTTTTTTTTTTTTTTTTTGGTGGCAGCTGCAATTGGGCTAAAACAAAAGCTATTGTTGTCAACTTGTATCGGCCCCTTATTTTTTGGGGGTGGGAGGACCCCTACGAATATTGTCCCTTTTTTATTACTTATAGAAAAAGATATTTAAATGTTTGGCCACGAACTCGATCTCTCCCTATGATTTTTTTTGTTAAATTTGTCACACCCTCAATATGTACCAGTCCTATATTATGATTTATAATTCAACCAAAATAAAAATTAGAGAAATTTGAAAAATTCAAAAACATGAATTAAGAGCTTTGTTAGTTAAACTAACATATTTTGAATTCCAATATATTCAACAAAAATATCTATGATTCAAATCTCATTTCCACTAATATCAAATAATGAAAAACACACACACGTATATATATATATATATATCATAAATTGTAAAGCTTAATGATACAATAAAAAAAAATACAAAAAATAAAAACGTTTCCCGACTTGGACCTAATTTAACTAGAAGACAAGCCTAAATGAACACGTTTTTTAATCAAAAGGTGATGAGACATCATACATATAAAAGTAAAATCAAGAACCGACGCAATTCATGAAAAAATAGTCTCACCACACACTTTCAAGGAATCAACCACCCTATAGCCTATAGGCTTTTGATTAGAAGATTCCCAACCGAGCCAAGCCATAGCTAACATTGTTTGTCGCATTGGATTCGAGCATTATTGGAATGGTTATTGTTTGATATATGTGTGCGATACACGTGTGAAATCCATAGTTTTCAAACTTAGACCCTTTGGGTCCATTTGGTTTGAGAAGTAAAAAAGTGGAAGAATAGAAAATTAGTGAGAGAATGAAAAAGTTGGAGGATATAAAAGATTTAGTTTTTCCTCATATATGTTTGGTTGGAAGTGTGGAGAAATAAGAGGGTAGAAAACTCTTTTGTTTGGTTGAAAAGAAAGATGAGAAGATAGAAAATGTAGTTTATATAAATTGATTATTATCCCCTTGTTACATAATATGTAAGAAATAGATTTATATGTACTCATTAAATAATATAAAATTTACCATATCATACATATAAATTTATGTTATTATTTTTATTATTATAATGTAAAAATTACAATAGTGTACATATAAATTTAACTGGGCAAAAGATTTTGTAACCAGGGTATTCCTATAATGTGGGCAACAGATAAGCTAAGCAATTCAACTGGGCAAAACTTATAAATCAAAACTTGCACTAATAATTTAACTGGGCAAATCAACTTGCCTAAAACTTGTATAAATCAAATCTTGCACTAATAATTTAACTGGGCAACAAAAACATCGGCAGCAAAAACGTGGTCAGCAAATTTACACTCATTAAAAAAAAATTAAAAAAAAAAAAACTTTATCTAACCATTGTTACGTGGGAAGATATTAATCAGGTCACGTTGCTATGCTGATTAAACGAGAGAGAGAGAGAGAGAGAGAGAGAGAGAGAGAGAGAGAGAGAGAGAGAGAGAGAGAGAGAGAGAGAGAGAGAGAGAGTTTGCTATGCTGTGAAGGTACTAAGAAAGTGATAAGGATGAAGAGGCAAAAGTAATCAGGTCACAGGTGAGATGAATAAAGTGGGGGTATTTGTGTAAAGTATCTCATTCGGCACTTTTTCCTCCCAAATTTGGGAGGATAAAAAAATGTGGGCCCGGAGGGAAAATTTTCCTCCCTATTTTTTGTCTCTCTTATTTTGTCTCCTGAACCAAACAGTGGAAAATGTCATTTTCCATCTTATTTTCTTTTCCTTATTTTCCATCCTCTCTATTTTCACCCCAACTAAACATACCCTTAAAGAACTGATAAAAATAGATATTTTTAATGTTTTCAAGGTTGGACTGAAGTTTGATCAAAGTCGAATCATGATGATATCATAATTAATTTAGTAGTTAATTAACATAAAATAAAGATATTAAATTTTTAAATATTATCAAAATTGACTAAAATATCTTTAAAAATTAAAACAAACTTTCAAATAAATTTCCATGATATTATAAGGCTAACATAAAATAGGACATTTATAAGGTTAATAGAAAATAGTATTAGCATAAATAAGCATGAATAAAAATTGTATAATAATCCTTCAAGTAAAAATTTTATGATTAAATAAAAATATATTTTAAAATATATTTATAATAGTGAATTCCTATGCAAACGTACTATGCTTAAATCACAAGTTAATTTAGTAGTGAAAAAAATTTAGTAATATTTAATACATTGAGATGGAGGTGATACAAAAGTTGAGAAACTATAAATCATGTAAATCTAATATAAATTTAATAATACTCCACATTAACTCATAAGTAGCTTACCTTGTCTGTTGGTCATGCTATTAGCCATATTGCTCAATGGGGGAGAGTAGCTCCCATTTCTTTAATTATTTCAAAATAAATACAATCCCTTAACTAGTTTGAGCGGGCTTATGGTTCTAACAGTTTTTTGGGTTAAACTTTGGTTCACACAGTTCTCTCAGATCTCTTAAATTCTCGGTTCTTGCATATAAAACACCAATTTCATGATCGGTTCACGGTTAACCTAGTTAGACCGTCCGATCTAGTTTGGATTCGAAAACCATGAGCATTTCCAAAACATAATTTTAGTTAAAATTGTGAAATTTTGTTTTGATTATTTCACAATTTTGTCAGAAATCATAATTTCAAAACACAATTCCATTTGTTGTGTGTACAATTGTGTGAAAGTTATGGTGTTCAACAATAATTAGCATTATACAATTCCTCGAGACATTCACCACTAATCATAAATTCACTGAATTCAATCTAAAAACAATTTAGAAGTCAATGATTGGGGTTTACATGGACCAATAATAGACTACAGAATCATTTCCTCGTCATGCAATGAAAATATGAGATTATGTTTCATTATGGACAAAGTTTGGCTACAACTTCACTCAATATTTTTATATTGTATGTGAATTTTGACAAATCTACCATTAAATTACATTTTCTTCTTATTTCCTCCATTCTTACAAAACTTTCAGAAGATCAAAGATCAAATTTTTGTCATCAATCAATTAATTTTTTAAATTTCAAGTTTTTGTAGTCTAAAATCATGCATAAAAAATAAGTTTATGAATCGAATAATAAATAACATCCAATTGACATGAAATTTGACATGTGTGTTAAGAACATAAAGAACATATAATTTAACAGTTAGTTTTTCAAAATATGTAGGCATTTAATTCTTTTTAGTGGGAGTTGTAACCAAACTTTATCATTTCGATAGATAGGATTGTGTAAAAAGTCATTTTTTTCTCTTGCACACATCACACATCTCCTTATAACTTACCATAATTGACACAATAAATTTTTATTTGGATCACAACTCTCTTTTACTAAATTTGGATTTTGCTAGACTCCACAACGATAAAAGCCTTTAATTTTTCGGCCTATGTCACTAACGTGTCACAAATCATGTCCAAACATAATAACGCAATGACAAATAGAGAGAGGGAAAACAAACCCATTACTGCAACAGCAAAAAAAAAAAAATTGTTGTACACCAAGTAGTAAGGTTGTAAATGAGTCAAGTTTTGTTGAGAATTGAATGTTTGACCTCAACTCAAAAACAAAAGTAAAATATTCAAGGTCACCTCAAGTTCGAACCAAGCCTACAAACAATGTTCTAACTTGAGGTTGTAAAAAATCCAAAAGCTTGAGCTTGGCTTGACTCAGCTTGATTTGTTAGTCAATCCAAGCTCAAACTAAATATCAAGCTCAAACTCAAGATCCAACACAAGTATATTATTAAGCCTATTTGGTTTGGATGAGCAATCCCAACTCCTAATTAATCAAAGGTTTAGTAATATATGAGTTTATTTTTCAAACTCACATCAAGCTTACTACCAAGCCCATTAATGCCCCTATGCTCGAATTTTTTGTTTATCAAGCCCTATGATTCACGAGAATGTTCATAAACTTCTTCTGTTTTTTTAGCATGACCTCGATTCATTTATTAGACAAGCTTAAAACTAAAGTTCAAGTTTGGCTTAATTATAAACAATCAAATATAAACAAGCTTTTATTGAGCCAAGTCCGAGATGTTCATGAACAAATTAGTTCATTTACAATTTTACCAAATAGTGGAAAAAATATTTTTGAAAAATGTCGCTATGAAAATGTTAAGATGGTAGCTTAGACAATACTCTAACTTACAAGGTAGCCTAAGCACCTATAAATACCTCAAAATGAGAGAGAAAATGGGCAAATTCCATTTTCGTGCAAACAAAGTAGCATTTTGCCCTCTTTCCCAAACTAATTAGGGAAATGCCCCTCTTTTAAAAATCGATTTTCTCAAAATCGAGTTAAGCCCTATAGTGATGTTTTTAAGAAGTCTATAGTGATGTTTTAAGGAATTATAGTGGCGTTTTGTAACTCGAGCTCCATGAACTCAAGTTATAGGTAAAAAAAAAAATTAAAAACAAATTGCCTATAACTCAAGTTCATAGAGCTCGAGTTACAAAACGTCACTATAAGTCGTTAAAACGTCATTATAGGCTCTTTAAAACACCAATATAGGGCTCCAAAAATTTTTTTTTTTTTTTTAAACTCGATTTTTAGAAAATCGAGTTACAAAAGAGGGGTATTTCCCTAATTAGTTTGGGAAATGGGGCAAAATGCCACTTTGTTTGCATGAAAAGGGCATTTGCCCATTTTGGCCCAAAATGAGTACTTTAACTCCCAAGTTAGCTTAAGCAGTTATAAAGCTAACATCTAAGTCTCTCCCTACAACATGAGACAAAGCTCAAGTGACCCTTTAAAGAGCTTCCTTTCTCTTTTGCTAAATAATTAAGAAGAAAGAGAGGAATTAGTGAAAACCTTACAAAGTACAAGTCTCAACCCCCCCGCCGCCCCCCCCCCCCTCCCCCCCCCAAAAAAAAGTAAATGTTGATAGTTAATTACTTATCACATCTATTGTGTATTTACACTATATGAACTAATGATTTGTTAAAACATAATTTTGAAATATTTATGCCAAAAGCTTGTAACTTAATTGGCATAGAGTAGAATTTCTATCTTGTATTAAAAAAAAAAAAAAATAGCGAATAGCCAATTAACAGCAAGCACGCTTGAGAGTAGAAAGGAAGAGCAATCAAGAGGAAATAATGCTTCACATTATATTCCATTTTACACATTCTTTATTATTAATTTTTTGGATAATTCAAAAGTTGAAAGACGAGATTTGAATAAAGAATGTCTTCATTTAAAAAACCAAGAAGTGATAACCAATTGAGTTACAAGACTTTTGTTGTGGCAGCTACAATTGGGTTAAAGCAAAAGTTATTACTCTGCTTGAATCACCCCACTTTTTCTAAAAAAAGAAAAAGAAAAAATATTTTGTATTATCCTGTGAATATTTTCCAAACACAATTGAGGAAATTCGAATAGCTGATTTTTCAATTACCTATTCTTTCTTCTTCTTCTTCTTTTTTATTTTAAAAAAGCAAGCACATTTAAATAGTTGGCTATGAAATCGATCCAACATATGATTTTTGGTAATCTTGTCACACCCTCCCTGTGAACCATTTATCGATCTAGAGTTCAATTCAAAATAAAAAAGAAATTGAAGAAGTTTCAAAATTAAAATCATGAGTCAATAGTTTTTGGGTAAATTACAAATTACACCCCTAAAATTTCTTTGCATTTTACACCCTAAAGTTTTAGAATTTGGATTTTATCCCCTAAAGTTTAGGGATGATTGGATTTGGCACCCTAACATTTTAGAATTTGGATTTTAGCCTCTAAATTTTAGGAGTGTTTGGATATTACATCCCTAAAGTTTAAGGGTATTAAAATTTTACACCCTAAAGTTTCAGAATTTGAGAGCGTAAAATTCAAATACCCGCAAATTTTAGAGGGTAAAATCTAAATTCTCAAACGTCAAGATGTAAAATTCAAATACCCCAAACTTCAGAGGGTAAATTCCAAATTCTGAAACTTCAGGATATAAAATCCAAACATCCCCAAATTTTAGGGACATAGTTTGCAATTTACCCTAGTTTTTTTTTTTTTTTTGTTAGCTTAACTTCTACATTTTTTTATAAAGGTGTTCGCGGTACAATGCGATGTGGTTTTAGGCTATTTTTAGCACCGTACTTTGCAGTGCAGTATAGTCAAAACCATAACCACATCACACCTCATTTTTACGGTCACATGTGCGATTTAATACAGTTTAGAGTTTAGCCAAAATCATAACCGCACTGGACCTCATTTTTGCAATCACATGTGCGGTATATAAAATGCAGTTTGAAGCTAATATATTTTTCAAATTTTGAACTTTTCTTGCCTAATCAAAAACTGATTTTTCCCTGTGTTTTGAACCAAGTTTTAAACTATTGAACTAGTTTTTCTTTATTTTTGGCTGATTTTCCTAAACAAAGCTTATTAGGATTATTAAACTATTAAAAAAAACTAAGATTATTAAACTATTAATAATATATCTAATATTAAAAAAATGAATATATTAATACATAGAGAGGTGCAGTACAGTGCAATTTGTATAATTTTCTTATTATAAAATTGCATACTACACTGTAACATGCAATGTACTATTATTTGCGGTACGGTACAATTATGCCATTTTACCAGCAATTTTAATGCGGTTTTTGTAGTTAGTGAACAACCCTATTTTTTTACGTTCAATTCTCTCTTCCTAAAATTATTGAAAAAAAAATCCATACAAAGTAAACCAAAAAAATAAAATTTCATCACTAAGGTTTAAATAAACACGATTTGACTCAAAAGCTGATGATAACTGAATAGAAAATTGTCCCACACACGCACTTTCATAGAAAATTTGTCCCACTCCCACCCACGCACTTTCAAAGATGAGGCAGCATCCCTATAGCCTATAGGCTTTTAGATTTACCAGATTCCTGAACCAAATCAGTCATCGCTAACACTGTTTGACGCACCAGATTCAAGCATGAAACTTCATTAACCACTAGACCCCAATTCACTGAATTCTTTTTTTTTTTTTTTTTTTTTTTTTGTTTGCTAGGTAAGTGTTTATGCAGGAGATGGAACCCCTGAGTTGATAAGTCCCGTAAAGACCAGGTTCCACTAGGCCAGCAGGCCCGGCCCCAATTCACTGAATTCAGTCTTTATTTATTAACTCAATTCTATATTATAGACAAAGACTTGTTGTGAGGTTTTGCTAACAATAGAAACTTATAAACGTTACTGGTACCCCCTCCTCTTAAAGAGGACCACCACTCGTTGTTTACATTGCATAGAATCCAAATTTGTCAAATTAAATATGGGTCATGCTCACGAATCCGGTTAGTAATTACTTAATAATTTATTTTAAAAAAATTTTGTCATTATTTTTATGAAAAATTTAAAAAAATATATTTTCAAAACATTAATTACGTTTTTTTCTTATAAAAATGTTTTAAAATAAATTATTAATCGATGCATTAAATTATTGGTTACCATTTTTCATTAAATATTTCTTAAAAATATATATAATTTAAAATTTTCTGACCATCTGTTTCTCAGTCAAACCATTTTATTTTATTTTATTTTTTCTAAAAATAATTATATTTCTCCGATATTAAGTAATGAACAAAAATAAAGAAAAAAACGAAATTTAGAGAAATTCTTCGATATTTGACAGGATATTTTCTCCGAAAAAGTAACATTTTACCTAGAAACAAGCAGTAATTAACGAAGACGTTGTTAAAAGTACAGAACAACAACCACAACCGCATCATTCGCATTTGACAATTTAAGAGGAAAATAGATCAGAAAAAGAGAAAAATGAAAACCTAGAGCGGCGAGGCGTTGCTGTTACTGGCGTTGGCGGTGTTCATCATCTTCTGGAACTCCTCGAAGTTGACATTTCCATCACCGTCAGAATCGACGGATCTAATCATCCGGTGGCAATCTTCGACGGAACAATTCATGCCCAAACGGTTGAGGACGAGGTGGAGCTCGGAGGCGGAGATGAGGCCGTTCTGGTCCTGATCGTAGAGCTTGAACGCGTCGCGGAGCTCGGAGGCTCCGCCGTCTTCTGCGGAGCTGGAGCGGCAGAAGGCGGCGAACTCGGTCAGGGAAATGAAGCCGTCGTGGTCGGAGTCGAGCTCGTCCATGATGCGGCGGAGCTCTTCTTCGTCAGAGAAGGAGGAGCCGAGGGAGCTGAAGACGGCGCCGAGCTCCGTCACGGAGATCTTGCCGTCGCCGTTGGTGTCGAAGCGGTTGAAGACTTTCTCGACTTCCTCCGTGCTCTGGTTAGAGAGGGATGATGGTGATGGTGATGGTGATGATTTGTTTTGGGCTGATGAATTATTCAATGGGGCTGAATTGGTTGCCATGTTTTTGGGGGGTTTGGTTATTGAGATTTGAGAGCGAGTAGAGCGTGATTTTGAGAAAGAAATCAGAAACAGAAATCTGTTACTGAGAGAAATGGGAGCGGTTATTGGTATTTATAGACCAAGAATGACAGATGAGCCGCGTATGACTAGGATGTTCGTATTTATTTTTGGCCCCCACACTCCCCATATTTAGTTTCCAGAATAGTACCACTGACAGATTTTTTTTTGGAAAGGATAATTTCACAAAATATTTTAGAAATTATTAACATGAGGAATGGTTACTAGTGATTCAAAAAAAAAAAAAAAAGAAGGAATGGTTATTAGAGCATCCACAACAGATATGCCAAATGCCAAATATTTAGCACATTTGACACACCAAACACAAAAATAGAGCTTTATTAGATGTGTTAAATGTTTCAAACTTTTACAATATGCTACAATAACGTTGCATCTTTGACACAGTACAGACGAGAATGGCAAATGTGTTTATTATTTTTTTATTCATCTTTCTCTCTCCTTCCATCACATATCTCTCTCTCTCTCTCTCTCTCTCTCTCTCTCTCTCTGGTTCTCTCATTGCCCTCTAGCCACGCCGATCTCGCCATTGCCAATATCGCCACGTCGGTTGCAAACTTCATTTTTGTTTGCCATGTGTCATGGGTGAGATTTGCTCGCCGTGGATGGTGGGCTTTGCTCGCCGTGGGTCTAGGTTTTGCCATCGTGGGCATGAATTTGTTGAATCGATATTTGAGGCTTGGTTTGAACGGGTTATGGGTTGTGGATCTTGGCTTTGGTGGTCAGTGGTTGTAGGGTGTTTGGGTGGCTTTAGATGTTGGTGTGGTGGGTTTTAGGTGTTGTTTTGGTGGTTGTTTGGGTGGTTTGGATTGGTGGATGTTTGGGGCAGTGAGTCTTTGGGTGTTGGTTTGGGTCGATGTTTGGCCAAATCGATGGGGGTGGCAGCGGTTTGGACTTTTGGTGGTGGTTCGGGTGGCTGTGGGTTGTGATTTGGAGACAGTGGGTTTCAATTTTGGGTCAATGGGTTGGGATTTAGGTGGGGGTGGTTGGTTGGTTCAATTTTGGTGATTGGTAAGTGGTGGTGGTGCCTAAGCTTTGGTGGTAGGTGGTTGCTAGTGGCCGTTGTTGCGGCAGTGGTGGTTGTGCCGTTGTTGTTGTTGTTGTTGTTGTTGTTGATGATGATGATGATAGGGAGGAGTTAATATTATTTTAATGTTTAGTAAATATTATTTTAATGTATAGAATTGTAGGATAAAACATCTGATAAATAAGATATTGTAAAATGATGTGGTAAAATAATAAAGTAAACTTTTGGTGTGTCAAAATGGCATTTTTTATGAAACATCTACTACGGATGCTCTTAGTAAGGAAAAAACAATTTTTCAATATTTTTACAAATGGTTGATATAGTCAAATTCTTAGAGCATTTACATTAGTCTATGTATAATAGAAAAATGTGCAAAATTTACACAATTTTACCTAAAAATGACCCATTTCAATTTGTGTATAATTGTGTGAATTTATATGTTTGCTATAGTGACTATCTAAATTTACACTGACACTTCATTTTTCTATTTAGTTGTTCAATCTTTCTTTATATATCTCGAGAATGAAGGAAGAGAGTAGATGTTGATTGTTGTGCGTGAAAAAAGAGAAACAATTTAAAAAAAATGAAAAATTGATATTTTATTAAATATAATATAAAATAGATAATCTGATGTGGGGTTTTGAAAAGTAAGTATATAAAATAGGAAAAAAAAAAGTTCATATGCTAAAATAGATAGGAATTTTTTCATGAATCGATGTGAATGCTATTACTGATTCTCATATGTGCCTATTGTTAACATTATTTTTTCACTTATCAATAAAAACTCGCCACATAAATAGTTTGTAAAAATATTATAAAATAGTATGTATTTCTAGCAATTTATAGTAAAAATAATTATGTTCATCGTAGGCCTAGGAGAGAACCAATAAGAATTTGTCATATCAATTCAATTTGCCCACAATAGTTTTTCAAACGTATGACATTTGTTTCATGATGATTGCATTTTATCATCATGTTAAGACACAAATTAGTTTTGAACCCAAATTTCTTATTCGATAACAAGAAACTTTACTAGTTGAGTTAATTAGAACCAATTACAATCTCTTTTGTTCTTATAGACATTTTCTTAATTGAATTATTCTTACTAATTAATTGAAAATTTTTGCGGGCACAATAAATTCTCACAATATTTACACAACCACCTTGTTTTGAATTGAGAAAGGTCTATTTGTATTTTGTAATCCAACTTTGATTTATGTTGGATTGACATATCAGTTCGTTGTAAAAGTATTGTGAGATTTTCATACACGTAGAAGGACTCTAGTTAAAATAAAGATATATAATGAGTTGAAGTTTGTTGACAAACTTTCAAGATATTTAAAATGAAAATTATTAATTTTTTAAAATTATTTTATTATCTATATTTGGTTTTTGATAAAAGTTTAGACTTACATGATGTATATTTATTATTAACGGAAAAAAAGGTATTTTTTTTCTTTTACATATAATTTTGCATTCAAAATAAGTTTATTTATTTATATATTTACAATTTAAATATTTTATTGAATTTATGTATGATTATTAACGGAAAAAAAGGTATTTTTTTTCTTTTACATATAATTTTGCATTTAAAATAAGTTTATTTATTTATATATTTACAATTTAAATATTTTATTGAATTTATGTATGATTCTTAATTAAGCCATACAAGAGCATAAACAGGTTCAGCATAGAAAGAAAATATTACATAAATATCTTTATTTTTTGTGATAATTTTATATATGGTAGGGTTTTCAAAATTTTAATTGGTTTGTTGTTAAATTATTAATTAAATAAAATGAAGTCAAAATTAAACTAACTGCTGTTTTAATTTGAAATTTTTAATCCCTATATTAAAAATATATATCAAATTGGTCCTCTCCTTATATTTTGATTAATTAACTAGATACAAAATGCTATTTTTAAATTAAAATGTTATAAAAACCTTTTTTTTTTTAAATTGTTTAAATTTTTTTTTCTTTTTTACTCTCATTTTCTCTTATTTTCTAGAAGAGTTTTGTAAACCAAGGTAGTTGATACCGTACTGTACTGTTCGGTATTTAATTTATTACTAGTAGGTAAATCGATTCAGAAACACCTACAAAATGTACAACTTTGAATTTTGTTCACTATGGAATTGAATCCGCCTTTTTGGGAAAAATTGACCATTTCTACCAATAAATCTAAACCGAATAAAATAAAATTCGTCACTCACCATAACATCCTTGGTTGCCACCGCATTGCCGATCGCACCATCCTCTACTTCTTCTCGCCCTCACATTGCTCCTCTCCTCTTTCTTCTTCCTCTTCTTCATTTGTTTCTTATTTTATGTTTTACTTTTACAATCCTTTCCCCTTTGATTTTTCCACCCGAGCCTACCTCCAAGTGATACATAGATTTAACTGCCAAGGTTACCCCTAGGTGAGACACAGGGGCGGCACCAAAGCAAATTCAGGGGGTTCAAATGAACCCCCTGACTTCAAAATAAAAAGCTATATATATATTTTTTTAAAATTAGCTTAATACTTTAATTTTTTTTTTTTTTTGCACACTCTGACTTAAATTTTACACATCTTTATTACAAGTATTTTCGACTTTAAGAATAAAGAGTAAGTTTTTTTTTTTTTTTTTTTTTTTTTTTTTTATAATGTTACGTATCTGTGTAAATTATGATGTGTGTGGATGTTTATATGTACAATATAAATATAATATAACTTTATATAATTTAATAATTAAGAAATAGAGATTTTTTTTTTTTTAACATGTGTGTGTATTGTTATCATATTATAGTAACTTTTTGTAATAAAGTTAGTAAACTTCAAGAAAATAATTGTAAAGTTCATGATTGTTCAAGCATTACCACCGCACACCTTTGGTGCGATGGTCACTCCACAAGTATAAGTGCTTGTGGAGTGTGGGGGGTAAGAGCCGGGGTTCAAGTCTCTAGGAGGGAGTTTCGCACATATATACACTTAGATTAAGTTAGAATAAAATTTTTGTCTTGTATAAAAAAAAAAAATTTTTTGATTATTCAAGCATTTAATTGGTTAAGTAGACTTGTCTAAAAAAAAAAAAAGTTAAGTGGACACAACTGTATAAAGATAAAAATGTTAGACAAATTTAATAAAATAAAATGATCATAGACTCATAACTACCCACATTAGTAATAAATATTCATAATGAACTATCATGTAACATTCAAAATTTGAAAACTTGTAAAATAAAATTGTAAAACTTTATGTATTAATTTTTTTTTTCGATAATTTAATATATTCAAGTTCTCTTTTTATTAAAATTTTGTAGTGACCTTCCTAAACAAAACTCTTGGAGCCATCACTGGTGAGACAGACTTAAAATTTTAAAGACTTTATATGGATTAGTGATTATCATGAAAGGGTATATTGGTATTAATTGGTACTAAAATATTTTATTAACCAGACCAAATAGAAACAACATTTGATACAATATTGAATACCATGGTTTTGCCCTCATGGCTATGCTCCTCTGTGAGCTTCCTTTGTCATTGCCAGTCACCTTCTCATTACTGCCAATTCTCCTTGTGACAGTGACAGTTCTTGTTTCTTGTGTCTCGGTCCGATTGGATACAACTTATTTTTGTTAAAATTGAAAACTGAAAACACTATAGCAAAATAATTTTTAAATGTGTGAATAGTACTATTGGTCTTATTTTTAATATTTTCTTTTAATAAAGTGGTTATGGGTCCTATGAACAGTGTGTAAACAGTAATAACTAATAAAAGTTGTCTCCAAAAGCTGAAAGCGTGAAAGAAAGAAAAAAAAAAAAAGAGAGGCAAAGGCCAACGCAATAATAATTGCTATCCAAACCCACACTCTATATCATCTTCGCTTACTCCATATTTTCCTCCTTCAAGGTCAATATGACAATTATCTTTCTTGGCACCCAAAGGCAAAGCCCTCTTTTATTCTTTAGCATTCCACGAAGCAATGGCAATTTTTATTGATGCCAGGTTGTTGTCCACAACGACGTGGGGATAAACCTTCAGATCTAGGGGCTTGTGTCATTGGTTTGCACAATCATGGGTTTTGTGTATGATAATTTTAGTACCAACTAAAAAGTTAAAATTATTTATAAATTGTGGATGTTTGTTTATCATTTTTATATAAATTTATTATTTAATAATTATTTATGTGAACAATTGTATTAAGAGTTGTGATTTTTATCTATATTCCTATTAAACTGCTAGTGATTTGGTTTCTAAAATCATGATCTATCATGAAAATTGGGTTGTGTGATTATTTAGAATGAAATGCATTTACCTTCCACTTAAATAATTAACTAACAAAAATCTAAAGAATGATCATTTTACTCATTTTCAGATTAGAATTTTCAAATTAAAACAAGAAAGATTCAATTTGATTTAAACACAATTTAGGAGATGTTTATGCATTTTAGTTATTAAATTAACTCTATCCATATTTTTTTTTAATGCAACGATTTAAAATATTTGTTTATTATTTAATATTCTAAAATTTTTAAATTGGCAAGTGGTGACAGATGTTGTGTTGTTACTTGGCAACGTGGAAAAAAGCACCTCACACGGCTTAGACACGGCTTTGACGCGTTTTTACATTTTCCTTTCTTTACTCATCAAAAGAAAGAATGGGACAAGACCCGTGCAACACGTACTTGTGATTCCAAAGGAGTATTTGTTTTTTTGGGAAATGCTACAATTAAAAATTATCTTATAATATTTTTATAAAATATTAATATAGCTAACTTTTTATTAGTTTTTATTTAGACTCATCATTAATATTACATTTTTATTTATTAATAATTACTCACAACATCAGTAATTTGTAAAAAAATTTTAAAAGAAATTTTTTTCCCCTTTTTAATTCAAAAGCAAAATAAATTGCTTTAACTAAATCAACACCTGTCACTTGGGTCTCAAATTGAATGGACTAGTAAGAGCATTCACATTCGGAAATGCTATCCTATCCCATTTTACCATCTTAATAAATTATTTTATCAATTATATCATACCATTTTATAGCATACCTAACCTTCTAAAACTTTGCTATTTTACTATTTTATTAAAATATTTTTTTTGATATTTTTTTATTATTTCTTTCTCACAGTCACTTTTTTCAAATTTAGCACGATTCTCACGGTCTCATTTTCCTTGACATTTTATTAAAATATTATTTTTTAATCTTTCCAACCGTCTTTTTTTTCAACAGTGATTTTGATTCCAACGGTCACATTTCTTTTCTTGGCCTTTTTCATTTCTTTCCAACAATCTTTTTTTTTTTTTTTTTTTTTTTTCAAATTAAAACAAGAAAGATTCAATTTGATTTAAACACAATTTAGGAGATGTTTATGCATTTTAGTTATTAAATTAACTCTATTCATATTTTTTTTAATGCAACGATTTAAAATATTTGTTTATTATTTAATATTCTAAAATTTTTAAATTGGCAAGTGGTGACAGATGTTGTGTTGTTACTTGGCAACGTGGAAAAAAGCACCTCACACGGCTTAGACACGGCTTTGACGCGTTTTTACATTTTCCTTTCTTTACGCATCAAAAGGAAGAATAGGACAAGACCCGTGCAACCACGTACTTGTGATTCCAAAGGATTTTTTTTTTTTTTTTTGTTGGTAACGTTACCATTATAAATTATTTTATAATATTTTTATAAAATGTTGGTATAGTCAATTTTTTATTAATTTTTATCTAAACTCATCATTAATATTACATTTTTATCTATTAATAATTACTCACTACATCAATAATTTGTAAAAATATTTTGAGGGAAAATTTTTTTTTCCACTTTTTATTTCAAAAGCAAAATAAATTGCTTTAATTAAATCAACACCGGTCACTTGGGTCTCAAATTGAATGGACTAGTAAGAACATCACATTCGGGAATACTATCCCATTTCATTTTACCATCTTAATAAATTATTTTATCAATTATATTATACAATTTTATAATATACTTAACATTCTAAAACTTTACTATTTTACTATTTTATTAAAATATTATTTTTTGATTTTTTTTATTATTTCTTTCTCACAGTCACTTTTTTTCAAATTTAGCACAATTCCCAGGGTCGCATTTTCCTTGGCATTTTATTAAAATATTATTTTTTAATCTTTCCAACAGTCCTTTTTTTTCAATAGTGATTTTGATTCCAACGGTCACATTTCTTTTCTTGTCCTTTTTCATTTCTTTCCAACAATCTTTTTTTTTTTTTTTCAAATTCAACAACTATTCCAAACAACTTACCATTTTTTTTTTTTGAGAAAGAACCTGCCAAATATAAATATATTCAAACTTGCCTATTTTTAAAATCAACATACATATAGTATGTGTTTGGATCTAGCGTTTTTGCGTTTTGAATTTGTGTTTTTCTCTTTTTTTTTTTTTCTTCAGCTAGACAAGTTTTAAGCGACAAAGTTACTGTTTACACACTGTTCAGAGGACTTACAACCACTTTATTCATAAAAAAAAAAAAAAAATGGGCCCCATGATACTATTCACCAATTTAAAAATTATTTTGCTACGGTGTTTTCAGTTTTCAGCAAAATAAGTTGTATCTAAACGGGTTTATATATTCCATCAAACCTACCAAATATCAATGTAAAATCCACGTACATATTTATAGATGCATCCTACCAAATATCAATGTATTCAACTTGCCAACTTTAATGATCCACACACACACACACATAGAACTTGCCATTTTTTTTTTCTTTCTTGGAAAAGAACCTGCCAAATATCAATTTACTCAAACTTGCTAATTTTAAAAATCTACATACATACATATATATGCAACCTGTCAAATATCAATGTACTCAACTTGCCAACTTAAAAAATCCACATACATACATACATACATACATACATATATATATATATATATATAGATGCAATCCACATACATAACTATCAACGTTGTCTTTAGAAGACTTGAACATATATCAAATTACAATAAAACACCACGTACATAACTCTCACACTTAAATTCTTACAACTCCCCTAGTAATTGCCATAAATGCTCAATGAGGTTTGATTGGAGTTAAGAATGAATTTTATGGTCTCGAATACATTGATGGGTTTCAATGAACTCCAAAAATTTATTTGTGTGCTCTCGTGACAGTTGTATAGTAGGATTGTCATCAATTTGCTCATAATCTAATTCTACCGCTTCATTTACATCTCGCTCATCCTTAACGATCATGTTATGAAGAATTACGCACGCTTTCATGATGTCTTGGAGCGTTTCACTATAGAAAAATCTTGCAAGTCCACGCACAATTGCGAATCTTGCTTGAAGTAGTCCAAATGCATGCTTTACATCCTTCCTATTCGCCTCTTGGGCTTTTGTAATTTTTTTTTTTTTTGGGTCCTCATGGAGATGGAATTGTTTTAACAAATGTTGACCACTTCGGATATATGCTATCGGCAAGATAGTATCCCATTGTATACTCATGGCCATTGATTGAGTAATTAACTGCAACAGCACGTCCTTGTTCGAGCTCAGAAAATTTAGGAGACCGTTCTAATATATTAATGTCATTATTTGACCCAGGTAACCCAAAAAATGCATGCCATATCCAAAGATCAAATGATGCCACTGTATCCAAAACAATGGTTGGCTTACGAATGTAACCAGAGTATTGACATTTCCATGCAATCAGACAATTTTTCTATTTCCAATGCATCCAATCAATGCTCCCTAGCATCCCAGGAAATCCACGTCTTTCCCCATTAGCTAAAATTCTAGCAATTTCTTCGTTGTTTGGGGACCTCAAGTACTTCTTGGAGAAAATATCAACCACCTCAAGTATTCCATGCAAAGATGAGGAGGAGGTCCTCATCTACACTGAAGTTGCCACCACGTTTTGTTGAATTAGAGGTGACAATTTCAACTTCCAGTAAAGACTCTTGGATGGGCATTGAAGTATTTTGAGACCTACTTAAAAATGGTTCCACAAAATCGGAATCCCCTTGTAAGAAATTAGCATATCGTGATATGTTTTCTTGTATAACCATCCCTTTTAAATTGGGAACTTAAAATAGTTAGTGTATGAAGTCAATTAGTGTATGAACTCAATTCTTATTTGTATCTTTACAATCAGTATAAGCTAATCATAATATTTTGGTGGCAGCTTCTCAAGTATGGCAACATCCTGCAATATATGTTGACAACTCCTAATCAAAATAATATATGTTGACAGCTCCTAATCAATATATTTCGACTATATATACTAAAGTAATTTTTTGTTATAGAAATACTAGCCCTTTACACAGCCAAATATTAATAGAATACAACAGCAAATATAACTTAAAATATACTCTAAATAATATATCTACAAACATAGCCCATACATAGCCAACATGTACAAATAGAAATCAAATAAACACCATAGAGTTGAACACAACAAAAACCACTGATAAAACCTTTGCATGCAACATATTAATTTGTTGAAGAAAAAATCATTAAACAAGAACACTGATTATCTAATAAAATTGAGATTTTAGTAGAAAGGAATAAAATAATTACTATTACAGATCTATCAACCTTTGCAAGGAGGAGTTGTTGAATGATTTGTGAGGAAAAAAAAAAGGCCTATCAAAGAACAGTTTTACAAAAGGGTACAAAAACAAAGAGAAAAGAAAGAAGGGAGAGAAATAGATAGAGAGCGAAACTTATTGGTAATTGAAGTTGAACCTGAGCAAACTTTCTGAAGATGCTAATCTTGTGACAGAGAGCAAAAACCTCTCGTGATGAGGTTGAATCTCACCTCTGCAAACATCAACAAAAATTCTTTGATCAAAACCTAAACGCAAACACAAGCTGAATCCCTCTTTTTCTTGCAAAGAGAGAAAAGAAACACAAACACAAAAACTCGAATACATTGATCAAAACCCACCTAGTATATTACTTTGATTTTGATTTGATTTTTCATGATGTGTTACGGTCAACACCAACACCGATAGAGCTGAATCCCCCAACGCCAACGAAGCTCCGTTTGGAGATTTTGCAAACAAAATCTTAACCCAAACCCAAAAACCCTTGAGAATCTCAGTTTGAAGAGGGAGTGATAAAGTAAAGAGTTAAATGGGTAGAGTTATCTAGAGTGTTGGGTTTATGAGATGAGTAAATCGGCAAAGTGATTTGGAGATGGGTGAGAGTGAATTAGTTGAGCTACAGTGAGAGATGAGAGAGAGGCCATATGAAGCTTCAGCAATGGAGATGGGTGAGGGTGAATCAGTTAAGCTACGGTGCAATGAGAGATGAGAGAGAGGTCGTGTGAAGCTTCAACGATGGAGATGGGTGATGGTGAATCGGTTGAGCTACAATGCAATGAGAGATGAGAGAGAGGCTTTGTGAAGTTTCAGCGATAGAAAGGGTGAGAGGCCTGGTGAAGCTTCAGCGATGGAGAGAGAGAGATGAGAGACCGTGTTGTGTGAATGGAGAGAGAAAACCTGATATTTTGAATAAAATACTATATTTTGTTTTACAATTGAGCTACAATGCGATTCTACATTTAGAATTGCATTGTATCACAATTCTAAATATTTTTACAATAATACCTTTTTAGAAGTCTGGATGTAGAGCTTGTTTTAGGCTTTTATGCTAAATTGAACCAACATATGGCATATAGCATTCCCAATTTGAATGCTCTAAGAGCACTAGCATTCAAGGATGCCAAAAAAAAGTGACATTTTTTGCATCCTCAAATACTACTTTATCTATTTTACTAATTCATTTTACAACTCACCATACATCCTAGTTTTTATTTTTACATACAACCCAATAAAATAATATAAATTACCTAATAAAATAATGAAAAGTATTCTTATATCTCTCTTTCCTCCCACTATCTTTTTCTATTCACACACAACCACAAGATTAAATATTATTATTTTCTTTACAACCTAAGAATAGTAAGGTATACAACCTTCCTATTCTTAAGTTGTAAGTTTTTTTTAGGTATAAAAACTCAGATGGAGTGAGTTTTTGCTGTCTTAGGTTGTAAAATAGCAACTAGAGGGTGTTTACACCCCCAATGCTAGTGCTCTAAGGATTATAAATATGAAAAAAAAAATTGTGGATATAATTTTTTGGCCATGATTTTGGCTGTGTTTGTTTTAGTGGTAAACTGAAATCCAAAAGCAATTTGCACCCAGGTCCATGTTTGGCACCACTTGAAAATATAGTCAAATTGAAAATAGAATTCAGTTTGACCGTAAAATTGGCTACACAACTCGTAAAATCATTTCAACCCTCATTTTTACTGCCAATTCATTTCTATATTTCTTCACTCCTCACACACTCCTTTCACACGGTTTGAATACTCCACTCAACTATCTACTCAAAGCTCACCTTAGCTCATCCCTCCCTCTTCACGTGAAGCCACCGCAAGTCCGAGCTCCACCCCACACACCAACGAGAGAGAGAGAGAGAGCTTCAGTTGTTCGTTGACGCCAGTCTGAGCTCCACCCCACACTTCGATGAGTAGTGCCACCATTTTCCCCTCTGTACAGGTGAGTTTTCTCCCTTTTCATCTTTGTCTCACTTAACCTCACCTCCAACCACTCCAAGCCCACCCTCCAGCTCTGCATGTACTTGATCCATAGAGCCATAACTCTCCCTCACGCTAATGAAACCCTACCCTCCTCCAACATCTCCAATCTATTATTTGAAAATGTGTTTCTGCAAGCATGCTCTATTTGTATGGAATCGGTGTTCACTGTGTGTGAGAACAGGAATAGGTGTTGCCATGTGTCTGGTGTTCATATGTACACTTAAGCTACTATAAACATGTGAGCATGTATTCTAATAATAACAGCATAGCATGAAAATGGACTAGGAAGTACATGGTACCCATTTTGTCTTTCTATTTGCTATTGCTTTCCTTCTCGCTGCTTGCTTTTCCTTTTGACACTGCTTCCTCCCTTCTCTCTTTGTCTCTCTGTTTCTTTGATTCTTGTTGGTTGTTGTTGTATGTGCTTGTTGTGGTTGTTCTTGTCACTATTGCTGTTATGGGTTGTAGTTGTTGGGAAATGGCAAAAAGGAGGACCTTTGCTTGGTTTTTCGGCTTGATGATAGAAAGGAAGGAGCTTTCTATGTTTTGGCTCTGTTTTTGGGATTTTGGAGGTTGGGGAGCTTGTTGTGTTTGTAGTTTCAGTTGGATGTAAAAATGATGGATTTTTTTGTGGGTTTGAGTTTGTGAAAGAAATGAGGGTGCTTTGGGTGACAGTGAGTTTCTGCTAGGTTTTAGGGCCATTGTGGGTGAACTAAAATGGTTGCTATTTGTGTTGGAGGAAGGATTTTTATTTGTTTTTTTTTAGTGTTATGTAGGGAAGGGTATTCTTCATTTCTTTTGGCGCCAAAAAGCTATGTGAGGGGTTTTAATTTTGGGTTTTGCGCCAAAAATCTGACATGAATGTACTATATCAAGACAATTTTGTCCCTCAAAATTTTCAAACCCTTGCCACTTTCTCCCTTGTTTCTCATATCTAAAATTGCAGTGTAGACGACTGCGTAGGGCACCTTATTTTAATTGTGCAACCAAAAAAGAGCATTACATAAATAGTATTCTGCATGGAAGTGAGAGACATCAAATTAGGATGAAGCCTATAGCTTTCCACCAGTTACATGACATCCTTACTGAGAGGGAGCACATACGCCTAACTATTCACATATCTATTAGGGAGCAAGTGATAATTTTCTTACACATAATTGGTTATAATATTAGGTTCCATGTAATTGGTAGTCAGTTCCATAGATTGACTAAGACTGTTTATAGATATTTTAGGGTTGTCCTTAGGGGGAATCTGAAATTATATAGAGCTCTAATAAGATTGTCTAGCGAATATACACCTCCAGAGATAAGGGATAGCAGAAGGTTCTATCCATATTTTAAGGTAAATATTGGGACTTTGTGTATTTTTGTAAATTGTGAAGATTTTATTTATTTTTTAAACCATTATATCTGTTGAAAGTTAGAATTGTGTTGGAGCAATAGATGGTACACATGTTCGTGCATTTGTGCTACAAGGAAGGTTTCGTGGTCGCAAAGATGGAACCACTCAAAATGTGTTAGCTGCCATTAGTTTTGACTTGAAGTTCAATTATGTATTTGCTGGATGGGAAGGTAGTGCACATGATTCACATGTGTTAAATGATGCATTCGCTAGGCCAAGGGGATTTTCAATTCCCAAAGGTATTATAGGATTACTTCACCTTTTGGGTTTATTAGTTTTAATAAATTTTGTTCGTTTTACTAAAGAATAGTAGTGATTTCGTTTTATTTTTCAATATATGTAGATAAATATTATTTTGGTGTTGCTAGGCATGGTAAAGAGGAGAGGAAAAAAAAATAGATATCAAAAGCACATCCTTCTTTTAAATCAGTCTTCTACTCCATGTTGTGTTCTCTAGCCTCCATTAAATTAGTCTTTTTTCTCTTGTTTAGACTACCTTCTCTTTTTCTTTCTCACATTTAGCCCATGTTTTATATCTTTACATGTTGTAGAGAATTCCTAAAAGAATTAAGAAGTTTGAATGGAAATTCGCTAGATTTGTAGGCCTATATTGCAGGGTGATTTTGGCCTTGTAAACGTGAGAATTTGGGCTTTTCATAAACTACACTCTTTGAGTTAGTTTTCCAACTCAACTTCCCCCCACCCCCCCTTTTCCATTTGTATAATTTCCTTGATTGATTACGCTCACCCACATCTTTTAGGTGTTTAAGGGTATGTTTGATTGGGATGATTTTAGGGAGGATGGAAAAAGGAGAGTGGAAAATAGAAGGGAAAATAAATAGAAAGTGTGTTTTGGGAGGGGGGGGGGGGGAGAGGGAGGAAAGTAAATGGTGGGGTTTGTCTGTTTTCTCTTCATGTCCTCCAAACCTCAATCTCCCTAAAATGGGGGAGAAAAGTGTTATTTTTGTTTAATTTAATAGGGAAATGATTGTAAATTTATACAAACTAAATTTTTGATTCTCCCATTTTTTTTTTTTTGACCAAACAAAAAAGTTATACATTCCTTTACTTTTCCACCTCTCCAACCAAACATAAATGAGAAAAACTAAATTCTCTTCTATCATTCCATTTTTCCATTCCCTTCTCATTTTCTATCCTCTCACTTTTTCATCTCTCCAACCAAACGACCCTATGTTTGAGTTTGGTTCAACCCGCTTGAATAAGAAGAATCCATCCTTGTGTCTTAGATAAAACTCATTAGTATGTGAAACCCCTATTACCTAAAAAAAGGATAATTCATAATTAGTCACAAAATTATATAAAACTCAGTTTAACCATGCAATTATGAATGTATTTTAATTAATATATTTCATACACGTCGTGACTACTAATTGAGCAATGAAGTGTCCTATTTAAGCACAATTTTCTAAACAACCACCTATTAAAACACACACACACACACAAAAGAAAAAAAAAAGAAAAAGAAAAGAAAGGACAATAAGTGAGATGAGCAAAAAAAAGAGAAAAGTAAAAGCAAACCAATGAACAATGGAGTAATAAAAGATTAGAACAAATTAAAAAGAAGAAAAAGACCTTGTTTGTGGGAAGGACAATTTTATCAAAAGTACATATTTCACTTTTTACTTTTATTTTTGGTAGATTTGGAGAGAAAATAGTTAGATCCCATAATTTCTCTTCTCTCTCCTCTCTCAACCAAACACCCCAAACACCCCTCCCACTTATTTTCTCTTCTATTTTTCACTTTTTCTTTTCTTTTCTTTTTTTCTCACCCTCTCTAAAATCATTCCGACCAAACATATCATAAATGTGGGTTTCCTATGATATTGGGAGTTGGGACTACCTACATGGCACTTATTGGACCTAAGCCCTTGGCCCAATGTTTTTTTTTTTTAGGTGCTGAATACCATGGCACAATGTGTTTTTCTTTTACACCAACCACACAAACCACAATACAGTTCAAAATTCTCATTCCTCTACCACACTCGCCGACCTCCAACAAAACCCTCTTCATCCTAAACAACTTTCATCGCATTGATGAGCATGGATGAACAAATTGAAAAATCTCTACTCGTCAAAGCTGAGGAAATGTCATTGCCGATCCCATGGCAAAGCAGTTCTCATTGCCGAAGGACCTCAAAGAGACATAAAACAAAAAAAAAAAAAAAACAATAAGTGAGATGAGCAAAAAAAAGAGAAAAGTAAAAGCAACCCACAACCAATGAACAATGGAGTAATAAAAGATACGAACAAATTAAAAAGAAGAAAAAGACAAAAAATGCTTGTTGGTGGGAAGGACAATTTTATCAAAAGTACATATTTCACTTTTTACTTTTATTTTTGGTAGATTTGGAGAGAAAATAGTTAGATCCCATAATTTCTCTCCTCTCTCCTCTTTCAACCAAACACCCCCAAACACCCCTCCCACACATTTTCTCTTCTATTTTTCACTTTTTTTTTTCTTTTCTTTTTTTCTCACCCTCTCTAAAATCATTCCGACCAAACATATCATAAATGCGGGTTTCCTATGACATTGGGACTACCTACATGGCACTTATTGGACCTAAGCCCTTGGCCCAATATTTTTTTTTTTTAGGTGGTGAATACCATGGCACAATGTGTTTTTCTTTTACACCAACCACACAAACCACAATACAGTTCAAAATTCTCATTCCTCTACCACACTCGCCGACCTCCAACAAAACCCTCTTCATCCTAAACAACTTTCATCGCATTGATGAGCATGGATGAACAAATTGAAAAATCTCTACTCGTCAAAGCTGAGGAAATGTCATTGCCGATCCCATGGCAAAGCAGTTCTCATTGCCGAAGGACCTCAAAGAGACAATAATTTTATTTTGATGTTGCGATCAACAATATCAATAAAGGTATTGATATAATATTCATCTGTTAGTTTTTTACACAGGCACAGCTTTTAACTTGGTTTAGCTAATTTTTTCTTTTTAATTTTGCTATATATTTTTCATCAGCCCATTGCGATTGCACTAATTCCAAAATATGACAGGCCCAATTGAGAAACACAGGCAAAGGTAGTCTTGGAGCAATACTCCGAGCTTCTCAAAGTGGGTGAGCCCTATGATAAGGCCCCGCCCACTTTGTGAGAGCCGGAGCAAGGACTAGCTAAATTTTTCCTGCCCAATAAGGACACCCCAGTGGGCAGGCCTTTCAGCTCATAGAGAAGTGCGAGAGTTTTGATTTACCAAAAAACATAAGCATACAAAAGGATATATAATCAAAAGCCATTAGTCTTCAAGTAAACAGAATGCAGTACCAATGGTAATATAAGTTTCCACTATTCCAAATTAGCTACAAGACACATAAACTAACCAACACAAACACCAATAACAAAACGAACTAGCATTACTATATCAGCAATTAACTATAAGCATCTGATCCGATTATTCAACGGTGGTGAGGGCAGAATGTGACCAAATAGTTGCCACCGGTGCAAGTAGAAATGCTAGTAGGATCATCATAAGCATAAGAGTAAGCCTTAGGACAAGCCGCCTTGAAAATCCTAGAGTATGCTGTGGGTTTACAAGCCTGAGGACTTCCAAAGCTCCCAGTACAACAATACCTCGGAGAGTTAAACGCAAAGCAAGCACTTTTACAAGCCACGACTCTTCTATTATCATGGGACCGAACTTGAAGCCCAACTGGGCACATCATGTTGAGGTCGCTAACACACCCAGCGTAGCTGCATTTGCCTGATCCTTTGATGGGTGTGATAGAAATGGCCAAGTTGTAACCATCAACAAGGCTTACATCATAGAAGTCTTGCTCGTTTCCAAGAGTTATTTCTGCTAGTGTGGCTGGTGGGGCTCCACCTAGACCGTTGCAGAAGAGTGAGCCGCCACAATCACCAGTGGCGCAGAGGCCGCGGCCGGAAGCGTCGAAGGTGCAGCCGTGGCGGCCCCATAAGCGGCCGGACCATAGAGCAGGGAGGTGGAGAGAGTAGGCCTTGTTTGGTTGGAGCTTGAAGCCACCACGGGCTAAGATGGGCTTGCCTGCGCCTGGTTGGATGCCTGGCCAAACTGGATGTGTGCACTTGTTGTAAAGGGTTATGGTTGTGGCCGAGACCTCAGCTGTGACAAACAAATAAAACAAAAATTAAGCACACTAGATTTTTTGTTTCTATGATTTGGTAAAGTAAAATTTAATGACTTTATTAATAAATGGACCTATGCTTGTTGAGGCGTCCTAAGACTAAAATTGTATGTGGTCGACTAATTCATTGTCCGACTTTAAAAAATTTCGGAACTAAGACATTATTGTTGTTGTTGCATGTTATGCTAGCTAGTGTAGGTGTGCACTACTTCCCGATCTCACACATGTCACAACAAGAAGTTACATGAAAAAAACTCTTCGGGTGGTCATAAATTGCTGGTTATGAATTTTGAATACAAAAGCTTATGGATCTCCTTTGGCTTAAGCAACCACTAGGATATTATATCTAGAACAACTAGGAACAATTTTGGCGTTAATAACCACCGCGGTTACTCCACAAATATAAGTCATTTGTGAGATGTGAGAGGGCAAAGCCTGAAGTTCAAGTTTGCAAAAAAGAGCTTCACACGTAAATACTTCGATTAAACTAGTAAAATTTTTATCTTCTATTAAAAATAAAAACCATACTAGCTAGACGCTAGTTGAGTTGGCATTGAATGTAACGGTTCATATGGATGGGAAAACTGTTAGATTTCTTAAAAAATAAACGTTTCAGGGTCCGGGCGTTTTGTGTGTGTGTTTGAGAACTTAACTGAAAGCACTAGGTAAAAAAAGTGAAGAATGAGCTCACAAATGGAGTGACATTGCTGGGATTAAGATCAGAAACAAGAAGATGCGCGTGAGAGATCAAGAGCTATAGAGTATACCTGGAATGTGGGAAAGCATGAGAGTGGAGAGCATAAGAGCTATGAAAGATCTCAGCATTGCCTCCATGGCTGCAGATTGGAGAGGTTGATGATTAGTAGGAAAGGGACTTAAGCAGGACCGTAAGAAGAAACTGCCTTCGTCTCTCGACCCCTCTTTTAACAGCTAGCAAGACATGGTTTTTATAGAGAAAAAGGAACATAGACTGTCACTCACTCACAATGACCCAACGCCAACGGGATTAATGTTACCTTTCTTCCTTTTAACAAAATGTGGGCCTATATCACTCTGACTATAATAAGCTTTGTTAATAAATTTAGTTCTTTCTTAAACCAAGAGAAATTGATAGGGAGAGTTGTGGGTGGTGGTAGATGTAAAAGTTAAAACTGTAAATACAAAAAGGTAATGTATCGAGGTGAGTGAGTTGATTGAAGACAAACAGCGCTCAGATTTCGAGGACATGTCAGAGAGGTCGGGGGGGACGAGTTGTCTGTATCCCATAAAAAAGAACAGGATTCACATGTTAAGGGAATCTCACTGCCATTCTAGGCTAAGTGGTGGTGTCTATGACTCTACACTATGCAATTTTTTCCTCACTTGTTCAATGTGCAGAGTGTAGAGTCGAAGATTTTTCTCCCAATAGTCGATAGATGAATTATTACAGTATTATTATTAAAGTATATTGATTGGCAAGTTGTTCAATATTACATTAAAGATTTTACTAATGTATGTATTAAGGGTATATAATAATAAATTAATTTTAAAAAAATTATTAAAAGTTGAAAAAATTTTGACAATTTTTTCAATTTTTAATAAAATTTTTCTAAAAATAAATTTGTTAATATGTGCCCAGCACACATTAACTAGATCCATACATTAATAGTTATTTATTAAAAATTAAAAATAATTAATAGTTATTAGTTGAAAACTGAAAATTAAAAAGGGTCTGATTAATGTGTGTTCTTAGAACACACATTAAACTTTCTATTTTTGAAAATATTTTTTAAAAATTGAAAAAACTATCATTACTTTTTTAATTTTCAAATTTTTTTTTCAAAAATAGAAATTAATGTATGCCGCACACATTAGTAAAATTCAACTAAAAATAATTTAAAAATTACTGTTCACGCGATTAGCACTGTCCATAGACCTAAAACTATTGTTCATTGACATTAAACAGTGCCCGACGCGCGTCCAGGATTAAAAAAGAAAAAAAAAAGAAAACGCAGAAAACGTAACCAAGGAACGCGTACTCAAACGCCACCTAAATATACCGAAAGAGAGAATGTCACAGCGCGCGTGTGTTTCTATTCATCTCGGCTGATCTCCTCTCGCATCTTTGTTTAAATCTTTTTTTTATTGAAGTCCGTACTATTTTTGAAGACCATCCACGCACTCTACACTCGTGACTCGTGACAAATGCGGTCTACTTTTATCTTCCTCTTTGGTAACATGAATTTGGATCCAGAACTGTTATCATTTTTTTTTTTTTGGTGAAAAGTAAACATTATTCAGGTGAAAAATATTAAAAAGTTAAAAAAAAAAAAATTGACTCAAGGATAAGATTAAAAATGAACTTTTTAAGTTTTATACTCCATTTGTTTTAATTTAAATATTTTATATATATATATATATAAAATTTGTAATAAATAAATTTTCAGGTATTTGAAGTGATGTGATCACACTTGAAATAGTGGTTCTAGTGCTACAATTATATGCACAACTTTGTGCACAACTCGCCCACGTGGCGAGTTGTAGTTGGTGGAAGGGTAATGGTGGGTCACCTCTCCACCAACCATAACTCGCCACGTGGGCGAGTTGTGCACAAAGGTTGTGTCACCAGACTTTGCCCACTTGAAACTGCAAATACAACTCAGTCAAAGCACCACAAATCCAGTCACTACCCTATTGGCACAAATTTCATCAAATCCACTTCACCAACTATTCAAACTCAAAATTCTCAACAATTTAAACTGAAATTTTCAAATTTTAATTAAAAAACACAACAATAAATCAAGTTCAAACTCAAATTAGCTCAAACAATAAAATATAAAAAATAAATGATATGTTCACAACATTTTTACAATATTTTTATAACAAATCTTAAGTGACAGGTTGTTACTAGTTGTTATTTTTTAGTTAAAAAAGTAATCTTAGTGCTAAATTCAAATTTAAACCAATAACAATTAACCACTTATGATTTGTTGTGAAAATATTGTAAAAATGTTGTAAACATAGCACTTCTCAATAAAGAAACTTAGATCTAAAAAAACAATATTGAAGTTTGGGGAACGAAATCCACTCACTACCAATCCAAAGACCACCAAAATCCACAAATTGAAAAGCAAAAAAAAAAAAAAAAAAAAAAAGCACACCACTCACCCACCCACTACAACCCACAAACTATCACAAAAACCCAAATTCATAAGGGGAAAAACAAAAACAAAACCCACCCACTATCAAGATTCCACAACCAAGATCAGACCAACGACGACTCAAGATGTGAAACCTAGACCCAAAAAACCCATTCTTCTAATTATACTTCATATTCTTCATTGTTACTAAAATTGGCATTAGAAGTAAGTAAAACTCGAACATGAAAACCGGTGGTGGGTGGCACCGATGTAGGCGAAGGCACCAATGAATATGGAGTCGCTAATGGGTGGCGCTAGTGGATGGTCTCAGGTCTGGGTTATGTGGGAGATGGGTTTGTGTGAGAGAAGATGTAAAATGTTTTCCACTTGTTTTAAGAGTAAAACATTTTATACATTTTTGCCTTACCTTATACAGTTGGCCAATTTTTTACAACAAAACAAACACCATATAATGTGTAAAATATTTTCTTGAAAATATTTTACAATGAAACATACAGAGTGTTAATTTCAACCATTAAATACGGTATTGCACATATTTCAATCCTTCTCACACTATTTATCACTTAACCTTAATTTGTAAATCTTTGAACTCCCTTGGCCAAGATTGTTATCTATC
The DNA here is from genome assembly GCF_002906115.3 of Quercus suber. Lineage (NCBI taxonomy): Eukaryota > Viridiplantae > Streptophyta > Magnoliopsida > Fagales > Fagaceae > Quercus > Quercus suber. Next base: position 504,225 of record NW_027069654.1, on the reverse strand, counting down.
AACTATCGTATGTCGTTGCATATAGTACTTGACCATAATGTTAATTTTTATTCAAAAAACCACTATAATTTTAATATTTATTTATTTAATTTTAAAAAAAATTATCTTCTAACTTTGCTAACAAAGGAATGAAAAATCTATATAAAATAATTTATAGCTAGAAGTTTTAATTATTCATTTATTTTTTATATCAATTTTTTTCCATTTATATTACAAAAAAATATTAAACAAAATCATTATTTATACAAAAGAAAGTCTTAATCCCAAAATTTTGGTTTTGAGTATAAATTCTGTTATGCTTGGAAGTCTTTTCTTTTTTAGTAAACTTTGACAATCTAGTTATTATTCTCTTAGCTTTATCTCACATTCTAACAAGGTAGAATTTATGTAATTATCTAATTTTTTGAATTTTTTTTGCAAGTCTTACTCAAGTTATTACTTTTTAAAATAAATTATTTAAGGTTTTTGTCTATGAAAACATAGAGTTATACTAAATTGATGTGACGTGTCATAAGTGAATCTGGCCCGTTTCCAACCTAAAGTCAATTTAGCATATACCCGTTACCTGATCTATTTACCAGGCCTTGTTGCAGAGTTCATGAATTTCGCTTTAAAGATTTACGGCTTGGATGAAATGTTGAGACCTTTTGGGCTGGATGTGAACTGTCCACCTGATGCAGGATATACACGTGAACAAAGTTAATTGATTCTTCCGTTCCTTGTGACTCGTGACCCACACCAAATATTTAGCAGAAAATACAACAATGGTGAGACTATAACGAAGACACAGCTTCTCAAAAAAAAGGAAAAAAAAAACGAAGACACAATTTGAACCACTATAATTAGTAATAAGATTGTAAACTTGCGTACACAAGCATTTTTGGCAGACAAAATCCTCATTGTCCGAACTCCAAAGAGTTCTATTGGAATTGTTGTCGTCTAATGGATTGTGCAGAGATCTGAGGCATCATACTATTGTTTATCTTTACTAGTCAGATTAGAAAAATAAGAGGAAAGGAAAATAGATCCATATAATATGGGTATATATGCTAACGGACAGAAACACTAGCAAGTACATAAATAAACGCAATGCTTAGTCCATATGCATCCCATTACGGAACTTCCATAGCTGCTTAAAAAACTCTTACCAATGACTGACCCTAGCACTCATATAAAGCAAATGATGTTGTCTTAATTTTTTATTAATTCGATGGTTAGAGGCTTTGATTTTAATTTTTAAGGCTGTGTTTGTTTTGGGTGAAAAGCATTTTCGGAAATGCTTTTCTGAATTTACGGGCGTTTGGTTGCACCTGAAAAATCGATTTTCCGGAAATTGATTTCCGTTGACTATCGGTCAGAGGTGAAATTGATTTCCGTTCCTATTTTCACTTCAAATCCTATTTTCCGGAAAACCCAAAAACAGAGAGCACGAAGAGAGAGCACGAAGAGGGAGAGGGAGAAAGAAACAGAGAGCACGAAGAGGGAAAGGGAGAAAGAAAGAGAGAGCCCAGCGCCGGAGTCGATCCAAGCCCAGCGCCCAGCGCCCAGCGCCCATCGCCGGTGGCCACGAACCCACGAACCGCCGATCCAAGCCGAGAGACCATCGCCGGCGACCACGAACCCACGAACCCAGTCCCCATTGCCTCACTGCAACGAGCAAATCTAGTTCCGGAAAATCGATCCGCCGCGCCGTCGATCGTCGATCGTCGAACTCCTTCGAACCCAGTGCTCTTCGCACCGGCGAGTTGCACCGCGCCGCGCCGCGCCGTCGATCGTCGTCTTCCTCGATCTCTCCGTTTTTTTTTTTTTTTTTGATGAACTGATTGTTGTTGCTGTGGTTGTTGTGTTGTGGTTGTTGTGTTGTTGTTGCCAGAATTTGGTGTTGTTGTTGTTGTTGTTGTTGTTGTTGTGTTGTTGCCGGAATTTGTTGCTGGAATTTATTGTTGTTGTTGTTGTTGTGGTGTTGTGTTTTTATTGCCGGAATTTGTTGTGATGTTGAAATTTTTTGTAATAAAATTTGTTTGGATGCTAAGAAAATGTGAAAAATTTTCCGAAAAATAGCATTTTTAGAATACATCCAAACACATGAAAATATTTTTCACAACAATTTTCATAATTCAACCAAACACTTAAAAATATTTTTCTTTTCCGAAAAATAACATTTCTGAAAAATATGTATTTTCCAGAAAACAATTTACACAAAACAAACACAGTCTAAATCACATCGGTAGTCAAACTTTACGGAGATATCATTTTTTTTTGTTTTTTGTTTTTGTATAGATAGTTTTCTTCTTCGAAAGAAAAAAATAAAAAAAAAAAGATATTTTTCCTTTTCGGTTGATTCGTGTTGATCGAATTAATTTTTGATTAAAAACTCTTCGCCTGTGTAACAATAGCATATACCATCTTTTGAAAAGGTTTTCAAACGTCACATCACGATTGCAGAGCTAGATTTTGGAGCCATTTCTACTGAGGAGTGAGAACTGACTCAATCAAAAGGCTCAATTTATGGTTACCATGTGGGCCTACGTGGTGAGTTGTTAAAGACTAATGCAGGGACACGTTTTTGGCACAATTTTGTGCCACAAATCCTCGCCTGATGGGTTGTAATTGATAAAAATGTGTCTTTACATGATTTAACCTTATATTTTTACAAATCACAACTATATAGTAAGCTGTGGCACAAAATTGTTGCAAATATTAAATTATTTTTTCTTTTTTTCTCTTATTATTAAATTAGCATCTCTTTCTTTTAAGTTTGTTCATGTCTAGTGAGTTGTTAAAATAGATAAAAGGTCCGCTTGGATACAATTTATTTTTGTTTAAACTGAAAATACTGTAGTAAAATAATTTTTAAATGTGTGAATATTTTCGTGAGACCCATGAACAGTGCATGAACAGTGCACTTTGTCTCCTGCACAGTGAATTCATGTGCATGAACAGTGCAGTTACTATTTATACGTGCTAAAAAAAAAAAAAGGCAAATGTGAGGAAACGTGAGTCCAAACACTCACAAAATAGATTTTTGAGTGGTTAAAAGTTATATTTTTTGAAAACCTCTGTGAATGCTTGGTCTTATGTAACAACTCGTATGCCTACTTTGGTGGGTTGGTTGCACACTCCTAGCTCCACCAGCCACAACCCATTACAAAAAACAAAAAAACAAAAAAAAAAAAAAAACTAAAAACAAACAAACAAAACCAAAACCTAGCCACCACCAACAACCACCATTACAATCACAAAATCTAGCCACTTTCCTATTCCACCACCATCACAAAATCCAGTCATCTTACTCTTCCACTTGAAATCAAATTTGATTAACCCCTTGCCACCAAAAAATTCAATGAAGGTAATTTTCAAATTACCACAACAATGGGTCCATTTGTAAATTCAATTAAGGTAATTTACAACATGAAGATCTTAAGTCCATTTGGATCACCATCTATTTGTTGAAGACCTTTAACGTAACTAGGTCTGTATTTTACTTGAAAGCAATGAGTTTTCTCTTGGAGTTTCTTGGCCTCTTCTCCATTTGGGGTCTTGAAATATGTTAATATTTGGTGACCAAAATGTCAAGCCTGCACACCATAGAATTCTTGAGGGCAAAGGCAAAGGCAAAGGCAAAGAATTCTTGAGTACCTACAATAACTATTTTATGTTGGCTTTAATTCCGTACTAAATTTGATTGTAATTATGTTCAATTTTATGTATCCTGTATGTTATGTGGGATTTCTTGTAAGGGTTGTATGAATGAGAAAGAGTGTGAAGACTTAAGGCAAAGTGAAGAGCAAGAAGTTTTTGCGAGTATCTCGTGAGAAGTTTACCCGCAAAGTGAAGCATGTGCCCTACACATGACTGGAATGTGAAGAGTTAGGACAGGTTGGTGACAGTTGGTTTTTGTAAGTGTCTCGTGGTAAGGTCTTCTCGTGAGATACCCGCGAAATAGTTTGTTTTGCCAATTTGTCATATCTGATACACACTATTTGTACCCACAATATATATACACACATTACCTACAGATGTTGAGGAGTGCTTCTGAGAGAAAACCCTAACCATAACCATTGAGAGTTAGAGATTGTTATACCCACATTTCTCTACAAAATTCATTATGGTTTTTCCTCAACTCCTACCTCTCCATTTCCATATCTTTGAGAGGTTGCTAGCCCAAACACTTACCACACACATTCTGAGTGTCTAGTGAGATCTTGGTGTTGTTAGGAAGTATTAGAAGAAGCCAAGTTTTGACGGATGCAAGTCGGCGTATTGCAGGATCTTGAAAGTTAGACAAGATACGGTTCCAAGAAGCCTTGTTGGAGAAGGAGCTTGGAGGGCTTAGGTGCATCGGGTAGATTAGACTTGGAGGGTCTTTTACTATATATGTATCCCAACTAATTGTCTAGTGGATCAATTTACTACTTGGAGGGCGGCAAAGAGTTTTTACGTTGAGTACTTCGGTTTCCTCTTCGATAACACATTGGAGTGTTATCTTGTGTTTGCATTCTTCTTTCCTACTCTTTTAGCTTTCATTTTACTATTGTGTTATAATGATTATGACTTATAGTAGTTATATTGTTTATTTGCTCGCATTTACTCTGTTCCGTACTTAATATAAGTTAGAGTAAAATCAATCGAGCTGTAATATTTAATTTGGAGGTCTAAATAGCTTTTGTGTTTTTTAACACATTTTCGAGCTTTCAAAAAGCTCTCATGTTACATTATCTATTTTACCGAATATTTTATCAAAATATTATTTTTAGCAATTTTTTTTATAACTCTCTTAAATCACATCTCTCTCTCTCTCTTTTTGTGTATATATGAATAAAGAAGTATAAAAAAAAAAATCATTGTAAATAGTAATTATGTATATTTACACTGTTATTGTAGCAACAATTTAAATTTACACAAATTTACATGGACTGATATGGGCGATTTTTAGAGTTAGATGTGCAAAATTTACTTCTTATACTATAATATATATATATATATATATATATTTATACAAGATAGAATTCTACTCTAACCTAATCTAAATGTATATATGTGTGAAGCTCCCTCCTTGAAACTTGAACCCTCAGCCCTTGCTCTCCCCCCACCCCACAAATACTTATATTCGTGGAGTGACCATCGCACCAAAGGTGTGTAGTGGTGCTTCTTATACTATTATACATGGACAGATGGGCTAATATGAGTGCTTTAATTACCACAATTTTGATGCAATAGATTATGAGTGGTTGTCTCTTATTTTTACATGACTTCACCATTTACTTCACTACTTACAATCTGCCCCAATAATAACAACCAGTAACAACTTACCAGTCTGCCACTTAGGATTTGTTGTAAAAATGTTGTGAAAATATTATAGACATATCATTTCTTTATTAAAAATGAGTAAAGCTATGTCTACAATATTTGTGTAACAAATTTAACTAACAAGATGTTACTAGGTGTTATGGTGAGAAAAAAAAAAAGATTTCAATGGTGGCTTTAAATTGGAAAAGAGAAAAATATTATGAAAATGCAAGGGTATGTTTACTAACAGTTTTTTATCCTTATTTTCTGTTTTTAAAAACAAATTTATATTTTTAGGACTAAAAAACTTGTTTTTTTTTTTTTTTTTTTTTCTTTCTTTTCTTCTTCATACAAGTTTCTTTGCTCTCAGCTTCTTCTCTTTCTTCTTTTCTCTTTACTTTCTTTCTTTCTTCTTCACTCTGGTTTCTTCTCTAATTTTCTTATTCTTTCTTTCTTTCTTTCTTCACGCGATAATGGCAGTCACACTGGTTTCTTCTCTTAACTTCTTATTCTTCTTCGCCTTTCTTTCTTTTTTCTTCATGTAGTAATGGCGAAGATGGTGGAGGCCCCATAACAATATTAAAGCTTTAATTTCGGATGTGATTTGCGTTTTAATTGGGTTGAGATGTGCTTTTTGGGCTTCGAATTTGATGTTTAGCGTTTGTGGGTTTTATGGGGTAATTTGTTGTGGTGTTGAAGGTTTTGATGGTGTGAGTGGATCTACAATGGTCAATGGGTTTCATTTTTTGTGATTTGTGCAGTGGTGAATGGAAAACAATGGCAGTGGGTTGGGTGGGTTTGTAGGTTGTCGGTGTTGGTAGGAGGCGGGTGACGAGGGATGCAGAAGCATTAGAAAGCAGAATATGTCTACTTCTAGAAAACAAGAAACAAAACACGTTTGCTTTTAAAAATAAGCTTGAATTCATGAAGGTTCTTGATGAAGCTGAGAAGTTCACCAATGAGTCACGCAATGCCTTCACGCTCGTATGTTAACCTACACAAGACAAAGGAGAAAACCTATCAAAGGGCACCGGTGTGGTGCCGGCCAAATACCCTCCGAAGGTCAAGTCAGAAAGTATTCTCACAACTCTAGAGTGCTAGAGAGGGTAAAATAATGCGTACCTTCGTTAGAGAGGGTATTGGGGCTTTTATAGTAGTAGAGGGTTGACATCTCTTCCTTGGCGCGGAAGTCTTTTCCTCATAGGACTCTTCTTGTAGAATCCTAAACGTGATGGACAGATCTTCTCCTTATAGGGAAGATCTTTACCAAATATATGAGATTTCTAGAGTCCAAGTAGCGCAAGGACTCTATTTAGGACCTTATGAGAATGGGCCAAAATATTCCCACTAAGGGCTCTAATAGGCCCATGGTCAACCAGCCTATCTTTCTTCGCTCCGTCCGTATCAGGTCCGTCCACATGAGATCCATCCACTTAAGGCCCTGTGCAAATGATGGGCTCGTCCATTCTGACGTCCGCGGGCTATAGCCGGCCCGTACAATCACAATAGGCATCCTAGCGGGTATTTTCTCCCTTTCAGTTGCCCCCTCACTCGATGGGTCTGTCACGCATAAGAGAACCATGGCCTCGGTGCCTGCTGCTTTCGCTAGGTCTAGTCCTGCTACTAATGCCTCATATTCGGCCTCATTATTGGTTGTCGGGAAGTCCAGCCGAATCATACACTCGATTTTATCGCCGTCAGGGGTTTGAATTACTACCTCGGCGCCACCAGCTTGCCTGTTTGATGATTCATCCGTGTGGATGTTCCATTGTCTGAGGGCTTGTGGCTCCTGCTGCTTCGTTTGCGTGTATTCGGCGATGAAGTCCGCCACTACTTGGCCCTTTATTGCAGTTCGCAGTCGGTAATGTATGTCAAACTCGCTCAGCTCTATCGTCCATAGGGCCATTCGTCCGGTCGCTTCGAGGCTGCTCATTGCTGTTTTTAGGGGTTAATTTGTCAGGACGATGATGCTGTGGGCTTAGAAGTACGGTTTCAGTTTTCGGGCTGCGGTTACCAGTGCGAAGGCGAGCTTTTCCATGTAGGGGTACCTTTCTTCAGCCCCTCGGAACCCCCTGCTTATGAAATAGACGAGTCGTTGAGTTCCTTCCTCTTCTCTTACTAGGGCCGCGCTTACTGCCACCTGCGAAGCTGCTAGGTATAAGTAGAGGTCCTCTCCTGGCTTGGACGGGCTGAGCAAGTGTGGTGAGGCGAGGTATTTCTTCAGATCTTCAAATGCCTTCTGGCACTCATCCGTCCACTCGAATGATTTCTTTAGAACGCGGAAGAACGGTAGACACATGTCCGTTGCTTTTGAGACGAACTTGTTCAAAGCAGCAATTTTGCCGTTCAAGCTCTGCACGTCCTTTACTGTCCTTGGTGGTTCCAGCTTCATGATGGCCCGTATCTTCTCTGGATTGACCTCTATTCCTCTTTGGGACACCATAAAACCCAAGAACTTTCCCGCGGTTACTCCGAATACGCACTTGCCTAATAAAAATTTTTTAAAAATAAATTTGTTAATATGTGCCCTAAAAGTACACATTAACTGGACTCATACATTAATAGTTATTTATTGAAAATTAAAAATTAAAAATAATAAAAAATTGAACTTGACTCATATATTAATTTTTTTTCATTCTCAAAAAAATTGAAAATTGAAAAACTAAAAATAATTTTAAAAAATAATTTAAAAGTTACTGTTCACGCCTTTAGCACTGTTCATAAACCTAAAATTACTGTTCATTGACTTTAAATAGTGCCAGACACGCGTCCAGGAAAAAAAAAACGCAGAATACGTAATGAGCGTTTGATTTTCGTGTTCGGCGTCTGCGTCTTTCTTATTTTGCGTTTTGTCCTTTTTTTTTTTAGGCCGCTTATGTTGACTTTAGCGGCAAAATTTAATGTTGTGAACAGTATATACACTGTTTATACACTGTTTACGTAATAAAAAATATTAAACATGGGTCTCACAATACTATTCACACATTTAAAAATTATTTTATTACAGTATTTTCAGTTTTTAATTTTCAGTTTAAGCAACAATAAACTCAATCCAAACGGATCCAAAGAGAGAATGTCACAGCGCGCGTGTGTTCCTATTCATCTCGGCTGATCTCCTCTCGCATCTTTGTTTAAATCTTTTTTTATTGAAGTCCGTACTATTTTTAAGATCATCCACGCACTCTGCCCTCGTGACTCGTGACAAATGCGGTCTACTTTCATCTTCCTCTTTGGTAACATGAATTTGGATCCGGTACTGTTATCAATTTATTTTTTTGGTGAAAAGAAAACATTATCCAGGTAAAAAAATATTAAAAAGTTAAAAAAAAAAAATTTAACTCAAGGATAAGATTAAAAATGAACTTTTTAAGTTTTATACTCCATTTGTTTTAATTTAAATATTTTATATATGAAACATTTTTAATAAATAAATTTTCAGGTATTTGAAGTGATGTGATCACACTTGAAACTGCAAATACAACTCAGTCAAAGCACCACAAATCCAGTCACTACCATATTGGCACAAATTCGGATCAAATCCACTTCACCAACTATTCAAACTCAAAATTCTCAACAATTTAAACTGAAATTTTAAAATTTTAATTAAAAAACACAACCATAAATCAAGTTCAAACTCAAATTAGCTCAAACAATAAAATATAAAAAAGAAATGATATGTCTATAACATTTTTACAATATTTTTATAACAAATCTTAAGTGACATGTTGTTACTAGTTGTTATTGTTGGGTTAAAAAAGTAATCTTAGTGCTAAATTCAAATTTAAACCAATAACAATTAACCACTCATAATTTGTTGTGAAAATGTTGTAGAAACATTGTGGACATAGCACTTTTCAGTATAAAAACTTAGATCTAAAAAATCAATATTGAAGTTTGGGGAACGAAATCCACTCACTACTACTCCAAAGACCACCAAAATCCACAAATTGAAAAAAAAAATAAAAAAAATAAATAAATAAATAAGAGCACACCACTCACCCACCCACTACAACCCACAAACTATCACAAAAAACCCAAATTCATAAAGGGAAAAACAAAAACAAAACCCACCCACTATCAAGATTCCACAACCAAGATCAAAGCAACGACGACTCAAGATATGAAACCTAGACCCAAAAAACCCATTCTTTTAATTATACTTCATATACTTCATTGTTACTAAAATTGGCATTAGAAGTAAGTAAAACTCAAACATGAAAACTGGTGGTGGGTGGCATTGATGTAGGCGGAGGCACCAATGAATATGGAGTCGCTAATGGGTGGCGCTAGTGGATGGTCTCAGGTTTGGGTTATGTGGGAGATGGGTTTGTGTGAGAGAAGATGTAAAATGTTTTCCACTTGCTTTAAGAGTAAAACATTTTATACATTTTTGCCTTACCTTATACAGTTGGCCAATTTTTTACAACAAAACAAACACCATAAAATGTGTAAAATATTTTCTTGAAAATATTTTACAATGAAACATACAGAGTGTTAATTTCAACCATTAAATTTGGTATTGCACATATTTCAATCCTTCTCACACTATTTATCACTTAACCTTAATTTGTAGATCTTTGAACTCCCTTGGCCAAGATTGTTATCTATCAACTCTCGTATGTCGTTGCATATAGTACTTGACCATAATGTTAATTTTTATTCAAAAAACCACTATAATTTTAATATTTATTTATTTAATTTTTAAAAAAATTATCTTCTAACTTTGCTAACAAAGGAATGAAAAATCTATATAAAATAATTTATAGCTAGAAGTTTAAATTATTCATTTATTTTTTATATCAATTTTTTTCCATTTATATTACAAAAAAATATTAAACAAAATCATTATTTATACAAAAGAAAGTCTTAATCCTAAAATTTTGGTTTTGAGTATAAATTCTGTTATGCTTGGAAGTCTTTTCTTTTTTAGTAAACTTTGACAATCTAGTTATTATTCTCTTAGCTTTATCTCACATTCTAACAAGGTAGAATTTATGTAATTATCTAATTTTTTGAATTTTTTTTTGCAAGTCTTACTCAAGTTATTACTTTTTAAAATAAATTATTTAAGGTTTTTGTCTATGAAAACATGGAGTTATACTAAATTGATGTGACGTGTCATAAGTGAATCTGGCCCGTTTCCAACCTAAAGTCAATTTAGCATATACCCGTTACCTGATCTGTTTACCAGGCCTTGTTGCAGAGTTCATGAATTTCGCTTTACAGATGTACGGCTTGGATGAAATGTTGAGACCTTTTGGGCTGGATGTGAACTGTCCACCTGATGCAGGATATACACGTGAACAAAGTTAATTGATTCTTCCGTTCCTTGTGACTCGTGACCCACACCAAATATTTAGCAGAAAATACAGCAATGGTGAGACTATAACGAAGACACAGCTTCTCAAAAAAAAAGAAAAAAAAAAACGAAGACACAATTTTAACCACTATATATTAGTAATAAGATTGTAAACTTGCGTACACAAGCATTTTTGGCAGACAAAATCCTCATTGTCCGAACTCCAAAGAGTTCTATTGGAATTGTTGTCGTCTAATGGATTGTGCAGAGATCTGAGGCATCATATCTCTATTGTTTATCTTTATTAGTCAGATTAGAAAAATAAGAGAAGGAAAATAGATCTATATAATATGGGTATATATGCTAACGGACAGAAACACCAGCAAGTACATAGATAAACGCAATGCTTAGTCCATATGCATCCCATTACGGAACTTCCATAGCTGCTTAAAAAACTCTTACCAATGACTGACCCTAGTACTCATATAAAGCAAATGATGTTGTTTTAATTTTTTATTAATTCGATGGTTAGAGGCTTTGATTTTAAATCACATCGGTAGTCAAACTTTACGGAGATATCATTTTTTTTGTTTTTTGTTTTTGTATAGATAGTTTTCTTCTTCGAAAGAAAAAAATAAAAAAAAGATATTTTTCCTTTTCGGTTGATTCGTGTTGATCGAATTAATTTTTGATTAAAAACTCTTCGCCTGTGTAACAATAACATATACCATCTTTTGAAAAGGTTTTCAAACGTCACATCACGATTGCAGAGCTAGATTTTGGAGCCATTTCTACTGAGGAGTGAGAACTGACTCAATCAGAAGGCTCAATTTATGGTTACCATGTGGGCCTACGTGGTGAGTTGTTAAAGACTAATGCCAGGGACACGTTTTTGGCACAATTTTGTGTCACAAATCCTCGCCTGATGGGTTGTAATTGATAAAAATGTGTCTTTACATGATTTAACCTTATATTTTTACAAATCACAACTATATAGTAAGCTGTGGCACAAAATTGTTGTAAATATTAAATTTTTTTTTTCTCTTATTATTAAATTAGCATCTCTTTCTTTTAAGTTTGTTCATGTCTAGTGAGTTGTTAAAATAGATAAAAGGTCCGCTTGGATACAATTTATTTTTGTTTAAACTGAAAATACTGTAGTAAAATAATTTTTAAATATGTGAATATTTTCGTGGGACCCATGAACAGTGCATGAACAGTGCACTTTGTCTCCTGCACAATGAATCTATGTGCATGAACAGTGCAATTACTATTTATACGTGCTAAAAAAAAAAAAAAGGCAAATGTGAGGAAACGTGAGTCCAAACTCACTCACAAAATAGATTTTTGAGTGGTTAAAGTTATATTTTTTGAAAACCTTTGTGAATGCTTGGTCTTATATAACAACTCGTATGCCTACTTTGGTGGGTTGGTTGCACACCCCTAGCTCCACCAGCCACAACCCATTACAAAAAACAAAAAAAACAAAAAAAAAAAACAAACAAAACCAAAACCTAGCCACCACTAACAACCACCATTACAATCGCAAAATCTAGCCACTTTCCTATTCCACCACCATCACAAAATCCAGTCATCTTACTCTTCCACTTGAAATCAAATTTGATTAACCCCTTGCCACCAAAAAATTCAATGAAGGTAATTTTCAAATTACCACAACAATGGGTCCATTTGTAAATTCAATTAAGGTAATTTACAACATGAAGATCTTAAGTCCATTTGGATCACCATCTATTTGTTGAAGACCTTTAACGTAACTAGGTCTGTATTTTACTTGAAAGCAATGAGTTTTCTCTTGGAGTTTCTTGGCCTCTTCTCCATTTGGGTAAAAATTTGCACATCTAACTCTAAAAATCACCCACATCAGTCCATGTAAATTTGCGTAAATTTAAATTGTTGCTACAATAACAGTGTAAATATACATAATTACTATTTACAAGCAATTTTTTTTTTATACTTCTTTATTCATATATACACAAAAGAGAGAGAGAGAGATGTGATTTAAGAGAGTTATAAAAAAAATTGCTAAAAATAATATTTTGATAAAATATTCGGTAAAATAGATAATGTAACATGAAAGCTTTTTGAAAGCTCGAAAATGTGTTAAAAAACACAAAAGCTATTTAGACCTCCAAATTAAATATTACGGCTCGATTGATTTTACTCTAACTTATATTAAGCACGGAACAGAGTAAATGTGAGCAAATAAACAATATAACTACTATAAGTCATAATCATTATAACACAATAGTAAAATGAAAGCTAAAAGAGTAGGAAAGAAGAATGCAAACACAAGATAACACTCCAATGTGTTATCGAAGAGGAAACCGAAGTACTCAACGTAAAACTCTTTGCCGCCCTCCAAGTAGTAAATTGATCCACTAGACAATTAGTTGGGATACACATATAGTAAAAGACCCTCCAAGTCTAATCTACCCGATGCACCTAAGCCCTCCAAGCTCCTTCTCCAACAAGGCTTCTTGGAACTGTATCTTGTCTAACTTTCCGGATCCTGCAATATGCCCGACTGCATCCGTCAAAACTTGGCTTCTTCTAATACTTCCTAACAGCACCAAGATCTCACTAGACACTCAGAATGTGTGTGGTAAGTGTTTGGGCTAGCAACCTCTCAAAGATATGGAAATGGAGAGGTAGGAGTTGAGGAAAAACCATAATGAATTTTGTAGAGAAATGTGGGTATAACAATCTCTAACTCTCAATGGTTATGGCTAGGGTTTTCTCTCAGAAGCACTCCTCAACATCTGTAGGTAATGTGTGTATATATATTGTGGGTACAAATAGTGTGTATCAGATATGACAAATTGGCAAAACAAACTATTTCGCGGGTATCTCACGAGAAGACCTTACCTATGAGACACTTACAAAAACCAACTGTCACCAACCTGTCCTAACTCTTCACATTCCAGTCATGTGTAGGGCACATGCTTCACTTTGCGGGTAAACTTCTCACGAGATACCCGCAAAAACTTCTTGCTCTTCACTTTGCCTTAAGTCTTCACACTCTTTCTCATTCATACAACCCTTACAAGAAATCCCACATAACATACAGGGTACATAAAATTGAACATAATTACAATCAAATTTAGTACGGAATTAAAGCCAACATAAAATAGTTATTGTAGGTACTCAAGAATTCTTTGCCTTTGCCTTTGCCCTCAAGAATTCTATGGTGTGCAGGCTTGACATTTTGGTCACCAAATATTAACATATTTCAAGACCCCAAATGGAGAAGAGGCCAAGAAACTNTTTTTTTTGAAAATATAAAGAAAAATAATTTCCTGTACTCTAATTGAAATTAAAAAAAAAAAAAAAGGTTTTTTGAAGAAAAAATAGAAAATAATAAAATTGTTGTTATTAGGATTTGTACTCTAATTTAACTCAATAAAACAGATTTATTAAATTAAATGAGTGTTTTTATTGATTTTGAAAATTAGAAAGTGAAAACAATATTGTGCATGTTTTCAGTTTCCTTCACAAATTGAGTTTTGAAAACAATTTTTGTTTTTTGTCCATTTTGGGTTGCCAAACAATTTTTTAGTCTTAAAAATATAAATTTGTTTTTAAAAACAGAAAATAAGGATAAACTGTTAGTAAACATACCCTTGCATTTTCATAATATTTTTCTCTTTTCCAATTTAAAGCCACCATTGAAATCTTTTTTTTTTTTCTCACCATAACACCTAGTAACATCTTGTTAGTTAAAATTTGTTACACAAATATTGTAGACATAGCTTTACTCATTTTTAATAAAGAAATGATATGTCTATAATATTTTCACAACATTTTTACAATAAATCCTAAGTGGCAGACTGGCAAGTTGTTACTGGTTGTTATTATTGGGGCAGATTGTAAGTAGTGAAGTAAATGGTGAAGTCATGTAAAATAAGAGACAACCACTCATAATCTATTGCATCAAAATTGTGGTAATTAAAGCACTCATATTAGCCCATCTGTCCATGTATAATAGTATAAGAAGCATCACTACACATCTTTGGTGCGATGGTCACTCCACGAATATAAGTATTTGTGGGTGGGGGAGAGCAAGGGCTGAGGGTTCAAGTTTCAAGGAGGAGCTTCACACATATATACATTTAGATTAGGTTAGAGTAGAATTCTATCTTGTATAAAATATATATATATATATATAGTATAAGAAGTAAATTTTGCACATCTAACTCTAAAATCACCCACATCAGTCCATGTAAATTTGCGTAAATTTAAATTGTTGCTACAATAACAGTGTAAATATACATAATTACTATTTACAAGCAATTTTTTTTTAATACTTCTTTATTCATATATACCAAAAAGAGAGAGAGAGAGATGTGATTTAAGAGAGTTATAAAAAAAATTGCTAAAAATAATATTTTGATAAAATATTCGGTAAAATAGATAATGTAACATGAAAGCTTTTTGAAAGCTCGAAAATGTGTTAAAAAACACAAAAGCTATTTAGACCTCCAAATTAAATATTACGGCTCGATTGATTTTACTCTAACTTATATTAAGCACGGAACAGAGTAAATGTGAGCAAATATCATATGACAATCAGGAGTCAGAGGGGCAGGTGCCCCCCCGGCCCCCTCTAGCTCCGCCCCTGCGGTCGGTGTCAGACACGTATTGGATATCAGAACATGTATGACTAGCCAGATTCCAGTGTTCGGCGAGTGTCCTTTTTTTTTTTTCTTTTTTTTCTTTTTTTTCTCCAACACGGCACTGACGCAGCGTCGACATGGCTCCAACACGCCAGCAGTGAAAAAAAAAAATCATAGATTTTGACAAATAGACTTACCAATACCATTGATTTGTGATATACCCTAAACAAAAAAGCAAGTTTAGAGTCTGAGAAGTCATTTTGAGAAACCCACATCTCAACTTCTCAAGTTCTCAACCTGTTGCTAGCCTGCCGCCGCCCTCTGTCCCTCGCTGGAGCTAGATCGGGTCGATTGGCGAGCTCCATAGATGCCAACCGGTCGACGCCATGCCTTGTCCCTTCCGATCTCTCTCTCTCTTTCGGCATGGATCGGTCGACCTCTTCTCTAGCTCTCTTCTCTCTCTGTTTTCTTTCTTTTTTTCTTTCATATATTAATTTTGGTGAATGGGTCATGGGTGTATTGTTACTCACTTATTTATATAAGTTATAACACTTTTTTTTTAATCCCACTCTCACAGTCTCACTGTCCCAGTGTCACTGTTACTGTGTTTCTTTACTCAGCTTTTTTGCCTTATAAATTATAATGTTTATTATGAATTTAGTGATTTTTGTTTTTGTGTGTCCTGCTATAGTTTTATTTATTTATTAAAGTTAAATATTGTAGGTGATTTTACTAAAATGAATACTGAAAGTGAAAAATCATCAGCTGAGATAGCTGCTCCTCTATGGAAATATGTTACTAAACATTTTATGTGTATTATTGTACTATTTTGGGTGTTAGTTTACTTATTTGTAGTTCTTACATAATTTAAATTCTAGACATAAACGTATTTTATGTCTAAAAATATTAAAAAATATGCCTAAATATAAAATTTAATTAATTACTTAACGCCATGTCCCCGCCATGTCGTGTCCTTATTTTTCAAAAATTGTCGTATCCCCGTGTCCGTGTCCATGTCTATGTCCATGCAACATAGTTCTTTCACATATCTTCTCTTTTTCTTTTTCTTTTTTCACTCTTTATTTATTTATTATTTTCTCAAAAATCATCCCAACTAAACATACTTTAAGGGCGTGTTTGGTAGAGTGGATTTTAGAGAGATTGGAAAAAAACAATGAGAGAAAATGAGAAGAGAAAACTTTTTAGAAAGTGTTTTGTGAAATGAGGAGAGAGAAAAATGATGATGGGCTCAAGTATTTCTTCCCAAACCTACCAAAAATTTTTACTCCAAAATGAAGAAAAAACTAAGCATGAGGAGTTTGATAGGCAAATAACGAAAATGCCCATACGCACTTGCACACGGACTTGTCCAATTCGTTGCTCTTTTCCTACTATTCTTTTTTTTTTTTTTTTTTGGTCTGTATGTTGCCTCTGGTAAATGACGAAAACTTTGTCAAAGTCTGGTCTGTACGTTGTTGCCTTTGATCTATAAGTTGCCTCGGGTAAGTGACGAAAACTTTTATTTTTTCTTTTACTTTCTATTGTTTTATTATTTTTTTTAGATGTGATTTTTTTCTAGTCGTGATTTTTTTTTTAATAAATTTGGTGATTTTTTTTTTCATTCCTCCACTTTTTCATTCACAACCAAACAAAAAAGAGAGAAATTAAAATCTTTCTATCCTCTCATTTTTCCACCCTCCCACTATTTTCTATTTTCTCACTTTTCCACCATTTCAACTAAATAGACCCTAAATGATCATTAGAGAGGTAAAAAATGGAGGAGAAAATAAATTTTTTTTAGTCATTTAGTTAATGGGGAAAAAACTAAAAAAAAAAAAAGAGAGGAGACATTGGTGAGCCCATCCAAATATAGATAGAGTTTGGATTGCTGAAAACAGGGGTGTTTGGTGTTTGGTGTTTTTTTTGGGATCCTGTGCACTATTCACGAGATACACAAGTATAGAATTCAGCAAATTTTGCTTTAAAACTGGGTCTCACGACATTACTCACACATTTAAAAATTATTTTGCTATAGTATTTTCAGTAATAAGTTTTCAATTTTCATAAGCGGTATTCAAACAGACCCATAATCTCTCTAATTTGACGTGAAAACTCGATGATTTTGCTCTTGCCATCTCAATGACTTTTCTGTCTCTCAATTGGGGAAATTATAAGGTCTACACAGTGGACAAGTGACGTGGTCCATCATTCTACTAAAAAACTTCCACTTGTTTAAAATTACTAAGTTAGAATTTTTTTTTTTAAAACAAAAACTAATTACTGACTCAGTAATTTTAAACAAGTGAGAGTCCTTTAGTAGAATAGTAGACAAATGACGTGGTCCACATGATTTTTTCTTGGTTTTCTTTTTTTCCCTTGTTTTCGTTTTTCATTGGCTTGTTCTTATTTACGTTCTCTTTTCTGTCTTTTCCTACTTCTGTTTTACCGCCTAGGTTGTGACGCTTGACGCGAAAGGCTAAAGGAAAAGGAGAAGATAAAGTTGTGGGGGTATTTTGCTGTGTTGGTGTGGTGTGCCCAGTATTTTAGTCCTTTGCCCATAGCCATGCATCACATGAATAAGACCTACGCATAAGATGCTTGTAGCAAACACACTTAAAAGAATCTGTACTAATATCTCTATACCCAAAAAGAACAAAAACACAGAAAGAAAGAGAGGTCTCAGAATTCAGAAAGAAAGAAGAGTAGAATGGACACGAACTTTCTTCCTTCCGAAAGGTTAGGTTAAATCTCTTTTCTTTTAATTTTGGTTTTATACTTTTCTATGCATACGCTGGTAAATCTCATGTCATGTCTTTGTTTGTTTGGGTAATAAATGTTTTTTTAAGCATACAAGAACTATTGTGAATATGTTCTAGTATTATCGTTTTCTTTTTTTAATAAGCACCACTTATGGTTAACATTTCATACCATGGTTATCATATCCTGATCTAGATCTTAGGATTTTAAAAGATCATAATATCCTATATTCTAAAAACTGGATATTTCTACTATGGAAAAAAATTGCCAAATACTCCTTTTGGGCAAAAATAGCAGTTCTTTGCCTCATTTCCCAAACTAATTAGGAAAATGCCTTTTTTTTAATCTCGATTTGTGATAAATCAAGTTAGGCCATATAGCAGCGTTTTTAAGAAGCCTATAGTGACGTTTTCAGGACCTATAGTGGCGTTTTGTAACTCAACCTCTATGAAATCGAGTTATAGGTAAAAAAAAAAAAAAAAAAAAAAAAAAAAATTTGCCTATAACTCGATTTCATGGAGGCCGAGTTACAAAACGCCACTATAGGTCTTTAAAACATCACTATAGGTCCTTAAAAATGCCGTTGTAGGGCTCCAAATTTTTTTTTTTTTTTTTAAACTCGATTCATCACAAATTGAGTTACAAAAAAAGAGGCATTTTCCTAATTAGTTTGGAAATAGGGTAAAGAGCTACTTTTTTGCCCGAAAAGGGCATTTGGCTATTTTGTCCTTTCTACTATAGTGAAATTCATGTGGGATCCTAATCTGGATCTTAAGATCTTATAGGATCCCGATCCTATAGCGATATTAAAGATCATGTCCTATAAAAGAAAATTCATTTTTTTTTCCTTATTTCAAGCTTCCAAATAGAGCATAAAGGCCCCAAACTAATATATAGAAAAAAAAATGTAATAAATAGATCAACCCAGTAGACTAAACAAAATTAATATAAATTAAAAAAAAAACCAAAAAAAAAAAAACCCTAAGGCTCACATTAATCGTTAGTCGTCACCTTAACCTAATAAACAAATCACAAAAAACAGAAGAGAAAATACCAAACTACTAGAGAGTAGAAGGTGAATGTAGAAGTTGAGAATTTCAACAATGACGCCACGTGAGAGATATCATAGACGACAAAGGTGGTTTTTTTTTTTTTTTAATTCCGCTAACAATGACAAGAATGTTGTTTATAATAATTAACCATACTTTGAGGAACCCATCCAAGATAACCAAGACTTTGGTCTTGATGATTGATTGTGTTCGTGGTGTTGTGTTGAAACATTGTTATTTGCTTTGTATTGTTTATGTGAGACATTAGATATTGACATTGTTATTTGCTTTGAGTTGTTTATATGAGACATTATGTATATTTTGAATTGTTTAACTTAGAACTTGGTATTTGTGAGTTGTAACTTTTGAACTTTAATTATGTATTTGTAATTTGGTACTTTGCATTTTATTAGTAATTTCATTAATTTGTGTCAAAAATGACTTTTTTCAACGTTCCATTAATATATATTATAATTATAATTATAGGTATTTTTAGTCTACATTTTTTTATTCGGAAAGTAGGATCTTATGATCCTCAGTTGATCCTACAATCCGATCCTCAAACCATCACACTAATCTCATGTAGAATCTCATCCTGATAACCTTACTTCATACATTGAGAAATGCTATGTTAACAATGCTTTCACAACATTTTCATAACAAATTTTAAGTGGCAAGTTGTTATTGGCTATTATTAATGAGCAAAAAAGTATTTTAAGTTGTGGATTCAAATTAGAACTAAAACAACTTACTACTTATGATTTGTTGTAAAAATATTGTATTATAGCACTTCTCTTCATCGAATATTTGAATCTTTGTCATATCTAATACTCTTCAATTTATTGTAAAAATGTTATGAGATTGTTGTGGCCACTAAAATCTCATTCGAAAAATAACACTTTATTGTAGGGTTATTAACAAACTACTACTACATTTTTGGCACATCCAACTTAATACTATAATTAAGTGTCTATTTAGGATCCGCTTATTTTGTTGGAACTGAAATTTTTTTGTTGAAAGTATTATAGATAAAGATAAAAGTTAGCTAAAATAGTACAATAAGACCCATGAATAATACCAAAAAGTGAAGTGTGACCCATGAATAGTAGCAAAAATAAGCTAAATAGTAAAATAGTTGGCAAAAATAATCCATGCTAAATGCACACTAAGATGCTATTTTTTTTTTATTGCATTTTTGTTGTTCCCTTGTATTGTTCATCTTCTGTTTGTTTTAAATTATACATTTTACATGTTTGTTTTAAACTTTTAATGTAAAAAAAAAAAAAGTCAACATTAAAATATTTTACAGTCATCTCTAAAATTGGGGCAACAAGACGTAAAATGGAGTCTTTTGGCTCAATATTGTAAAAATTAGAGTTTGTTGGATTTATGTATACTTTGCAATTTTCTTAGCTAAATGAGGAGAGATGCAAATTTCAGTATTCATATTGCTGAAATACAAGTAAAAGAAGAGAGTGAAACAAACAAATTTGACATAATTTTGGTATTTCGGTATAAATATAAATATGTGGAGAGAGAAACTGACATCAATTTCGTCAATTGGATTGCCGAAATTCAATTGTCCTTTTGCTCCTGTTAAATTCTTTTTTGCGCTATTTTTCCCTTTGGTTAGTTTCTTCATAGTTTATTTTGGTTTAAAAAATAAAGATAAGAAACCCAGGGATTGAACCCATGAACAAGGGTTATTCCACATGGGAAGCAGCCAGTAGACTACCGCACAACATGTTTAACCTATATGGAAACTAAATGAACTTATTCTAAAACTGATAGATATTTCAAGTTTTCAAAAACACACACAAAAAAAAAAAAAAAAAACAATTTTTTTATATACTTTCCAAAAATTGATAGTTATGATAACAAGAATGGTAAATTCAAATTATAGTTCATCCACGATGATGTCAAAATTAATTAATATTAACTAAATAAAAAATAACAATTGAAACTGATTTTTTTCCCTAAAGTTTAATGATTTATATTCATCATAATTTGGAATTTTTACATTTTTCAATTACAAAAGTATCCAGGGTGTGATGAGATTTAGGCATTTATGGGTGAAATAATTTTTTTTGCATAATTCTCTTCACATCCTAGTTATTTTTGTGATTGGAAAATGTAGAAATTTCAAATTATAATGAATGTAAATCATTAGCCTTCGGGAAAAAAAAATAGAAGGGTCTCTAAGTATGCGTGTGATAAGTATTAATAATCTCAACCGTACAAAACTTGAGGATAGTACTGTAAAAATACCTAGAGATGTGATAAAAAAAATTATTTCACCCACAAACGCATAATATTCATCATATGTATTTTATGATTACAAAATATTGTAATCTCTTAAAAAATAGAAAGCCTTTAAGAAGTACATGATAATTACAGAATACTAGCCTTTGAGCATGCGCTCGTGCGCGTGTTCAAAGACTTTTCTATATATATATATATATATATATATATTTTTTTTTTTTTTTTTTGTGAATGTTAATAATTTACATCCATTATGTATATTTAGAATTACTACATTTTTCAATATATAAAAAATACCTAGGGGTGTAATAAAAACATTATTTCAACCACAAACGCATAACACTCATCATACCTGTAAGTATTTTTGTGATTGGAAAATGTAGTAATCCCAAATTATAATGAATGTAAATTAATACATATTAATTTTTTTTTTTTTTTACTCTTGAAATAAAATATTATTTTCCAAAAATTTAAACTACATTACCAATTTTAATCTATTTATAACGACCCATATGAATTTTCAAAAGAAAAAAAAAAGTCATGGAAAAATTATGCTATACAACTCAAGACACATCATGCAAGTATGACTTGTATTGCCAACTTTGATTACTAAAAAATTTCTTATGATATACTATTAAAATAATATAAATAAATAAAAAAAATTTATCTTAAATTGAAAAATATTAACAATATCATCTTCTTTTTTAATTCATGTAATATGTTTGTAAAATATTTATATTTTTTTCCAATAATTTTTTAATTGGATAAAATTTAGTTACAAAATTGGTTGTAACCTTACTAAAAAAAATAAATATTACTACATATTTTGATAATCCAACTGTTAAATTGTATGTCCTTTATGCTTTAAATACACATGTCAAATTTTGTGTCAATCGAATATTATTTACTATATGATTTATAAGTTTATATTTTATGCATAATTTTAAACTACAAAAATTTGCAATTTAATCAATTTATTGATGATATAACTATTAATCTTTAATTTTCTAAAATTTTTGCAAGCATGAAGGATATAAGAAAAAGATGTAATTCATTGATGAATTTGTCAAAATTCACCTCCAATAAAAATTTATTGAATAAGGTTATAACCTTAGACTACAACTTATTTTGTAACTAAAGTTTGCTCTTTTTAATTAAGGTCACTAGTTTTTCAAAATTGTTATTTTTATTTAGATAATATTAATTAATTTTGACATTATCGTGAATGAACTATAATTTCAATTTACCATTCTTGTTATAATAATTATCAATTTTTGGAAAAAAGAAAAAAAAAAGTGTGTTTTTTTGGTGTTGTTGAAAACTTGAAATATTTGTCAGTTTTAGAATAAGTAAATTTAGTTCCCGAATCGGTTTCGCGTGTTGCATAGTAGTCTACCGGCTGCTTCTTATGTGGAATAACCCTTTTCTCAAGGGTTCAATCCTCCTGGGTTGCTTATCGGCAACACTAACGCCGAAATTTGCACCACTCCTCGTTTAGCATATTGAGCCAAAAGACTCCGTAAAAAATGCTTGTGAGTAAAGACATTTTACATCTTTCTCACGCACAGACCAGCTCCCACCCCCCGCTTCCCTCTCTCTCACACAGACTTTTCCCTTTCTCTTTGGCGCAGTCCCTTGGGACTCTGACCGTCCGCATAAATGTTTCCGGTGAGGTGTCGCGGCGGTAAGGGCGGGCAAATTGACAAAGATCGACGACCGCCACCCTTTCGCGGTGCAGATGGGTGGTGGTGGGATGGGTCGTCGTCAGATCTGAGTGCTGCTGTCTCTCTCTCTCTCCCCTTCTCTTCGTCTTTTTTTAGGCTGCACCTCTCAGATCTTGGTGGTTGCGGCTGCAGAGGTCATCGTGGCTGGCTGGGTCGTAAGGTGTTGTCAGGTTTGGTTTTGAGTCTGGTGGTTGGGTTTGGTATTAGGTTTTTGTGGTTCATTCCTGGTGGTGGTTGTTGTTGTTGTTGTGATGGTGTGGGTGGTGGTGTTTTAGTCGCTGGATTTTGGTGGCAATGGAGCAGTGGTGGCTATTTTTCCTCTTCCCTATCTGGATTTTGGATGATTGCTTGGCTTTGGTGGTAGTGGCGGCGGCTGGTGGCTGGTTTGTGCTTTCATTTTCCAGTGTTTAGTGATACCAAAACACTTTAAAATGTCTTCGCTGAAAATATATTTACATTTGGCCATGCACCACGGATTCTCTTGTTCCTTTGAAACCAAATTTGATAAATTGTAGCCCCCCAAGTTATATTGCAGATCACAGAACTTTTGCCTTCACATTTTCGCAGACCCCAATTCACCACTCTATTTTATTTGAGTTTTAGGTTCACAGATCAAGTATTATTCCATAATTTCTTCCCATGCTGATATTCTTTTGGTAAATGAGCAATCAAAACCAAATTGATTTTGCTTTCTAAACTTCCTCTACAGAATACACAGGTTTGTGTCACCAGTGTATCCCATTGAATAAGTCTATCTCTATCTCTTGTAGATAAACCATTCATGATTGTTAGCCAGAGCATAAATGCAGGCCTTGGGATAGCCAAATTTAAAAATAAAAAATAAAAATTATTACCAAACATAACTTAATACTATAAAAAAAATATTTTTATAAAAATTTTATATCGATTCTCGTTTAAGCTGATCACCAGTATCAATATCTACTTTTCAATAACAACTCGCTAGAACAACAGTTTTTTATAAAATAGTTTGTAACTTTGCCCTTTACTATTTCCCATCAGGCCGATTGACTTTCGTTTACCTAAAATTTATCATTAATAAAAGAGGTTATTGAGGCTAATAATTGTTACACGGTTTCCACTTTCCAGGTTTGGATGCGGATTCACAGTCCACTGCGTGGTCAGTATACAATTACGAGTGATTGAACAGGCAAAATCTATTTGGCACGGCGAAAGTGGAACGGCCCCAGATAATGCGAGAGACGTTAGGAAAGGGTCTCGACTATTCTTTTTCTTATAGGTAGGTTTATTGGCCGACAGAACTGAACTTTGAGTGCTGGAAACTTCACTTTTTTCCCCCCGGAAGAAATGAGTGCTAGTAGCTTTATTACTTTTATTCCAAGTTCTCAATTTTTCTTTACAAATTGCTCTCTAAATTTTCTGTATTTTTTTTTTCGTTCCTATATTGTTTCAAATTTTATATTAGTACCAAAGTTATATTTGCTTTTAATGTGATTCCTTGGACAATTGGCAAAATATTGTTAACGGCAAAAAGCACAAAAAGAAGGTCATATTTTCATTTTACACTGTTTGATTTAGTTCTCTAACTTTTTTGTCACTGAGAATGTGATGAGATCTGATGAACATGTATGTGGGAAATGGACCATGATCATTGCATGTGAATTTGCATAATGATTTTGGATGTGTGATGAACACGCTTAACATTTTTTAGTGTTAAAATTTCCATTAATGCATGATATGATTGAATGTAGATCTGTCAAATGGGTTTGAGTTAAAAATAAGTTATTCTAAACGTGTTGAAAGGGGGTCGGGTTGATTGGATTAAGAGCTGACCTGTATTTTTTCATCAAAAAAAAGAAATACTAAGCATGCGTTTGGATTGTGTTAGGGATGAACATTTTTTGTGCTTTGCTGCAAAAATGGTGGGTTTCACGGTACTGTTCATGCATTTTTTAGTATTATTCATGACCCCACTGCATTTTTTGATACTTTCATAGTCCCTACTGTACTATTTCAACTAACTTTTGTCTTTATTTATAGTACTTTCAGTAATAAATTTTCAATTTCAATAAAATAAGCGATATCCAAATACATCATAAATGTAAAAATTAACAAAATACTCAAACACAGACACAGTAAGTTTTTTTTTTTAGAATACTAAGTATTTTTGACACAGACACACACGGAGAGAGGGGAGGAGTCCAAATCTTCTGTCTCACTTTTTCTGCTCTACTCTATACTCTACCAATAAATTCTTACCACGTGTTCACCTAATTAATTAAATACTACTATTAATTAATAACTGTAGTATTAATAAGTCAATAATGATAGTATTTAATTAATTAGGTGAATATATGGCAAGTATTTATTGGTGGAGTATAAAGTGGAGCAGGAAAAGTGGGACAGAAAATTTGGACTAGAGAGGGGAGAAGGGTTTTTTTTAAAGAAATTTACAGTGGTATATATCCAAAAAGCTCTAACTCTTGGATACACAGCATGTGCTTTAAACCTCTTTAACTCACACTCGTTTTCCAATTAGAGATTAACACACTGTTTTTTCTAAAAATGTTTTACATTGAAAAAACTAGAAAAAAGAAAAAGAAAAGGAGAATTAAGAAGAAAAACTCAATTTCCATTATCCAAAATTCAAAATCCGTGAGCCCCACCTAAAACAAAATGAGTTAAAATAATGAGAATTGAGATCAGGTTTTAAGAGTTTCCGAGTTATGAAAATTGAGATATCGGTACATTATTGTAAATATTTGGTGTTGTGTGGGACCCATGGTCAAATCATACATGTGGTCTAACAGTCTTTTTCTCTTTTTCTTCTTCACTTTTTCCTTCTCATCTGAAGCTTCCTACTTTCTTTTTCTTTCTCTTTTTTTTTTTTTTTTCTTTCTTTTCTTCTTCATACAAGTTTCTTTGCTCTCAGCTTCTTCTCTTTCTTCTTTTCTCTTTACTTTCTTTCTTTCTTCTTCACTCTGGTTTCTTCTCTAATTTTCTTATTCTTTCTTTCTTTCTTTCTTCACGCGATAATGGCAGCCACACTTGTTTCTTCTCTTAACTTCTTATTCTTCTTCGCCTTTCTTTCTTTTTTCGTCATGTAGTAATGGCGAAGATGGTGGAGGCCCCATAACAATATTAAAGCTTTAATTTCGGATGTGATTTGCGTTTTAATTGGGTTGAGATGTGCTTTTTGGGCTTCGAATTTGATGTTTAGCGTTTGTGGGTTTTATGGGGTAATTTGTTGTGGTGTTGAAGGTTTTGATGGTGTGAGTGGATCTACAATGGTCGATGGGTTTCATTTTTTGTGATTTGTGCGGTGGTGAATGGAAAACAATGGCAGTGGGTTGGGTGGGTTTGCAGGTTGTCGGTGTTGGTAGGAGGCGGGTGACGAGGGATGCAGAAGCATTAGAAAGCAGAATATGTTTACTTTTAGAAAACAAGAAACAAAACACGTTTGCTTTTAAAAATAAGCTTGAATTCATGAAGGTTCCTGATGAAGCTGAGAAGTTCACCAATGAGTCACGCAATGCCTTCATGCTCGTATGTTAACCTACACAAGACAAAGGAGAAAACCTATCAGAGGGCACCGGTGTGGTGCCGGCCAAATACCCTCTGAAGGTCAAGTCAGAAAGTATTCTCACAACTCTAGAGTGCTAGAGAGGGTAAAATAATGCGTACCTTGGTTAGAGAGGGTAATGGGGCTTTTATAGTAGTAGAGGGTTGACATCTCTTCCTTGGCGCGGAAGTCTTTTCCTCATAGGACTCTTCTTGTAGAATCCTAAACGTGATGGACAGATCTTCTCCTTATAGGGAAGATCTTTACCAAATATACGAGATTTCTAGAGTCCAAGTAGTGCAAGGACTCTGTTTAGGACCTTATGAGAATGGGCCAAAATATTCCCACTAAGGGCTCCAACAGGCCCATGGTCAACCAGCCCATCTTTCTTCGCTCCGTCCGTATCAGGTTCGTCCACATGAGATCCATCCACTTAAGGCCCCGTGCAAATGATGGGCTCGTCCATTCTGACGTCCGCGGGCTATAGCCAACCCGTACAATCACAATAGGCATCCTAGCGGGTATTTTCTCCCTTTCAGTTGCCCCCTCACCCGATGGGTCTGTCACGCATAAGAGAACGGACCCATGGGGTGACGGATTTAAAATCTCGAATCATGTCTCCATGACACCTACGTCCGTGAACTTTCATCCGTACACTGCTGGATCAGGAGCTAACACATTAATGAGCTGTGCCAAGTGTCATCCTGTCAATGGCCATTGTTTTGGAACGAGGTGCGGCTTCGTCTTCCGTGCACATCCCTTATAAATATCGATCATCCGCCCCTCATTTTCCCACTTGTTGCTAGAAGAAATTGTCAGAGCGAGTCCGTCACACTTGTCAGAGAACAGTCCGTTCACTTACATACCCGTCGCCTGCCACATCTTGTTCACTTTGATCTTCTGGTGAGTTATTTCCTATCTGTCCTCTTTTAACTTTTAGCTCTTATTTATTTCTTCACTTTATGCGCCCGTCGTTCTTTCCAAACCCGTCAGAGTCTTAGGTTTTGTCATTACCTGTAGGCCATGTCTAGTGCGTCGAGTAATCAGTCGGTCGTTCGTGACGGGGCGGATTACGAAGGGGTATACCCGTCAGGTCCCAAAGACCATGACGT
The DNA here is from genome assembly GCF_002906115.3 of Quercus suber. NCBI lineage: Eukaryota > Viridiplantae > Streptophyta > Magnoliopsida > Fagales > Fagaceae > Quercus > Quercus suber. The sequence continues at coordinate 476,558 of NW_027069654.1, read as the reverse complement.
CCCAAGCGAGAGTAGTCCGTCATCATCCTCCTCGTCCTCAACAAATGAGGGCTTGGAGATGATCGAAATCCAAGAGGGTTCAGTTGACGATGAAGAGCCAATAGTTAGGTCCGTCATGGGAGCTGATGGACTTAGGGAGTTCATCATGCTCCCAGAGTGGACGGTACACGCCTTCACATCTACTATCAAGGAAGGTCATTTTAACACACTTAGGGCCCGCTACCAAATTCCAGACCACATCCCACTCCGTCTACCCTACATGTCAGAAAAATGTTATTATGAAGGAGTTGACGGAGTAGGTGTGTACGAGCAAGTGCTTAAAGCTGGCCTGAGATTTCCGTTAAGTTCTCTACACCGCGAACTCTTAAACTACCTAGGTATATCCGTCAGCCAGGTGTCCCCTAATGCCTGGAGAGTTTTTATCGCGATGGAGGTTCTGTACGGAGCCATGTCGGACGGTGGGAGGAGACTTACGATAAAAGAGTTCCTTCATTGCTACCGTCCGGATGAGATAGACAAGTCGAGGGGCATGTATAGCTTCGTCCCTAGGAGCCCCATTCTGAAAGTTATTTTTGAAACCCCGAACTCAAATAGAGACTGGAAGAGCCGCTACTTTTTCATAGAAGGAGATAATTGGATGTGTCATCCAGGGGAGACGGACTTCATGCCCATCGACAAAGTTTGGGGCATTTAAAACCCATCCGGTATGGCCCGTCATAAATGAATCCATGCAGCTTAATAATTTTTACAATGGTTCTAATGTCCATCCTCTTTGATGCAGTTCGACAGCGTCCCCAGATTACACTCGAGGAATTCAGTTTCCTTGAAAGAATTTTTTCAAAGACAAAGCCCGAGGGGCGGACGTGGGCCAAGCTCGTCAACCTCAACACCATCTACTGGTATTGTGACGGTCCCGAGCCAACCCCAGCGGCTTTAAAGTACGAGAAGCAGACCCGTCTACGTGAGTTCGTCGACCCTTATGACATGTTTTTACCGTCTTTATCATTATTGTTTCTTAATCCGTCTACCTTTTTCAGAGATGGAGGATGCAAAAAGGCGAGCTGCTATAAGACTTCAGGCCGTGAAGAACAAAGAGGCTGGAAAGGACCACATGGGGACGGGCTCCAGTAAGCATAACTTGAAGAGGAAATTGCCCGCGAAGGGTGACCGTCCACCAAAGCAGACCAAGGTCCCCCTGGAGCCGGTCGTCGGCTTGATGGCTGAGGGGGGTAAGTCGATCACTCTGGCTAAACACGGTGCGGGCAAGGGTCTGATGACTGGTCCATCTGACAGCCAAAAGAAGCCACTCGTCTTGCTCCGTGAAGACTCCAAGTATGCCCTGGAGAAGTTGTCGTCGATCATTACCACCGTCGACTACGAGGATCTGGGGAATCACTCAACGGAGGCGATGGGGGAGACGGGCCTCTTCAACATTGCTTAGGTAATTACTCCGTTGTCCTTGGTCCATCCGTTCACCGTTTTCTGCCTTTAAATATTTTACTTATGCATTTTTGTTGTCCCTCAGGCTATGATCATGATGAAAGGCATGATGGGACGGTGTCTCAACCACGAGACGACCATTGGCCGGATTCATGGGAAAGCCAAGGTGATGGAGGAGGAGCTGCTCGATCTTAGGGCTTGGAAGGTCGTCCAGGAGAAGAAGCTAAAAATGGCCGAGACGGCCCAGGACGAGACTATCCAGCTGACGGACAGTCTGAAGAGAGACCTTGTGGAGAAAGACAATGAGGTCCGTTAGGCCAAGGAGGATGCTGTATGCGAGTACCGCAACTCCGACGCCCTTATTGCGGAGCTGAGTCTTGTTTATAACGATGGGTTCGACGATGCTCTCCGTCAGGTGAGGGCGTTGTACCCCGATATAGACTTATCCATCGTCACCGTCACTGCCCCTAAGCCGTCAACCGTCCAGCCCGTTCAGTCAGAAGACACTGATGCTCTTTTTGACGAGAACGTCCCTGTCTGCGAAAATCCTATGGATCAAACTGTTGCGGACAGCCAAGCCAAGGATGTTGGGGACCGTCCAGCTGAAGAGGGAGAGGGAGCTGATTTGTAATCGTTTAGTCTTGTTAATTATTCCTTTTTTTTTTTTTTTTTTAAAGTGTGGAACAATTTTTAATACCCGTCATGTTTATGGGGTTTGTATATATATTGACCATTTAGTATGTTTACATTTGACCTTTGCTTTATCTTAGTGGAATGCATGTTTTTATTTTAAAGGATATTTTATGTCAAAATGAACTTCGTTCAGCTTATATGATTCCTCCGTTCATTAATCGTTTAACCAAGGGTCGTCATCTCTCAAGATGATTTGTGACTTATAGAAATACCATTTGTTTTAGAATGGTCCGTTTAGTACGTGGGTTTAGCCTGAATTCTAAGTGCTATCACCCTTTGAGATGACCCGTTCATCTTTGTGTTTGTTATTTTTGAGCCCGTCCATTGGGCAGACTTAGCTTATTCCATCCTTTTTGGATGATTCGTCCAACTTGCAGACATTATTCTGGGCCTGTCCATTATGTGGACTTTAGTAGCTACCTTCCGTTTAGGATGATCCGTCCACTTGTGGACGCTGATACTTGTTCGTCCACTATCTCGACTTAGTAGCTATCAGCCTTTTTGGGTGATCCGTCCATCACGTGGACAATATTACTGATTCGTCCACTATTTGGACTTAAGGTTTTCATCCTCTTAGGATGATCCGTCCATATTGTGGACAGTCTTATTGGTCCGTCCATCGTCTGGACTTAAGGTTTTCATCCTCTTGGGATGATTCGTCCATCTTGTGGACAGTATTTTTAACCGTCTGATATTGAATTAACTAGATTAAGCAGAAAAAATTTAGTAGAGTCTGAAAGAAATCTTTGTAGGAAAAAAGGTGTCTGCCCTCTTGGGCTTAAAAAGGCACTGGTAGAGAAATTTGTTCAAAGTAAAGGTAAAGAAAAATAGATAGAAATAGTTGTTCAAAGCAAAACTACTGAAAACTTTAGAAATAAGCCGGAAAGTTAGGGGGGTTGATACCCTTTTATGTCGTCTTTATTGGTAGTATCTCCGTAGGTGCTCTGTGTTCCACGGGTGTTGCAATTTCTGCCCGTCCAGGGTTTGGAGGTGGTAGGTCCCCTTCCTCTGCCCAGACGAGTTCTTGTAAGGTCCTTCCCAGTTTGGGCCAAGTTTTCCTTGTGAAGGATCTTTAGCCGTTCCCATTACCTTCCGTAGCATAAGGTCTCCGACCTGAAAGTCTCTGTGTCTGACTTTGGAGTTGTAGTATTTTACCATGAGGTTTTTATCGGGCCATCCTTTGTTCAGCTGTAGCCCGGACTTCGTCGACTAGGTCTAGCTGTAGCCGCAAAGCCCCTTTGTTCTTGTCCTCATTGTAGCTCTCCACTCGATAACTTGTAAGTCCTATCTCTGCTAGAATAACAGCCTCGCTTCCGTATGCCAGCCTGAATGGTGTTTCTCCCGTGGGTGTTCTTGCCGTTGTGCGATATGCCCACAAGATACTTGGTAACTCATCGGGCCAGATGCCTTTTGCCCCTCGAGCCGGGTCCTGATGATTTTGAGCAGGGACCGGTTCATAACTTCAACTTGCCCATTCGCCTACGGATGTGCGAGTGATGAGTAGTGATTTCTGATGCCTAACTCCGAGCAGAAATCTTAGAATGCCCTGTTGTCAAACTGTTTTCTGTTATCGGAGATGAGTACCCTTGGTATCCTGAATCTGCATATGATATTTCTCCATACGAAACTTCTGATGTTTTTCTCCGTGATAGTTGCCAGAGCTTCCGCCTCAACCCACTTAGTGAAGTAGTCGATCCCTACCACCAGAAATTTCAGCTGTCGTGCGGCCGTCAAGAGATGGCCCATGATGTCTAGCTCCCATTGGGCGAACGGCCAAGGGGCCGTCATGGGTGTCAGTTCTTCGGTTGGTTGCCTAATTAGGTTACCGAACCTTTGACATTTGTCGCAAGTCTTGACGTAGGCTTGTGCGTCCTTCTGCATTGTAGGCCAATAGTATCCTGCCCGGATCAGTTTGTGTACTAAAGACCGCGCCCCTGAATGGTTTCCGCAGATACCCTCATGGACCTCTCTCATTACATAGTCTGCTTCCTCGTGGCCCAAACACCTTAGGTATGGTCGTGAGAATCCCCTCTTGTATAAGACGTCATTGATTATTATGAATTGTGAAGCCCGGACTTTCAGTTTTCTTGCTGCGTCTTTGTTGTCTAGGAGCATGCCTTCCTTCAGGTAGGCCGTTAGTGGCGTAGTCCAATCGTATTCTGGGTTTATTTCCTGCACTTCTGCCCTACTGTTAATGATTGAGGAATTATGGATGAACGACAGGACCTGATTGAGGGCCATCATGACCTCTGCGGAGGCGGCTTTCGCGAGCCGGTCAGCACATTCGTTCTCCTCCCTTGGTATTTGGACGAATGTGACCTGGAGGGTGTCGATCCGTCTCCTGACCTCTTCCAAGTATTTCTTCATCTTTTTCCCTCTACACTCATACGCGCCGCTAATATGACTGACTATTACCTACGAATCGCAATGCACAACCATGGCCTCGGCGCCTGTTGCTTTCGCTAGGTTTAGTCCTACTATTAATGCCTCATATTCGGCTTCATTATTGGTTGTCGGGAAGTCCAGCCGAATCATACACTCGATTTTATCGCCGTCAAGGGTTTGAATTACTACCCCGGCGCCACCAGCTTGCCTGTTTGATGATCCATCCATGTGGGTGTTCCATTGTCTGAGTGCTTGTGGCTCCTACTGCTTCGTTTGCGTGTATTCGGCGATGAAGTCCACCACTGCTTGGCCCTTTATTGCGGTTCGCAGTCGGTAATGTATGTCAAACTCGCTCAGCTCTATCGCCCATAGGGCCATTCGTCCGGCCGCTTCGGGGCTGCTCATTGCTTTTTTTAGGGGTTAACTTGTCAGGACGATGATGCTGTGGGCTTAGAAGTACGGTATCAGTTTTCGGGCTGCGGTTACCAGTGCGAAGGCGAGGTTTTCCATGTGGGGGTACCTTTCTTCAGCCCCCCGGAACCCCCTGCTTATGAAATAGACGGGTCGCTGAGTTCTTTCCTCTTCTCTTACTAGGGCCGCGCTTACTGCCACCTGCGAAGCTGCTAGGTATAAGTAGAGGTCCTCTCCTGGCTTGGACGGGCTGAGCAAGGGTGGTGAGGCGAGGTATTTCTTCAGATCTTGAAATGCCTTCTGGCACTCATCCGTCCACTCGAATGATTTCTTTAGGACGCGGAAGAACGGTAGACACCTGTCCGTTGCTTTTGAGACGAACTTGTTCAAAGCAGCAATTTTGTCGTTCAAGCTCTGCATGTCCTTTACTGTCCTTGGTGGTTCCAGCTTCATGATGGCTCGTATCTTCTCTGGATTGACCTCTATTCCTCTTTGGGACACCATAAAACCCAAGAACTTTCCTGCGGTTACTCCGAATACGCACTTGCCCAGATTCAGTTTCATGTTGTATGACCGTAGGGTATCGAATGTCCCCTGGAGGTCGCTCAGGTGATCTTTTTCGAGTGGGCTCTTGACCAGCATGTCGTCGACGTGGACCTGTACGTTCCTCCCTATCTGGTGTGCGAACATTTTGTCCATTAACCTTTGGTACGTTGCCCCAGCGTTCTTGAGTCCGAATGGCATCACCTTATAGCAAAAGAGGCCTTGGCTGGTGACAAAGGACGTTTTCTCCTGATTAGATTCCTCCATCTTGATCTGATTATAGCCTGAGAAGGCATCCATAAAACTTAGGAGCTGGTGTCTGGCCGTGGAGTCGACCAGCGCATCTATCCGCGGGAGGGGGTAACTGTCCTTTGGGCACGCTTTGTTAAGGTCCGTGAAGTCGACACACATTCGCCACTTTCCACTAGCCTTCTTGACCATGACCACGTTTGCCAACCACTCTGGGTAATATACTTCCCTAACGAAACCTGCCTCAAATAGTTTCCCGACCTCTTGCGCTATTACTCTGTCCCGTTCGAAAGCAAACACTCGCTTTTTCTGCCGGATGGGTGGGCTTGAAGGGTTCACATTTAGCTTGTGTACTATGATAGAGGGATCAATCCCGGGCATGTCTTTGTGGTTCCATGCGAAAATGTCTTGGTTCCTTCTGAGGAATGTTATGAGGGCCTGGCGCACAGGCTGACAGGCCAATGTTCCTATCCTGGTCGTCTGTTCTGGTTTGGATTCATTGAGCGTTATCTCCTTCAGCTCTTCGACCGGTTCTGCGACCGTCCGCTGCTCTTCTACGCACATCGTCTGATAATGATCTTCCATTTCTAGTGTCGCAATGTAGCATTCTCGGGCCGTTGCCTGATTTCCTCGCAACTCCCCAATCCTATAGTCCGTTGGGAACTTGATCATTAGGTGGTATGTTGATGTTGCTGCTTTCCATGAGTTAAGTGTGGGCCATCCGAGAATACCATTGTAAGCAAAGGAGCAGTCTACCACGAGGAACATTACATTCCTAGTGAGTTCTTTGCGGGTAATCGCCCACCGTTACAGGGAGTGTAATGGAGCCTATTGGGAATACCCTTGTCCCTCCGAAACCGATAAGTGGAGCATTCGCCGGCATCAATCGTGCTCTGTCTATCCCAATTTGCTGGAATGCTGGATAGTATAGAATGTCTGCTGAGCTGCCGTTGTCGATTAGTACTCGGTGGACGTTGTAGTCCCCTACACGTATGCTGACGACCAGCGCGTCGTCATGCAGATGATGGAGCCTCCTTGCATCTTCTTCGGTGAATCCAATGATAGGGCTTTCTTCCCGTGTGGTTTTAGGCCTAGAGCCGGTTAGATGGACGTTCAGGACTGATCTGAGGTTCGTTTTTAGAGCTTTTTTGGAAGAACTGATAGCCACGGTCCCTCCCACTATCATCCTTATGTCTCCGATGGGGGGTCTAGGACGCTCATTATCTCATCGGAGGGCCGGCTCTTGGCGATTCTGATCTGCTCTCTCTTTGTTGACGAACTTCTGCAACTTCCCTTGTCTAATGAGGACTTCAATCTGCTGCTTTAGGTCGTAGCAATCGGCTGTGGCCATGATCTCGATGGAAACGACAATATTTGTCTTGCGGCCATTTGCTTGGGTCGCTTTTTAGTTTTCCCGGGAATGTAAGTGTCTCCTCATCTTTGATTTGCAACAAAACCTGGTCAATCGGGGCGTTCAGAGGGGTGAAACTTATGAACCTTCTGCCCGGGGGTTTAGGGCGCCTTTCATCCTTTCGGTCTCCTGTTCTTGGTCTTTTCTGCCCTTAATCCTGACGCACGTCCACCTGGCGTTCCCTTTTCCTGGGCCTTTCCTCCCGTGCAAGTAGCGCGTCTTCCGCGTTCATGTACTTTGTGGCCATGTAGAGTACCTCTGACATGGTTTTGGGGTCATTTTTGTATAGTGAAAACAAAAACTTGCCCTTCCGCAGCCCGTTCGTGAAAGCTGCCACTAGTATTTTGTCGTCAGCTTCGTCAATCGAGAGTACTTCCTTATTGAAGCGGGTTATGTAGGATCTTAGTGTCTCGTCTTCTCTCTGCCTGATGCTCACTAAGCATGCCGTGGACTTCTTGTACCTGTGTCCCCCTATAAAGTGCGAGGTGAACTGAGCGCTTAATTCTTTGAAAGTGCTGATGGAGTTCGGCGTTAGCCGACTGAACCAAATCCTCGCGGGACCCTTTAGTGTGGTCGGGAAGGCCCTACACATGATTTCGTCCGGTACCCCTTGTAGATGCATCAAGGTCTTGAATGTCTCCGGGTGGTCTAGGGGATCCTTGACCCCATCATAGCTCTCTATTTGTGGCATCCGAAACTTGTGTGGTAGAGGGAAGGAATTGACGGGGCCGGTGAATGGAGAGTTAGTCCGGTTCACTAGGTCGTCCAGGTCGCTGGACACTCGTCCCTTTAGGGCGTTCATCATGACTTCCATCTGTTCTTTCATAGTCTGCATCTCCGCGAACATAGGCGGAGGAGTCGCATCCGTGAGGGATGGGAGGCTCGTGTTCTGTCGTCCTGGCCTGCTTGGGGCGTTGCTCCCTTCAGGCCCTTCTCGTTCTCTCTGCATGGCGCTGGTACCTTCCTGATCCTCCCTCTGGTTGTGGGGTGCTGTGTTTCTTTGACGCAGCTATTCTTCTAGGTCATGATTTTGTCTGGTGAGACGCTTCACGGCCGCAGGGAGGGTCCGAACCTGTCTTTCGACTGCGGTCGTGGGTAGTTCCTCTCCTTGGATGTCGTTGGTTGTTGCCATCGAGCGAGTGAGCACCATGCAACCCTTCTGTCTCAGGGATGAAGCAACGTCTGACCGCTTTCTTCTTACGTTCCCTACAGACGACGCCAACTGATGAAGCTGAGAAGTTCACCAATGAGTCACGCAATGCCTTCACGCTCGTATGTTAACCTACACAAGACAAAGGAGAAAACCTATCAAAGGGCACCGATGTGGTGCCGGCCAAATACCCTCCGAAGGTCAAGTCAGAAAGTATTCACACAACTCTAGAATGCTAGAGAGGGTAAAACAATGCGTACCTTGGTTAGAGAGGGTATTGGGGTTTTTATAGTAGTAGAGGGTTAACATCTCTTCCTTGGCGGGGAAGTCTTTTCCTCATAGGACTCTTCTTGTAGAATCCTAAACGTGATGGACAGATCTTCTCCTTATAGGGAAGATCTTTACCAAATATATGAGATTTCTAGAGTCCAAGTAGCGCAAGGACTCTGTTTAGGACCTTATGAGAATGGGCCAAAATATTTGCACTAAGGGCTCCAACAGGCCCATGGTCAACCAGCCCATCTTTCTTCGCTCCGTCCGTATCGGGTCCGTCCACATGAGATCCGTCCACTTAAGGCTCTGTGCAAATGATGGGCTCGTCCATTCTGACGTTCGCGGGCTATAGCCGGCCCGTACAATCACAATAAGCATCCTAGCGTGTATTTTCTCCCTTTCAGTTCCTTAAATCCATGAGGGTCATTGAACCAACATGGAGAAAGAGTTTGGAATCTACTAAAAAAATAGGAAGACAAAAGTTTGAATTTTATTGATTGAATAATATTTTTTTTTAAATGTTTACAGACTTAGCGGTAATTTAAGGGCTCTGTAAAACTTAATAGACAAGAAAATATATTATGAAATGACTTTTAATTAATTCCTAACTATAACATGAACCAAATTTGACCTTAAAAGAATTAAAAGCACCTGAAAACAAGGAAATAATAAACCTAAACCTTAAACAACGAAAATTATAAATACCAAAATTAATAAATTACTATAATTAAATAATAAATTGTGTCCTACATCAAACTCCTCCACTTGAAATAAACTCTTCCTCGAGTTTATCTTTGAAACCTGAAATCTTCCGCTCCAAATAAAGAAATACTTCGAATGCTTGAGCCCCTTGATTTTCTTTCAATACTTGCAACTTATCAATGGAATAAACAATCAACTTGAATTTTTTTTTCCTTAGTCTTCATTTAATTGTAGAAATTTACCAAATAAGAACTGACAATTGAATCAAATCTATCAACTCTAATAAAATCAATAAACTTCAGTGTATCGCTTACAACCAAAATAAAAGGAGCTTGAACATTGCAATCATCTAACTTGACTTCATCAATATCGTTGACAACTTCTTCTATAATTTCTTCTTTTATGGTCTTTACTATCTCGACCTCAAGATCTTTCTCTATAATAGGGTCTTCATTAATATTCTCCACAATCTTTATTTTAGGTTCTTCTTCTATAATAAGATTTTCATTAACTTCCTCATAAACTTCTATATTTTCTTTAAGAAAAATGTGTTGTTCAGCACACAATACTTCTCTTAATGGTGGAATATATGGTTCTCCAAAATAATTCAAGCGTGAACTTCTTGGCCAAAAATAATCTTGATTTGTATACAACAAAAGTTCATCATGATCCAAATGATAAAATTTGATAGCAATCATCTTTTTCATCCTTGGCCATGAATGAATTTTGTCTTTACCCTGTCGGATTTTATTAGCCTATATTGGTTCCCACCAACATAAGGCACACTTTCTAAGTTTATACAAAGCGAGTTTAACTTTCTCTCATCACTAATATTCTCTTAGTTAAATAAATCATCTCAATCAAGTAACCAATCATGAAAATTTACTCTATAAAAATAACTATTAAAGCTTGCAATTATCTTATAAGGCCTATATGAAATTTGCTTACCAATAGGTTGCTCGTGAGTTACATTTTCATGACAGTTATCCTTGTTGTTTCTATGCTCCAACAACGGCATCCTAGCAAAGATATTTGCGAGTGCTAGCTGTACGTCACATAATACTTGCTAAGTTTTCTTTCACCAGAATTTCTACCGTCTCATATGTTAGCCACCAGACCATGATAAGTCAAGGCTCTGATACCAACTGATGCGGGATGCAGAAGTATCAAGAAGTAGAACACATCTATTTTTAGAAAACAAGAAACAAAACACGTTTTCTTTTGAAAATAATCTTGAATCGACAAGAGTTCCTTTAATCTGCAAGGAGAAAGAGTTCAGAATCCACCAGAAAAGAGAGAGACAAAAGTCTAAATTTTATTGATTGAATAATTGTTTTAAAAAAATGTTTACAGACTTAGGGCCATATTTAAGGGTTCTGTAAAACTTGACAAACAAGTAAATATATTCTAAAATAATTCCTAATTAATACCTAACTATAATAGGAACCAAATTTGATCTAAAAAGCATTACAAGCACATAAAAACAAGGAAATAATAACCCTAAACCTAAAATAACGAAAATTACAAATTAAATATCAAAATATCAAAATTATAATAATTAAATAGTAAATTGTGTCCTACATCAGCAGGGGTGGCTGGTTTTATTTTTTATTTTATTTATTTATTTATTTGAGTTTGTTTGACCCAATCAGGCTCCACCATTTTGAGATAAAGTTGAGTTTTGCGAATTGAAAATTGAAGTCAAACAAATTGGGAGTGAGTTAAAGATAAAAATAGAGAATAAGATATGAGATATGAGTTAGAGTTTTGAGTTATAAGAACTAAGTTATGAGAACAGAAATTGAGTGATGTTTCAAGCCAAACACCCCCTAAGTGTCCATAATTTTGGTGGCATTCTTGGGTGACAGCAGCACATTCCTTCAACTCTCGTCCTCTCAGATACCAACTTTGTTCTACATAGGGATAGTGAAAAAGATGTTGGTTCACTTATAGCAGATGAGACTAACAATGACAATGATCTTACGAGTAAAATTTGGGGTTTACAACAATGCTCTAAGCCTTATATCATGCCAAAGGATGAAGAGATGTTTCAATCTAAGCTATTGATATTCTTAAATTTTGGGGTTTAGACTAATGCTCTCACATGTAGGTGTAAGGGCGCGCATGTGTGTGGTGGAGACACACTTGGGTAGGTCCTTCCCCTTCTGCTAAAGTGGAGTGTTCCATTGACCAACACACTTGTTCATAAAACCACAGAATGTCTCTCTTCTTTTCTACGTGTATTCATGCTATCTTAATACCTTCACCCTTGTTTAAAAAGACATTTTAGTAGTTAATTTCTTCTTAACTCCTTAACGATTTTGAGTAGTAACCCCTTGGCATTATTCTCCATGCGGAGGTGAACCCAACCCAACTCGGGCTCACCTAAAAGGACTTAAGGGTCCTACTTTTATTTTGGCTCAAAGATAACCACCCAAACACAAGGCAAAACCATTCTTCTCACAAAGTAGGCTTAGGGGCACAAAAAGATCATTTTCTTTAAGATAATATTGCCCCTCTTGATTGTGTTTTCTAGTTTGCAAACTCATCTAAAATTACACAAATAGCAAATCATCTAAAATTCTACAAATCGAAATTTGGAGAATTCTATGAATTACTCTTTATTGTGTGCAAGATCAAAATTAATTATTATTTTTTGAATGTTTATTTATAAACGATGAAGATACCATTGAAAATGCACATTTGAAAGATCACTTGTTACTTAAGAGACATAGCCTTTAAAATGTTGTTAATATCGTTACTACTTGTAAAGAACATAAAAATTCACTTTTCCTTATTTTTTGCAAAATTTTACAGATAACTACCTTTTTGTCACAATTTTGCTTGAACAAAATATATCCTGCTTGAGTGAAATACATAAGGAATTTTCTTTTTTTGCTAGTGTGAAGTTTTCATCAAACAGTTTAAAATCAAGCAGATTAGTTCGTTCATCCCGCAACTATCACTCGCTCATGCGAACCAAATTATTCACTTGAGCCAAACTAAATTTAGCTCAAGCATAATTCTTAAATCAGGTCCACTTTCTTAAAACGTTGTTCATTCTTCTAACCCAAGAAAATTCTCATAAGCTACAAAATATAACTTCTTAACTTGGTCTAGGTTTTCTAATTTGTTGCAATTACTATTATACATCAACTTGTGCAAGTGGAAAGCCATAAGAAATAAAACACATTTTCCGCAAGATAATGATTCTTGAATTTACAAAGAGGGTTCCTTAAATCCACAAAGAAAACTCTAGAATTCACCATAAAATAAAGGAGAAAAATATTTGAAATTTTATTAATGAGAAAACTACATTACCTTGGAGGCTAAAATGTACTAAAATAGAAAAAGAACTCCTAGGATTGCTAGATCAAGGTGGCCCTTAGAAAATCCTAAAGCACCCTTAGAACAACTAGAAAACCCTAATTCGTGTTAAGCACGAAATTTGGCTAGAAAATAGGAAAAATTACCAAAAAATAAAAAATTACAAAATCAAATCCTACTGTCTATGAAAGACCTCCAAAAAAAAAAAAAAAATAGGAACTAATTTAAATTGAAAGTTATAACAAGAGGTAAAGTTACCATTGTAGGGGCTTGGGCCTGGGTGACCAAGAATGGCCCATGTGGTCAAGGCCCAACACTGTGGGGATAGGATCAGTCCACTGAAAAATGTGCAAGAGTCTAAGGATTAGTGTTCGGGGGAACCATATTGTGTTCGGGCTAGGTTCGGCCTGATACTAACTAATGAGCTAGAGGGAAGCTGGCGAGGGGACTATCAAATTCAGGTCGGCAATCGAACACTATCAATGCCTTTAGGAAACTTGCTACTGAACACTATTTGGCGTCTGGAACAAGTTCTAAGAGAATCTTCGAAGGCGTGATGATTCTCTTGGGATTTTAGTAGAGGTGGAAATGTGTGTGAAGTGGTGAAATGGTAATGATAAGTACCCCACTATATGGGATACTGTAAAAGGAATGGGGAGGCAAAGAAGAGAGGTTGGTTAAAAAACATTGAGAAAAACATTGGGAAACAAAGAGAAACACCGTGAGGGAAGCTGGCGAGGGGACTATCAAATTCAGGTCGGCAATCGAACACTATCAATGCCTTTAGGAAACTTGCTACTGAACACTATTTGGCGTCTGGAACAAGTTCTAAGAGAATCTTCGAAGGCGTGATGATTCTCTTGGGATTTTAGTAGAGGTGGAAATGTGTGTGAAGTGGTGAAATGGTAATGATAAGTACCCCACTATATGGGATACTGTAAAAGGAATGGGGAGGCAAAGAAGAGAGGTTGGTTAAAAAACATTGAGAAAAACATTGGGAAACAAAGAGAAACACCGAGAAAAAGGGGCAGAGAATCAAAAAAAAGGGGAATTACAGGTGAAGGGGGAGGGAGTGTAAGTGAGGAAGGAAGGAGAAGGATACAACTTGGACAATCTAGGTGAAGCTTGGAGCTCTACTTGTAGGATTGCAAGAAATCCCACAAATAAATAAATTAGGGTCCAAACACTTCGTGTAGTGTTACAACCTAAGGAGGTTTGGGGACCACAACCATAAATAACAAAAACTACTAATTAAAAACCTAAATGAAGGAGTTTGCTTGAAAAGAGAGGTAAGTCATCATTGTTGGGAAATGAATTTTAATCCTCATAACGATTCTCTTCAGGTCACCAAATTTCACATGATTTTGTCATTGACATTGGTGATCTCTACTTGAACTTTGCTACTTTCTAAACTTCTTGCATGTTAACTTCTGATGATCTCTCTATTCAAAGAAAGTGTATGTTGTCCGCACTACATCAATTTGGCTTGGTTCTTTATAACTCTACCTTTAAAAATCTTATGAAAAGACAAGGTGTTATATAGGGTAACCCAAATTAATAGGCTAAAAATGTATTGATCCCTTATGATGAATTAACAAATTAATTAGCCAAGTTAATAAATTAATTTAATTAATATGCAATAGCGTGGTAGCACAAACAAATCACTAACTAAGTTAAAGTGCAGCGGAAAATAAACTGACTCGGTGATTTGTTTACGAATGGGGAAAACCTACACGGTAAAAACCCCACCGGGTGATTTTAAGGTTACCACTCTCGAGAATCCACTATTATCACAACAAGCGGTTACAAGTAAAGGAGTCCCAGTACTTTATACGAACCTATAATTGAATCCTTACCCCAATACCTAATTGAACTTGTTCTGTAGTAACAATCTCTCATTTTAATGCATGATTCCCAGTACGTGACTAGCCAATTTGATACACGGATCCTAGTACACGACTTACTCACCAACTTGAGAAAGATGTTGGTTGCAAAGTTCTTCAGTTCATCACATGATGAAGATCACGAAGCTCCTTGGTTACAGAACTCTACGGTATAGAAACACAAAAGAAAGATGAACTAGGGCAAATTCTGTTTCCGGTTACAATTTGTATGAATACAACTTTGCTTCACACTTGCACAACCTTTAATAGCCCTCAAAACAATCCTTATATATGTTTAGAGTTGTGAGAAAAGAAAGCCCAAACATGTATTCACGGATTGAAGTGAAATCAGCTCTGAAAAATTGATTTTTATAAACCTTGATAGATAGCTTATCTGTCGAGATAGCTGTCGAGTATCGGGTTTCAACAGCTTTTTAAACTTCAATAGATACTAGCTGTCAAGTTTTAAAATCCAACACTTTTTCACTTGTTTCTTAGACAAACTTGCATGGCTTTAATACTTAATCTTGAAACCTTATTCCTTAAAGCATTAAACACATCCTAAATCTACCCAATTACAAGTAAAGTGCGTTTTGTTAAAAGATTGACTAATTTTATATTGACATATGTTCCTAATATGATTCACATATGTCCTAACACAAATTATTCCATCTTACTTGCATTTAGCCATACATTCCTCAGAATTTTAGAAAGAAACATTAATGAAACAGTGAAAACCCTAGACCAACCCAGCCTTTTGAACCTCGAAAGCATAATTCCTAAACCGAGCTCGATTAAATTTCTTAAGCTCAACCATGAGGAATTTCAGCTTCTTATGAAACTTGTAGGCAGAGCTGAAACTTCTCTCTTACAAACAGCTTGCAGAATTTCCATAAACCTGAGTTGATCGATCCCCCCAAAAAAGAAAGAAAAAATGAAAAGAAAAGAAAAGGTGAAGGCTTAGGACTGGTCAATATATTAGTGAACACCGAACAGTGCAATATTCATAGGCAAGTGGTAAGATATACCCGGAGGCATAAACTCCATAGTCGCACAACTCAAATCACTCAGCTAATTACTTAAATTAAATAAAACTCTATTCAATTTCCTTGCAGGAAATTGCTTTTCCACCCTTCTATTACGCCATGTGAAAAACCAACCCATGTGAGGATTTTCAAGCAACTCAGCATTGTAACTTATGACCTTCTCCAAACTATATATATCATGACCACCCTTCTATTAAACCACCCTTCTATTAAACTCCTCTTCAAACTATCATGACCTTCTCCACCAAACATCTCATTAACATGAATGACATAATTAAAATCCACTTACCAGTGTCAAGGTTCACCTACAGAAACTTGACTTTTAAATCAACCAAATCAGTCCATAACTACTTTCTCAACACCCCAAAATTAGCAAAATACACCATAGACAAATAAAACCCAACTTTACCAACCCCATAACAAATATAATCAATATATATATATATATATATAAACAGAGACCTTTCATGGAAGTGCATGGGATTCTGCTAAGTGGCACTCTACTTATGCATTTAGCCTTTTCTTTACCTCTTTCATTAATTTTTTTTTTTTACTATTACCTAAAAGTTCACGTCAACTTATTTGACTATTATCTCATTAATATCTTATTAATTGCCTAAACTTAAACCACACATTTCTCTATTTTTAATGTTTTTTTAGCATACCTACTGTTTTAGTATTAAAAAAAAAAAAAAAAGATTAAGGACTAATAGTAATAAGGTCCTACCAAGTGGCGCATTCTATGCAAAGAGAATTGAAATATTCTTAAGATAAGAATAAATTTAATTATTGACTTTTGATTTAATGTTTCAAGACTTTTCTAATTAAAAAATAAATATTCTTTATATCATTTGGTTCAATATTTCAAGACTTTTTATCCCTCACACATACACACAAACTTCTTTGCATTTTAATTCACAATTTTTACCTCTTGCACTTTTACCCCTTTATATATACCTAGCCCTAGCCATAGCCCTTTAAGCCATCTCATGTCAAATATACACAGACCAAAAACAATTTCATTTTCTTTCAATTTTTCGATAACACCTACCTAGTTCTAACATTGTTGTTTCATCTAATCCTAATCTGTATGAGTTGCCTACAACCAAGAAAAGGGGGGCTTGCATTTTATATTGAGTGACAACATACAGCAATTACTATTTTGATGTTAAGATTGGACATTGTGGATTTGTGGTTTTTGTAAATGATGTAATTGACCGTGGGTGTTTAGTATGTGTATTTGTTTTTAGAATTAAGAAGAAAGAGAAAGACACATTCTATATCAACTTTTATTCTATAATATTCCTTCAAAGGTTTTTTTTTTTTTTAATATTTTATTTCTCATCATTGCAATTGAATATTTATAATGGATATGTGTGTAAAATTTTTATAATGAACTCATTACAAATAAAGTTCTATAGCAATTATGTTGTCTTTATATAACATTCTTCAAAACCATCTTATATAAAATATTACAACATTATCTGTGCATCGTACGGGTAATTTACTAATAGTTAATAAGCTTAGCTAATTTAAACAACACATTTGCTCTAAAACAATTACCCTTCTAACAAAGGCAAATCCTGCCAAGCTCATGGTGAATATAGTTTTCCTTAAAACACCATCCAGGAAACACAAATTCTTTTTCTTTGGTAGTATTAAACACCTTCAACACAGTCTACAGTTTATATAGCATAATCAATGAAAATTAAAATTTCCTTTCAATATGTTAAACCTCCTTATGCTTCAATAGGTCACTTAAGCCCATCAGATTCTACACTAATAGAGAGAAGGTATCTCTTACACCTGTTTCATGTGACACATATGAATCCCAACTTATGCTTACAAGTCATTTAAGCCCCTTAGATTCTACATGAAAAGCTACATTGATAGGGAGAAGGAATCTCTTGCACCGATCTCATAGGACGCATATGAGAATTTTGCACCGATAGGAGATTGAAAAGATTTATCCCTCAACCCTCCACTGCTAGCTAACAGCAGCTACGACCTGATCACCCTTTCTTATTCTTCATTATGAGTTTATTTCCATTAACCACATTAGCATCAATAAATTATATCAAAGTGACACTATCTTCCGCATTAGAAGTCTCATGTTGAACATCACAGATTAAGGACACCACCTGTTGGCTATTGCTGAGTAACCATTTCCTATATTTGATCCTCATCAACCGCAGTCTCCAAATCTACATCATCTTCTTCATTCCACTCATTCAGAAGGAAAATTCGACACATTTTCCAAACAACTATTACGATCCTTCACTCTATAAGAACTATTAACATAGAAGTTTGAAATTCTCTCCCTTTCAAAACTACAAAAATTTTTCCCATCTTCAAAATTTTATAATGTCTTTCTAACGATAAATCTTGACCACTCGTGAAGTACCCTTCTAATGTACTCCCTACCTCTGAACGCCGTCCTTACCTTTAGGAATCACATTCACCATTTTAACAAGGCACATTCACCATTTTAAAACTTTAGCTCCCAACATTCGACCACCATATGATGAGAAATTCACAAAAATTGGCCCCAGTTTAGGGACAGCATTTTTCACCTTAAAAAAAAAATGTTGACATGGTTTGTTATGAGTCCGACTGTCCAAATAAAAGTGATTTTGTTCTTATCTTAGCAAATCATATAAACTGTAGTGAAGAGTATTGTGTCTAGCATTACTTGATTGGCACTTAGATAAGGTAGGGGAAATTAAGTTACATACGGGTGCATCCATCTTCTCCAAATCAAGCCTTAATTTGCTAATGACATGCCACATTCTAGTGTCTAGGACTTGATCAAAAGCTTGAGAATTCAAGAATTTAAACAAGAACAATTCATTCGTAGTATTCTTGATAGTAAATTTTGGTGGTAGGTTTAGGTAAAAGTGATTTTGCTTTAATCAAAACAAGTCATATCAGTTGTTGTGAAAAATGTTATGTCTATCACCATTACTTGATTGACACTTGGATAAGATAGGGGAAATTAAGCTAAAAATGGGGTGTCCATCTTCTCAAAATTAAGCTTTTGTTAATTGACATGCCACATTCTATAGTCTAAGACTTGATCAAAAGCTTGAGAATTTGATAATTTAAACGAGAAAAATTCATTCGAAGTATTTTTAGTAGTAAATTTCAGTGGTGGGTTTAGTAAAAGTGATTTTGCTCTAATCAAAACAAGTCATCAGTTGTGAAAAACTTAGTGTTTGACAATTGACACTTTAGATAAGATGGGGGAAATTAAGTTACAAATGGGGCATCCATCTTCTCAAAATTAAGTGTTTGTTAATTGACATGCCACATTCTAGAGTCTAAGACTTGATCACATGCTTGAGAATTCGACAAGTTAAACAAGAATAATCCATTAGTAGTAGTAAAATCTTCCACCACTAAAAGGTTGCCATTGTTTTTGGCTAATGCTAATGGCCCGACGATCACTGTACCATCCTTATTCTCTGTTAGAAAGAAATTCAGTGACCCATGGTTGACGGGTTGGGGAAAAAAAATCTTGTAATCCGTGACCTTCCAATGGGTTCAAATAGTTTCTCCTAAGCCTAACTCTAGATTTGGCCCATTATCCACATCAGCCACGAAAGTAGCACCTATCGGGCGAGCTTGCAATTTTTTTTTTGGAAACCAAACTGAAACTTTTCATTCATAACAGCCAAGAAAAATACACTGAAGAAACAGAGAACCAGCTACAGAAAAACAAAGCACAACAAAAAAAGAACACAGCAACAACTTAGACCACGACTTAGGCAAGCTTTAACTTGTTCCTTCAGCTTTAGCCATGTTGTAAGGTTAAAATTTATCAACCATCTTGTTGGCTTTATTCTATGCCAATTTGCTTGTAATTTAAGCACTTAGTAACCTTGTATTTAGGTGGAATTATTGTAAGGATAGTGTGTGAGAAGATGTGAAGAAAAGCTCAAGTATGTGCAAGAAAGCAGAGTTTTGTGGTTAGGACTCGCGACTGGCAAGCTGCCAACTGTAGGCACGTGAAATGCACACATGGGGAGCTGAAGGGTCACGCTAGCTATTTCACAGTTTCACTACAGGACAAAAGTCCCAGGCTGGCCAGGCCGTTACGTCACGACTTGAACTCGCGACTTGGACAAGCCGCGAGGTCAAGTCGCCAATCAGCTCTGTTTGGCAAAAACTGATTCTTCGTATTTCAAACACACACCACTATATATAGACCCTTATACCCACTAAATTAAGAGAGCTTCCAAAGAGAATTTTGTGAGAGAAACCCTAGAGAAAAACAAGATTGCTTCATCCCCAAGCTTTACCTTAGAGTCTCTACAAATTCCTCTACTCTCTTCCTCTCCATTGTCACATCCTTGAGAGGTTATTGACCAAATCCTTTTTTCACTACATCCACGTCTGTGAGAAGGTTCATTTGGTGCTAAGGGAAGCAGTTTGGAAGGAACCAATATACATTGGTTGATGCCATGGTATAGTAGCGGAATCCGGGAAGCTAAAGAAGAAATAAGTTCGGCGTAACCTTGTTGGAGCAAGAAGCTTGGAGGGCTTAGGTACTTGGGTAGATTAGGTTTGGAGGGTCTTCTGCTGTTCATGTATCCCAACTACATTCTTTAGTGGATTATTTACCGCTTGGAGGGCGGTGGAGAGGTTTTACGCCGAGGACTTCGGTTTCCTCTTCGATAACACATCGTGTGTTGTCCGTGTGTTTGCATCTTCCTTCCCTTTATCTTTGCCTTATATTTATTGTTGTGGATGTGTTTATATTTGGCATAAATTAGTTATTAATTCTGTGATTGGCTTATGTTCATGTTCCGCACATTAATTGTTTGATTATAAGCTTGAATTGAATTTTTATAATTTGGGATCTAAACGTTCAAGGGTGTTTTAGACACATATTGAACTTTCAATTGGTATCAGAGTAGGTACATTTGTTGTGGTTTAAATACCTGAGTGTGATCCTTGACCCTATTTGAGATGGACCGGTCTCAATCGCTTAATGTTCCACCATTTTTTGATGGTAACAATTATGCCTTATGGAAAGTTAGAATGAGGGCATTTCTATGCTCTATTGATGACACCGTGTGGGATGCGGTTGAAATAGGTTGGACCAGTTCGAAAACTGAAAAATCTACCTGGGATAAGGCAGCTCTTGCGGTAGCCAATGCTAACAGTAAAGTTTTAAATGTTATTTTTTGTGGTGTGTCTCCTGATGAATTTTACAGGATCTCTCATATAACCGTAGCCAAAGAAGCTTGGGAGATTTTGGAGACTACATATGAAGGTACTAAGAAGGTGAAGGACACAAAACTCCAAATGCTTACCACCAAGTTTAAAGAGCTCAAGATGGGTGAAGATGAATCGTTTGATTCATTCTATGGGAAGCTCAACGAAATTGTCATTGCTAAGCTCAATCTTGGTGAAAAGATTGAAGATACTAAGGTGGTGAGAAAAATCTTAAGGTCCTTGCTTGAAAGCTTTAGAGCAAAAGTCACAGCCATAGAAGAGGGTAAAGACCTGGATGAGATCAAAATTCAGGAGCTGATTGGGTCACTCCAAATATATGAGCTTGGACTGCCTTCCCACAAGACGAGTAAATCGCTTGCTCTTAAAACCATCATTAAAAGAATGGATGATCCTTCCGAAGAAGATGGAGTGGAGAAGGAAGTAGCATATCTTGCGAAAAACTTCCGCAAATTTCTGAAGATGAAGAAAAGTGGGAAACCATTCAATAGAGGGAAATTTTCATCTTCAAGAGGTGATAGGAAAGAGCTTATGAGGAAAGAAAGGAAGGATTTTCAATCTCCTTCAGACATTGTGTGTTTTGAATGCAATGACCATGGGCATCTCAAGAAGGAGTATCCAAATTTCTTGAGAGGGAAAGGCAAGGCGTATGCCACAACGCTAAGTGATATAAACTCTTCGAGTTTTTATTTTGAAGAAAGTTATGACGGAGAAGGAAACTATTCCGCATTCATGACCATTGCACATGTGGAGTCATCAGATGATTTGGGTTCACTTGTGAAGGAACTTGGCAAATATTCTGATTTGGAGTCCATTGGGATTGTCGAAGAATCAGAGGCTGAAAAAGAAGAAGATACATCTAGTCTTCAAAAGAATTACGCCTTACTTCTTGAGAAATCAGGTGAATATACAAACGTGGCAAAGGCGCTGTGAAGAAGATGAAGAGAGCTGAGGAAGATTACAAAAGCCTGCTGGTCAGATACAAGGAGGCAAAGTGTGAGATTGAAGCATTTAATGGTGGCTATCAGAAGTTTACACAAAAGTGAGATTCCTTGAGCAAAAGGTAGTGCAAGCTCATGCCAAGATAGAGACAGTCTCCTCCCAGAAGTTAGAAGATATTATTTCATCTCAAAAACTTTCCTCAGACAAGTCTGGGTTGGGTTACACTGGAGGGAGTAGCACATCAGGCAAGGTTGTCAAAGAAGTGAAGTTTGTAAAGGCTAAAGAGATGATTGTGAATAAGTCTATTCTTGATAAAATTAAAGCTGAAAAGATGAGCAATGTGGCTAATCAACGGGTGCTCAATAAGTCCCATAGTCAATCAGACTCCAGATATGGAGTTAGAGGAAGATCACTTCCAAGATCTCAGCAGGGTCCTAGAATGAACTATCTCTGTCACTATTATGGAGTACAAGGACATACAAGATCCAATTGTCACAAGCTGAGAGCAGTGAGCAATGCAAGTGCTCCTCGGTCACGAGGAAGAAGAAACGACAATAGGTCTTGGGGTGGTGAGCAACTAAGAAGTCAAAACTGTGATCCAGGAATGATAGACGTGATGAAGATGATCAATGCCTTCACACATTGCCTGGAAAGCTTCACACGAAGGTTTGACAGTCCCAACTCTCGTACCTGATCCATCAAGGATATCATCCCAAATGCACATGACGTGTGGGTGACAAAAGGTACTCATGTATAAGCATTACAACATGTTCATGCATCAATACTTCCCATGTTTGCGAATATGCTTGGTTGTGTGCTTCTTGCTAGTATTTAGGTTGTTATTTTATGTGTGTGATTGTCTTTGGTTCAAATGTTTTTACATTTTTTTTTTGTTATGTTTTTTATCAATCTTTTACTGCTTTTGTGTCAAAAATCCAAAAACACATAAAGAGTAGAAAATCCAAAAAGTTTGATTGGTTTTGTTGAGTTTTGTCTCAAAGTATGTTTTGCCTTGTACCTTTATACTAATGGTTTTGTGCATTTAACGAGCTTAGCTTGCCTCTCATGCACTCATATCATTGTGGAAGAAATTCTAAAATCTATGGGACTGTTATAAATAGATCTTCAACCTTGTCATGAATAATTAGTGAATGGTTTTGTTGATCTTGAAACATGCATAGACTCATGCCTATATATCTTCCTACTTTTTATTTTTATGCTTAAAAAGCTCTCTAAATGTAAATCTCCAAATGAAAAGAGATATAGAACTGCAAAAGCTTGTCGCACATACTAGTATTCGACTAAGAAAAAGGGAAAGCGACCAAAATAAAATGTATGATGCCCAAAAAGCCAAAGGCTAACTCATCAATTGAAATATCAAAAATTTCAGGCATCTATCTCACAATGAGATTCTCTTTGCTCAAAAATGCAAATGATATGTTAAATGTGGAGCCAAATGAAAAGTTTCAAAGAATTGTTATCTAGTACTTGTGGGAGGTCATATATGCATGTTTCTATAATTGGGACAGGTCACATTATCTAGTGTTAGTTGTGTATGCCTTGATTGAATTGATCATTGAAGTTTCACATTAGACTAAGAACTATCTCATTTTTTATATCCACACATAACACACAAGTCTATGTTCAATGAATGCCATATTCATTTGTGTATTTGTACTTGATTAAATGTGTTTTCACAAGCTCAATCTTTGTTGATCAAACACAAAAAGATTTTTGAGTGTTTTAGTTTGTTTTTGGAAAGTATTTTGTTTTACAAAAATGTTAAAATTTTCAAAAACAGTATTGCCCTATTTTGGCGACTCAGTCGTGGGTGGGTCCAGTCGCATGCTCTAGTCACAAAACTCACTTCGAGAGTTTTCGAGGGTCATTGGCGAGTTAAGGCTGTAGTCGTGGAAAAGACTTAGAAAATTTTTCAAAAATTTAAGTTTTTGTGGTTTTCGGGGCTCAGTATGGCGACTTGTTCGCGGGTGGATGGTCCAGTCGCGAGGGGTACACAGAGATTTTCGCGGCTCCCCTAGCGACTATCTCGCGGGTAGACCTTCCAATCGCGAAAAACACTTAGAAGATTTTTTGAAAATCTTGTTTCATAGTGTTCGGCGGCTTACCCTGGCGACTTGATCTAGTCGCGATAAACGTGTGTTTTGTGTTTTATGGACAATTTTAAAAATTGTTTTTCAATTTTTCCCTCCAATATCAGTGACTATTCATTGTCTTCTTCATTTCTCTCTCTCAAACACTTCGAGTCTCACTGAAAAAGATTCCATTTTTGCATCATGTCTTCATTAAACACCAAGAAAAAGGTATGGGTTTTACTTCCTTTGCTTCATTCTTACTGTTTTGATCTTTGGTTTCTTGATTTGAATGTTGCATCTGTGTTCTGCAATATATTGTGTTTTAACATGGGTTTGCCTAAAATGTTGAGAATGGCTTTGTGTAGTGTTTCTGTTTTGTTGAAGATTTAATGGGCTTGAACTTTGTTTGAAGGTTTGTGAATGTTGTGTTTTGTTGTTCCTGTCCTGCCCTTACTTTGGTTCTCACTATATGTGTGCGTTTTTATGTTTCTATCTTTTGAGAGACTGTGCTATTTACTGTAGTTCATGAATGTGTTGCTCCATTCATATCTTGTTTCAGGAATTTTCGTCATTTGTGTCTTTGTGTTACATATTGCCCTATTGTCTCTAAGTTGTTACTGTTGTTGTGATTTTGTAAAATCTCTTGTCACACTGAAACTAATCAATTTGATGTTTTCTTCTTGTGGTATTGTATTTTGGTTCTTTTTTGTGTGTCGACTTTGTTGCAGATAACTCGTTGCTCATCTAGAGGCAAAGGCATTGTAACTGATGATCTGTCAACTCCGGTTGCTAAACGGACACGATTATCGTCTAAGTTATCCAAGGACTCTATCATTAAGAGATTTAGGACTCCCACTGACTCAAAGACCTACACAGACATCTTCAAAGAGTCTTCTCCCATTGTGGAAAGAGTTGTCAAGTTTGACACACTAGGGACAACATCTATCCTAAA
Source organism: Quercus suber (assembly GCF_002906115.3). Taxonomy (NCBI): domain Eukaryota; kingdom Viridiplantae; phylum Streptophyta; class Magnoliopsida; order Fagales; family Fagaceae; genus Quercus; species Quercus suber. The sequence continues at coordinate 451,820 of NW_027069654.1, read as the reverse complement.
GATTTTTGAAGAAAGAGATTGGGCTGATCTATTTGGAAATTTTGAGGATCCATCTGAAGAATTGGTCAAGGAATTCTTTTCAAATGCCAGATACACAGGAGTCGAGTTGAAATGCTGGGTACGAGGAAAAGAATTTTCCATAAATGCAGACTACATTGCTAAAGTTCTTCACATCACCAGACCAAAAGATGTGGATCGAACTCCATACGATGACCTGGAACTTCAAGCACAAGACATCCTTCATGTTCTTGGGAATGAACATGAAGTGGGAAGCATAGGATCATCTATAAGCATTGCATTATTTTCACCTGAACTAAAAACTTTAAAGCTGATCATGTTCTCTAATCTCAACCCACTATCAAATACTACCTTCATCAATCTTGGAAGGGCTAAATTCCTGTGTGACCTCATTACTGGTGCATCGATTGACATCTGTGCTCATATATTTCAAATCATTAGGAAAACATCAGCCCATTCAGCAACATGAACAATTCTTCCATTCTGCTGTCTAATGATGAAGATTGTTCTTAGTGAAGGTGTTAGTCCTTCATCAGATGAGAGACTCCTGCCTCGTCCTCGACCAATATCCCAGTACTCTCTCCAAGCAAGCAAGAGTCACTCCTCCAAGAAACCTAAGAGTGAGTCATCCACACATGCATCTCCAACTGCTCAGGCTACAGCTACTCCTGTTCAATCAACTAGGACTTCGTTTGTTCCTCCTAGATTTCAAATGCCCAAGCAAAGTTTCTTCATTGAGAATGTGTTTCATCGGATTTCTGATCTGGAACGTCTTCTCAACTCCTTTCACAATCAAACTCAGATGCGACTCACAACTATCGAGATTCAGCTAGATGCTATACAATAAAAGCTTGACGATAGCTTTTAGCTATTCCTGACAAAAAGGGGGAGATGCATATAGAAAGGGGGAGATAGACAGGGAGATAGAAAGCGTAGTGAAAGGGGGAGATTTCTTTAGCACTTGATGTTTTGTGCATAGCTTTGATTATTTTTTGGCTTTCTGGTGTTTTTACTAATTTAAAACTCTGTGGTGTTAGTTGTTTATTTGGATTAAACTCATATCTCTTGAATGTTTTTAACACTTTTGTATTGATGATGTTATTCAGTTAAGTCAGCATATGTTCTGTTTTGTTTTCTGGTTTGTACCCATGTTGCTTATGTAAGTTTTAAGGGTTTGATTATGCACACTTGTAGGCCTTTGTGGTTTGTGCCATACTTTATGTAGCCTTTGTGCTTTGTTAAATTAGTACTTCTAACCTAATACTATGCATTCCTTTTTAAGTACTGTCACTCTTGTGTCCGTGTAGGATTTTTCCTAGATGCACATACTTCATGTACTGTGCATTGGTTGAGTGTTGGTCATTCAAGTGATTTGTCTTGTGTTTGTCATCTTGAATGTCCAGATGTTCATTCCAAGTGTGAATGAGCATTGTGATCACTTGGTTATAGTGATTGTATGTTTTGGTATTGCCATAGTTTATTGCTTTATTTCATTGTGCTTGATTGCATTGTGCTTGTTCCATTTGCTTTACAAGTTTTCTTCATACAATGAACTTATTGTGTTGTTGTGTTTCAGGAGTTACTTGTTCTCATGGTTCTAAAGCTCCACAGATTTTAGAGTTAGGTATGAGTGAGTTTTCCAACTATTCCCAACTCACGCGTTAAGTCTAGAGTTTGTTTTAAGGTTTTGTCACGGAATAGCCAACGGGGGAGATTGTAAGGTTGAAATTTATCAACCATCTTGTTGGCTTTATTCTATGCCAATTTGCTTGTAATTTAAGCACTTAGTAACCCTATATTTAGGTGAGATTATTGTAAGGGTAGTGTGTGAGAATGTGAAGAAAAGCTCAAGTATTTGCAAGAAAGCAGAGTTTCGTGGCTAGGACTCGCAGCTGACTCGCGACTGGCAAGCCGCCAACTACAGGCACGTGAGATGCACACATGGGGAGCTGAAGGGTCGCGCCAGCTGTTGCACTACAGGACAAAAGTCCCAGGCTGGTCAGTCTGTTACGTCGTGACTTGAACTCACGACTTGGACAAGCCGTGAGGTCAAGCCGCCAATTAGCCCTGTTTGGCAAAAACTGACTCTTCGTATTCCAAACACACACCACTATATATAGATCCTTATACCCACTAAATTAAGAGAGCTTCCAGAGAGAATTTTGTGAGTGAAACCCTAGAGAAAAACAAGATTGCCTCATCCCCAATCTTTATCTTAGAGTCTCTACAAATTCCTCTACTCTCTTCCTCTCCACTGTCACATCCTTGAGAGGTTATTGACCAAATCTTTTCCTCACCACACACACGTCTGTGAGAATGTTTATTTGGTGCTAAGGGAAGCAGTTTGGAAGGAACCAATATACATTGGTTGATGCCATGGTATAGTAGCGGAATCTAGGAAGCTAAAAAAGAAATAGGTTCGGCGTAACCTCGTTAGAGTAAGAAGCTTGAAGGGCTTAGATACTTGGGTAGAGTAGGCTTGGAGGGTCTTCTGATGTTCATGTATCCCAACTACATTCTTTAGTGGATTATTTACCGCTTGGAGGGCGACGGAGAGGTTTTATGCCGAGGAATTCAGTTTCTTCTTCGATAACACATCGCGTTTTGTCTGTGTGTTTGCATCTTCCTTCCCTTTATCTTTGCCTTATATTTATTGCTGTGGATGTATTTATATTTGGTATAGATTAGTTATCAATTCTGTGATTGGCTTATGTTTATGTTCTGTACATTAATTGTTTGATTATAAGCTTGAATTGAATTTTTATAATTTGGGGTCTAAATGTTTAAGGGTGTTTTAGACACATATTGAACTTTCACATGTCTTCAATCCAATCAGGAATAGTTGAAATCTAGACTTGTTCCACAGCAGTTTGTTTTGCAAGCTGTGCAAGTACGTGGGCTATTTTGTTGCCATCCCTACTGATATGTCTGACTCTTGCCTCCTAGAAAATAGGAAGATTTTGCAAACAACTACTCACAATATGGCCAATCACACTTCTCACTTCCTTAGCCTCAATAGCTTGAATTGTCTGCAATGAATCCCCTTCAAAAATGGTCATTTCCAAACCTAGATTTTTTGCTGGGATCATTCCTTGTTCCATAGCTATGGCTTCTGTTTCCTCCACAACCATTCGACCCGATAGAGGAAGACATTTTGCTGCTACCACCTTCCTTTCCCAATCTATAATTATAACACCCACTCCAGAATGGCCTTCAACAGAGGGAATGGCCCCATCCACATTTATTTTGAAGAAACCCATAGGTGGAGGTGTCCATGCTTTCTAATTTCACTTAGAATTGTTTATATCCCAGCTTCTAGTCCCCTTAAACTCCTTTATCATTTGGATTGCTGTCTCCCAAATGTGATCCTCAGAAACACCATTTCCTTCATGAACAATTTGGTTTCTATTATACCAAATTATCCAGGCAACACCAAAAAAGATCTCCATGTCCCTCTGAGTTCCTTTTTCTAACAAAAATAAGGCTAAATCCGCTATCTCCTTGTTACTTTCATTCAAATAGATTGGGCATTCATCCCATTTGCTCCACACTCTTTTAGTAGCTTCACAGTAGATGATTGCATGCTCATTTGACTTAGGTTCCCCACCATAAATAGGGTAGGTAGGATCCACTTGAATTCCATTATTGCTCATATTTAGCATAGATGGGGGATGGCCTTCATGCATAGTCTCCAGGCAAAAACTCTCACTTTGGCTGGGATGTTTAAGTGCCACATCTTTTTCCAAAGTGGGGCACATACGTCTCCCACTGAGGATTCACCTCTTTCATGCTTCTCTACTACTTCCCTAGTAAAAAAATATGCACTTTTCACCGTGAAGATTCCTTTTTTATTTCCCACCTATATTAATTGGTCCTCCTGTGGATAGTGAGGAATTGGGATGCTTAGAATTTTCTCCACTGAGGAAAAGAATTTTCCATAAATGCAGACTACATTGCTAAAGTTCTTCACATCACCAGACCAAAAGATGTGGATCGAACTCCATACGATGACCTGGAACTTCAAGCACAAGACATCCTTCATGTTCTTGGGAATGAACATGAAGTGGGAAGCATAGGATCATCTATAAGCATTGCATTATTTTCACCTGAACTAAAAACTTTAAAGCTGATCATGTTCTCTAATCTCAACCCACTATCAAATACTACCTTCATCAATCTTGGAAGGGCTAAATTCCTGTGTGACCTCATTACTGGTGCATCGATTGACATCTGTGCTCATATATTTCAAATCATTAGGAAAACATCAGCCCATTCAGCAACATGAACAATTCTTCCATTCTGCTGTCTAATGATGAAGATTGTTCTTAGTGAAGGTGTTAGTCCTTCATCAGATGAGAGACTCCTGCCTCGTCCTCGACCAATATCCCAGTACTCTCTCCAAGCAAGCAAGAGTCACTCCTCCAAGAAACCTAAGAGTGAGTCATCCACACATGCATCTCCAACTGCTCAGGCTACAGCTACTCCTGTTCAATCAACTAGGACTTCGTCTGTTCCTCCTAGATTTCAAATGCCCAAGCAAAGTTTCTTCATTGAGAATGTGTTTCATCGGATTTCTGATCTGGAACGGCTTCTCAACTCCTTTCACAATCAAACTCAGATGCGACTCACAACTATCGAGATTCAGCTAGATGCTATACAATAAAAGCTTGACGATAGCTTTTAGCTATTCCTGACAAAAAGGGGGAGATGCATATAGAAAGGGGGAGATAGACAGGGAGATAGAAAGCGTAGTGAAAGGGGGAGATTTCTTTAGCACTTGATGTTTTGTGCATAGCTTTGATTATTTTTTGGCTTTCTGGTGTTTTTACTAATTTAAAACTCTGTGGTGTTAGTTGTTTATTTGGATTAAACTCATATCTCTTGAATGTTTTTAACACTTTTGTATTGATGATGTTATTCAGTTAAGTCAGCATATGTTCTATTTTGTTTTCTGGTTTGTACCCATGTTGCTTATGTAAGTTTTAAGGGTTTGATTATGCACACTTGTAGGCCTTTGTGGTTTGTGACATACTTTATGTAGCCTTTGTGCTTTGTTAAATTAGTACTTCTAACCTAATGCTATGCATTCCTTTTTAAGTACTGTCACTCTTGTGCCCGTATAGGATTTTTCCTAGATGCACATACTTCATGTACTGTGCATTGGTTGAGTGTTGGTCATTCAAGTGATTTGCCTTATGTTTGTCATCTTGAATGTCCAGATGTTCATTCCAAGTGTGAATGAGCATTGTGATCACTTGGTTATAGTGATTGTATGTTTTGGTATTGCCATAGTTTATTGCTTTATTCCATTGTGCTTGATTGCATTGTGGTTGTTCCATTTGCTTTACAAGTTTTCTTTATACAATGAACTTATTGTGTTGTTGTGTTTCAGGAGTTACTTGTTCTCATGGTTCTAAAGCTCCACAGATTTTAGAGTTACGTGTGAGTGAGTTTTCCAACTATTCCCAACTCACGCGTTAAGTCTAGAGTTTGTTTTAAGGTTTTGTCACGGAATAGCCAACGGGGGAGATTGTAAGGTTGAAATTTATCAACCATCTTGTTGGCTTTATTCTGTACCAATTTGCTTGTAATTTAAGCACTTAGTAACCCTATATTTAGGTGGAATTATTGTAAGGGTAGTGTGTGAGAAGATGTGAAGAAAAGCTCAAGTATTTGCAAGAAAGCAGAGTTTCGTGGCTAGGACTCACGGCTGACTCGCGACTGGCAAGCCGCCAACTACAGGCACGTGAGATGCACACATGGGGAGCTGAAGGGTCGCGCCAGTTGTTGCACTACAGGACAAAAGTCCCAAGCTGGCCAGTCTGTTACGTCGTGACTTGAACTCACGACTTGGACAAGCTGTGAGGTCAAGCCGCCAATTAGCCCTGTTTGGCAAAAATTGACTCTTCGTATTCCAAACACACACCACTATATATAGATCCTTATACCCACTAAATTAAGAGAGTTTCCAGAGAGAATTTTGTGAGTGAAACCCTAGAGAAAAACAAGATTGCCTCATCCCCAATCTTTATCTTAGAGTCTCTACAAATTCCTCTACTCTCTTCCTCTCCACTGTCACATCCTTGAGAGGTTATTGACCAAATCTTTTTCTCACCACCCACACGTCTGTGAGAATGTTTATTTGGTGCAAAGAGAAGCAGTTTGGAAGGAACCAATATACATTGGTTGATGCCATGGTATAGTAGCGGAATCTAGGAAGCTAAAAAAGAAATAGGTTCGGCGTAACCTCGTTGGAGTAAGAAGCTTGGAGGGCTTAGATACTTGGGTAGAGTAGGCTTGGAGGGTCTTCTGCTGTTCATGTATCCCAACTACATTCTTTAGTGGATTATTTACCGCTTGGAGGGCGACGGAGAGGTTTTACGCCGAGGACTTCGGTTTCCTCTTCGATAACACATCGCGTTTTGTCTGTGTGTCAAGAGTCAGACATATCAGTAGGGATGGCAACAAAATAGCCCACGTACTTGCACAGCTTGCAAAACAAACTGCTGAGGAGCAGGTCTAGATTTTAACTATTCCTGATTGGATTGAAGACATGTGAAAGTTCAATATGTGTCTAAAACACCCTTAAACATTTAGACCCCAAATTATAAAAATTCAATTCAAGCTTATAATCAAACAATTAATGTGCAGAACATAAACATAAGCCAATCACAAAATTGATAACTAATCTATACCAAATATAAATATATCCACAGCAATAAATATAAGGCAAAGATAAACTAGGAAGATTTTGCAAACAACTACTCACAATATGGCCAATCACACTTCTCACTCCTTAGCCTCAATAGCTTGAATTGTCTGCAATGAATCCCCTTCAAAAATGGTCCTTTCCAAACCTAGATTTTTTACTGGGATCATTCCTTGTTCCATAGCTATGGCTTCTGTTTCCTCCACAACCATTCGACCCGATAGAGGAAGACATTTTGCTGCTACCACCTTCCTTTCCCAATCTGTAATTATAACACCCACTCCAGAATGGCCTTCAATAGAGGGAATGGCCCCATCCACATTTATTTTGAAGAAACCCATAGGTGGAGGTGTCCATGCTTTCTAATTTCACTTAGAATTGTTTATATCCCAGCTTCTAGTCCCCTTAAACTCCTTTATCATTTGGATTGCTGTCTCCCAAATGTGATCCTCAGAAACACCATTTCCTTCATGAACAATTTGGTTTTTATTATACCAAATTATCCAGGCAACACCAAAAAAGATCTCCATGTCCCTCTGAGTTCCCTTTTCTAACAAAAATAAGGCCAAATCCGCTATCTCCTTGTTACTTTCATTCAAATAGATTGGGCATTTATCCCATTTGCTCCACACTCTTTTAGTAGCTTCACAGTAGATGATTGCATGCTCAGTTGACTTAGGTTCCCCACCACAAATAGGGCAGGTAGGATCCACTTGAATTCCATTATTGCTCATATTTAGCATAGATGGGGGATGGCCTTCATGCATAGTCTCCAGGCAAAAACTCTCACTTTGGCTGGGATGTTTAAGTGCCACATCTTTTTCCAAAGTGGGGCACATACGTCTCCCACTGAGGATTCACCTCTTTCATGCTTCTCTACTACTTCCCTAGTAAAAAAATATGCACTTTTCACCGTGAAGATTCCTTTTTTATTTCCCACCTATATTAATTGGTCCTCCTGTGGATAGTGAGGAATTGGGATGCTTAGAATTTTCTCCACTTCAAATCCAACGAAAACTCTGTCAAGAATGTCCTTCCTCCATCTTCTAGTGTCTTGGTCAATTAAGGCTGATACCATAGGGAAGTCTCCAAAATCTTTCATTGGGGAAATGACTCTATAAGTTGTTGGTATTGGTAACCATCTATCATCCCATATATGGATTATCTTCCCATTTCCCACTCTCCATCTTGTTCCTTGCTGAAGAATCTCTATGCTTTTGTGAATGCTTCTCCAAGCATAAGATGGGTTGCTGCCTATGCTTGCATTTAAAATATCCCCATTAGGGAAATACCTTCCTTTGTACATGCATGCCATAAGCGATGTGGGATTTTCCAACATCCTTCATCCTTGCTTAGCCAGCATAGCCAAATTGAAAGCATGAAGAATACGGAACCCCATTCCATCCTTTAACTTTGATTTGCACATTCTTGACCAGCTAACCCAAGCCATTTTTGATTCTTGATTCTTCTGCCCCCACCAAAAATTCCACATCATCCCCTCAATATCTTCACACAGACCTTTGGGAAGTAAGAAACACCCTATTATGTATGTGGGAACAGCCTGAGCAACAGCTTTTATAAGGATTTCTCTTCCTCCAATCAATAATAATTTCTCTTTCCAACCAGCCATCTTTTTCCCCACTCTCTCCCGAACTTCATTGAATACTTTTTTCTTTAATCTTCCAATCATCGAAGGTAGGCCCAAGTATTTTCCTGGTTGTACATTCTGCATTGAACCCAGCACATCGTTCACCGTTTCTCTTGTCTCTTCATTAGTATTCTTACTAAAAAAGAACGATGATTTTTCTGTGTTTATTTTTTGGCCTTTTGCCTCCTCATATTTATGCAGGATTGCACAAAGTTCTCTGCTTTCTTGCTCCGTTGCCTTGCAATAGATCACACTATCATTGGCAAATAAGAGATGGGCTATTGAGCTGCCCCTATAGATAGAAATGCCAGAAATTAGCCTTCTCCTTTCTACCTCCACAATCAAAGCTGTTAGCCTCTTTGTACATAAAAGAAACATGTAAGGGGATAAGGGATCACCCTGGCGAAGCCCCTTTGTAGGAGTTATACAATCATGGGCCACACCATTTATGAGGATAGAATAAGATACAGAGTTTATACAGTTCATAATCAATTTAATCCATTTATTATCAAAGCCCATTTTTGACATGATTTTTTCAAGAAAACACCATTCCACTTTGTCATAGGTTTTACTCATGTCTAATTTAATTGCCATAGACCCCTCTTTGCCATCCTTTTTTTTCTTTAGATAATGCATGATTTCAAAAGCAACCAGGACATAGTCAGCTATGAGCTGACCTCGAACAAAAGCACTTTGGCTTTCAGAAATGATAGAGGGGAGAAGGGGTTTTAGTCTATTTGCAAGAACCTTTGACACAATTTTGTATGAAATATTACAAAGGCTTATTGATCGGAATTCACTTATCTTTGTTGGATTATTTATTTTAGGAATGAGGGCTATATTTGTCTTGTTTCGCTTAGCTATGGGGGCATTGAAGTTAAGAATATTAATGACATTTTTTATCACATCATCCCCAATGATATCCCAATACTTTTGATAAAAGATAGCAGACATACCGTTAGGGCCTAGTGCTTTTCTTGGGTGCATTTGTCAAATAGCTTGAATAACCTCCTCCTTCTGGAAATCTTTTGTTAAGTCTTCATTCATCTCCCTAGTAATCCTTCTCGGTATCAAATCTCCTACTTCCATCGCTCTAGTTGGGAATGAGGTAGAGTACAACTCTTTGAAGTAATTCACAACAATGTTTGCTATGTTTGTTTTCTCTTCACACCAATTCCCTTCTCCATCCAACAAGCCTCTGTCATTCCCCTTTCCCATCTTTTGAGTAGCAAAAGATTATTTTCAAAGTTCCATGCCCATTTGTTTCAACCCACCTTAGCCGATGTTCATTGGCAAACTTGAATTGAAGGATATCATTTCCAACTTCCACAGTCTTCAAATCCTAGCCAATTTTCCAAGCAGTCTTTAAAGTGTTCTTTAGAGCACACAAGTTTTGCTTTCTGTCTGACAAAAGCTTTCCCATCAGGCTTTGAGAACACTCCTCTATTACCTGTGCTTTGCCTTCTTCTAAAACTAAGATCTGCAACTCTCTTCTTCCATTGGCTACATGTTCATCAAAACATCTGTCAACTCTTCTCCATGATTCTGACCATTACCGTGAGATTTGAAGCCTTTCAATGAATTTGGGGCCACCTAATCAGAACAAAAAGCTCTGAAATAGGGCCTTAGAGATTGTTCCAAAAGAGGAAAGGGACAGAACACTCGAGAAAAAGAAAAGAACACTCGAGAGAGGAAGTACTCCTACGTGGGAGAGAGAAAAGAGATATTGTCGATAAGCTTGCAATTTACCTCCAACAATTAAGGTTTCAGAAATCAAACCAGACAGAGAATCCGAAAGGAGAATTTCTGTTTCATTAGTCCGACTATGATCGGATGGGTAATTCAGGGTAGTCCAAATATGATCAGATGGGTAGTTGAATTGGTGATGTCATAAATAATTGACAAAAATACCATTTTGGTCCCAACATTTTGGAATCACAGTCAATGCGATCCCCACATTTTGGTAATAATCAATTTGGTCTTATTATTTTTAACTTGCAATCAATTTGGTTCTTACTGTTAAGTTACTAATGGAAAATGCCTACATAGCAAATTGTGAGCTTTGTTGGCACACTTAACGCTGACATGGCAACTAAAATAATAATAATTTTTTTTATTAGCATTACACCTCAGCATCTAAAAAAAAAAAAAAATTAGTTTATCAATATTAGGAAAAAAAAACTATTAAGAAAAAAAAAAACATGAATTCGGATTTAGGAAGTTGGAAAACACAAATTGAACTCAAATTCCTTCAAGAAATCACTAAATTTTCCTCAAATCCTCTCCTTCACACATCAACCTCTGAGTCTCTAACTTCTTTTCAACTAACCCCTAAAAAATTTGGCTTTTTTACATTACTTGGTTTGCGCTATCCTGACTTCATCTTCTCCACCACCACCACCATTTAACTCAATTGCTAGGGACAAGATGACAAGCTCTTTGTGACGAACCTAAGCCATGGCCATGGCACAAACACACACGAAGCAAAAGTGAGAGATGAGCAAATTTGGGTCTAGACAACGGCCATGGATTGCGACGGAGATCTAGGTGCGATAGAGGTATAGATTTTTAGGATGTGTGCCCTTAAATCCTATTGTATGATGCTATGTATAACATTATGTATGACTTAATGTTATGATAAATAAAGTTGTTTATTATTATCTAAAATAATGGTAACATGAATATTTGGACATTATCATATAATCCATGGGATGCATAGTATGTGATTTATGTGAAAAGTCACAGAAAATATAAATCACAAGTTCTTTGTAAACTCATAATTATAGTTCGTAGTTGGTGATGATATTGGGCATTTCATTTGTGAAGACTATAACATATCAACTAAGATGATTTATCTTGATCATGGAAGTGGAGACTTCTAGTTGGTATGTTGATATGTTTTAAAAGTTTTTTATTTGCATGAACTCTTAATTCTGAGAGAATAATGGACCTGATTATGAGGTGTAGGTTGCTTTGATATATCAAGAGTGAGATCTAAAGTCACGATCAAAATCTCAGTATGTTGGGCAGTCACATTTAGTGTTGATGGAACATATATTCTCAAGATAGAATTTATAATCTCTTAATAGAGATATAAAATATTCCCTTGAGATAAGTTTAATGGATTTGGTTATTCANACCTATCTCCTTTCCTATCTTCTTTGTCATCATATCAAAGGGCAACCCCCAAATTTGTACCCAAAAGGGAGAGTGGGTAAAAGAAATATTACTTTCTGTCATTCCCCTTTCCCATCTTTTGAGTAGCAAAAGATTATTTTCAAAGTTCCATGACCCATTTGTTTCAACCCACCTTAGCCGATGTTCATTGGCAAACTTGAATTGAAGGATATCATTTCCAACTTCCACAGTCTTCAAATCCTAGCCAATTTTCCAAGCAGTCTTTAAAGTGTTCTTTAGAGCACACAAGTTTTGCTTTCTGTCTGACAAAAGCTTTCCCATCAGGCTTTGAGAACACTCCTCTATTACCTGTGCTTTGCCTTCTTCTAAAACTAAGATCTGCAACTCTGCTTCTTCCATTGGCTACATGTTCATCAAAACATCTGTCAACTCTTCTCCATGATTCTGACCATTACCGTGAGATTTGAAGCCTTTCAATGAATTTGGGGCCACCTAATCAGAACAAAAAGCTCTGAAATAGGGCCTTAGAGATTGTTCCAAAAGAGGAAAGGGACAGAACACTCGAGAAAAAGAAAAGAACACTCGAGAGAGGAAGTACTCCTACGTGGGAGAGAGAAAAGAGATATTGTCGATAAGCTTGCAATTTACCTCCAACAATTAAGGTTTCAGAAATCAAACCAGACAGAGAATCCGAAAGGAGATATTTCTGTTTCATTAGTCCGACTATGATCGGATGGGTAATTCAGGGTAGTCCAAATATGATCAGATGGGTAGTTGAATTGGTGATGTCATAAATAATTGACAAAAATACCATTTTGGTCCCAACATTTTGGAATCACAGTCAATGCGATCCCCACATTTTGGTAATAATCAATTTGGTCCTTATTATTTTTAACTTGCAATCAATTTGGTTCTTACTGTTAAGTTACTAATGGAAAATGCCTACATAGCAAATTGTGAGCTTTGTTGGCACACTTAACGCTGACATGGCAACTAAAATAATAATAAATTTTTTTATTAGCATTACACCTCAGCATCTAAAAAAAAAAAAAAAAAAATTAGTTTATCAATATTAGGAAAAAAAAAACTATTAAGAAAAAAAAAAAAACATGAATTCGGATTTAGGAAGTTGGAAAACACAAATTGAACTCAAATTCCTTCAAGAAATCACTAAATTTTCCTCAAATCCTCTCCTTCACACATCAACCTCTGAGTCTCTAACTTCTTTTCAACTAACCCCTAAAAAAATTTGGCTTTTTTACATTACTTGGTTTGCGCTATCCTGACTTCATCTTCTCCACCACCACCACCATTTAACTCAATTGCTAGGGACAAGATGACAAGCTCTTTGTGACGAACCTAAGCCATGGCCATGGCACAAACACACACAAAGCAAAAGTGAGAGATGAGCAAATTTGGGTCTAGACAACGGCCATGGATTACGACGGAGATCTAGGTGCGATAGAGGTATAGATTTTTAGGATGTGTGCCCTTAAATCCTATTGTATGATGCTATGTATAACATTATGTATGACTTAATGTTATGATAAATAAAGTTGTTTATTATTATCTAAAATAATGGTAACATGAATATTTGGACATTATCATATAATCCATGAGATGCATAGTATGTGATTTATGTGAAAAGTCACAGAAAATATAAATCACAAGTTCTTTGTAAACTCAGAATTATAATTCGTAGTTGGTGATGATATTGGGCATTTCATTTGTGAAGACTATAACATATCAACTAAGATGATTTATCTTGATCATGGAAGTGGAGACTTCTAGTTAGTATGTTGATATGTTTTAAAAGTTTTTTATTTGCATGAACTCTTAATCCTGAGAGAATAATGGACCTGATCATGAGGTGTAGGTTGCTTTGATATATCAAGAGTGAGATCTAAAGTCACGATCAAAACCTCAGTATGTTGGGCAGCCACATTTAGTGTTGATGGAACATATATTCTCAAGAGAGAATTTATAATCTCTTAATAGAGATATAAAATATTCCCTTGAGATAAGTTTAATGGATTTGGTTATTCAGAATATTAGACCTAACCACTTTTGTAAGGAGTTACTAAAGTATATATTTATAAAATTGGATTTCATAAATATATGATGAATAACTTAAATGATTAAACTAGGCACTCAAGGAATAAAATGTAGTAATCTTCAAAGTGGTAGTCTACCTTCATGACTTTGTATTACTACGAATATTTTATGAAGAGGTTGCATGTATAATAAAGTCTTGAGATATAATTTATTAATAAGGCCTAGAGTGCAATTATATTTATATAATGGTATTAAATATAATTAATGGTAACTTTGGACTTGTTAAGAGTTGACAAAAAGGTCCAAGACCCATTGGAGCTAGTGTCTTATTGGTCCCTTTTGGTCCCACTCCAAGCCACACACTAAAGCCCAATTAGAAAGGCTTAATAGACCAGCCCAATTAGATAATTAGTTAGTTATAAAGAGAGAAATATACAGAATTTTATTTTAAAAGATACATCATTGTGAAATGGTGTGTATGTGTGAGTGAAGCCACTCGATTATTCTCCCTTGTAAACTGATTGAAAGACCACACTTCTTGGGTGTAAAGCGGAATTAGAGGGAAGTTTAAAAGTGTTCCCAAGTACTTATAATCTTTTGTTTTGAATTTCACCACAACAAGGTACGCTATCTTGTTTTTAAATTCTGAAATTTACATAGTGCATATTATCAAGAATGAATGAAATAGATCAATGTTTGTTGCTTTCGCTACGTGTTTTGTATGAGATACAAAACCAGATTTTCCAACATAGGGTAGAGACAAAGAGATGGAGAGGAAAAGAGAAACGTAGAGGTGGGGTGGAAATAGGTCTTAATTGTAGAGAGAGGGAGAGGAACCATTTTGTGCTGGTTTTTCTTTAATTTTAATTATTTGATATTATCCCTTTGTATCTGTGTATGATATTGGAGGTTTAGAGGTTGGATGTAACTTGTAAGCTTCATAGTTATTTGTTTTGTGAATGTATTGAGTTTGATCTAACTTGTTTTGTAACTTTTATTATAAATAAAAATTTTGGATTGAGCCTGTAAAGAAATTTTTGTTCAAATTTGTATGTACTGGGTTTGTGTTCTTCCCATTTGAAAATAAATTTAATTTTATATTTTTTTGGGCTTATGTTCTTTGGGTTATATTCAATTTGTGTTCCCAATTCTCAAATATGAATTCTTGTTATTTTTTGGATTTTTAATATTTTTTTTTCTCTAATATTGATAAATCTGAGGTGGCATTTTTCTAATTTTAATAATAAAAATTATTATTATTTTAGTTATTATGTCAGTTTCAAGTGTACCAACAAAGCACACTGTTTGCTACGTAAGCATTTTTCGTTAGTAACTTAATGATAAGAACCAAATTAATTACAAGTTGAAAATAACAGGAACCAAATTGATTGCTACCAAAATGTATAGACTAAATTGACTATAACTCTAAAATGTACCTATATCAAGAGTTTATAATTGACATATATTTTTTTTTAAATAATTTTATTAAAAAAATATGTCAGTTATCCTAGTTATGAGTTTATGCACCTATTCATTGAATTCTCAAACTATGTAGTGATACCAAGAGTTTAAAGTAAAATTACATCTAACCAAATTAAATAATGATTCAGTAAATTATAAACATTATACAAATTGTTATGCAAAATTCCAAGTTTTTCCAGCAACATTTTCCTCTAAATTTTTTTTAAAATATGAGATTTAATAATTTTTTGTATGCAACAAAACCACTAAAGGCTTATATGTCGTAAGTCAGGTCAAAATGGGGTTTTACTCCTTTCTCACAAACTTTCCAGCAAAATGCCTTTTGTTTGAAACTATTTAGAAATATGCCATTGTTTTGAAACTTGATTTTTAGAAAATTGAGTTTTTATGTAAAACTTAATTTTTGGACAATCGAGTTATAGCAAAATGAAACTTAAAAAAAAAAATGTGGAACTCGAGTCCCATTCAAAGAACTTGAGTTCGTGGAACTCAAGTTCCACTTGAATATTTTCAAGGAACTTGAGTTCCACACTAGAAACTCGAGTTCGTTGAATGGAACTCAAGTTCCACAATTTTTTTTTTTTAAGATTAATTTTGCTATAACTTGATTGTCCAAAAATCGAGTTTTACATTTGAAACTTGATTTTTAGAAAATCAAGTTTCGAAACAGGGGTATATCCCTAAATAGTTTCAGATAGGAGGCATTTTACTGGAAAGTTTGTGAGAAATGGGTATTTTGCCATTTTGGCCTCGTAAGTCACGTGACTATAAGCTACAAAACATGCATATGATTGGGTAAGGTTCCATCATACATTTCACAAAAGAATCAATCAACATGGAATCTATTTCAAAAATCACCTCTATAACCAATGTTTCATGCTAAAAAGTAAACTAAGGAGCATCATTATTGGTGGAGGCATATTACCGTAATATTATTTTTACCTCCTTAAACTATAAAATGTTATGCTACATTGGTGGTGCCATAGGTAAAAAAATTTGGTTACATGCTACAGTAAACGGGTACTAGTACCTGTTTACAGTAGCAAGTCGCCAAATGCTTTTAATATATATATTTTTATTCTTTTATTTTTTTCGGCTCATCTCTCTCTCTCTCTCTCTCCCCTTTCTCAATTTCAAACTAGAGCTCCTCTCACTCATCCCTCTCTATCTCTTATCTCAGATCAAACTCACACCGTGGGTCACACTGTGGGTCATGTCGTGGGTCACACCAAAGCACTTCTTATGCCCTGCTCTTCGCTACCCCAAGCCCTAAGCCGCCGCCTATCTCTTTTCTCTCTTTCCTATGAGTGGGTTTTTTGTGTGTGTATTCATATGGGTTTGGTGGCTGTGGTGGTGGTGGTGGTGGTTGATTTTGGCTATGGTAATGGTGGTGGATGATTTTGGCAGTGGGTTTCTGGATTTGGTTGTGGTGGTGGTGGATGATTTTGGCTTTGGCTGTGGGTTTTGTGAATTTTGGTTATGGGTTTTGTGCTTTGTGGCTGTGGTTGTGGTTGTGGCAGTGGTAATGGGTTGTGGTTGTGATGATTGGTTGTCATGGCTAGTGGTTGAGGTGACTAGTGGTGATGGGTTATGATTGTGGATTTTTTTTTTTAGTTGCGTTGTATGGTGGTTGCCAAAGTAGAGTGGTGGCTGTGGCTGTTGGTGGAGGTGGCTGTGGTGTTTTTTATTTTATTATTTGATTGTGTTGTTTATATTATTTTATTGTATTGAAAGCTAAAATAAGATTATTGATGTTGGGTGTTTTGTAAAATAAGGTAGTAAAATAGATAAAGTAGCTTTTTATGGAACCAAATTGGTGGATGCTCTTACATCTAGCCCATATAACGCTCCTGATGCAAGCTATCTTTGTGACCCATACCTGACTGAAACCCAGCCAATGGGCCATTACAATCCTATAGAAAGCCTCCTGCACCAAAAAGGACAGGATTTTCGTTTGAGACATTGCTGGTATTGAGCTTGAGAAGGAAGATAATGAAGTTTATTCCAAAAAAGAGGTTAAATTAGCCTGAACAAAAGCAAAAACAAATAGTGGAACATCCTCCATCCATATTACAATATCTACAAAATTTTCTTCTAACTTTGATTCAACTGTTGTGCCAAAGAAGCAAGTACCTAACCATCGCTCCAAAGTGCATGAACTACATTCTCTGAAGACCCCAAATTACACTTGGATGGGAGTGAATTTTTGCAAGCTCCCCAAATGAAGTGTTTAAATTTGTTTGGGCAATCCAAGGACCATATTTTTTTCCATAGACCAGCTTCATCTCGTTTAGCTATTTTTGGTTCACCATAAGATCTTGAAAACGTCCATTCATCCTCTGAGTTTCTATTGATAATTACATCAATATAATACTTGTGTGAATCCACAACATCTAGCTTAATAGAATTCTTCCAAAACAGCACCAACCTGCCTCCTCTAGTTGTCCTCGACTCTACCCATTTTTTATCAAAATTAATAATGCTGAGAGTTCGATTTAGCTTTACTTCATCTGCGGATGTTTCGGCTATGAACACGACAGATGGATATTTTGCCCTTATAATTTCAACAAGCTCTCTCTTTGTACATGGGTTCCTTAGTCCACAACAGTTGCATGCTAAAAGATTCATTGCGCCTGGCGGGGGCTGATAAACAGCCTCCACCAGTATCTATGGTTTAGATTCATTCCCTTTAGAAACCTGTTGCCTTTGGTAACTCGGAGGAAGCTCTGCTATCATCCTGCACTCTCTTGCCTAAACCACCAAACTCTCCATAATCATGCTGGGATGAAGGTGCACATTGGGCTTTTAGAAGTCGGGACCACTTACCCTGGATGGGGGTGTTGTTTTGTTGCTGCAAATCAGAGGGCAGGTCACGGGTTGGAGAAGCAATGGAGTTATTCTTTGGGGCCTATGATGTTTCGGTTTTGGGGCTGATAAACAGCCTCCACCAGTATCTATGGTTTAGATTCATTCCCTTTAGAAACCTGTTGCCTTTGGTAACTCGGAGGAAGCTCTGCTATCATCCTGCACTCTCTTGCCTAAACCACCAAACTCTCCATAATCATGCTGGGATGAAGGTGCACATTGGGCTTTTAGAAGTCGGGACCACTTACCCTGGATGGGGGTGTTGTTTTGTTGCTGCAAATCAGAGGGCAGGTCACGGGTTGGAGAAGCAATGGAGTTATTCTTTGGGGCCTATGATGTTTCGGTTTCGGTTTGAGTGGCCACGTGACTGAAGTCACTGAACTGAACATAAAATTCTGCACGTGATTGCATTTAAGCTTCTGCATGTGATCTAAGTATGTGAAGAGTCTGAATCAGAAACGTTACTCCAGAAGTAAAGCTCCGTGTGCACTCATCTGATCCAGCTGGCTGTGACAGAGATTGATTTTCGTCGAAAGTCAATCCCGGATTATTAAGGAGAATAAAATCCGGATTTGAGCTTTTATGATTAATAAAAACTTCCGTTTCAGCCACTCTTTTCAATTCAGCCGTTGATGGCTGTTTTGGAATTGCCTTTGTTCTTTCTTTCAAGGATCCCCTGCTTCGAATCCAAAGTTCGCATTGCTTGTCATCGTGGGCGAGACGACCACACCAATAGCAGAGATAAGAAAGTCTCTCATATTGAAATCCGATTTCTCGCCATTTTCCAATGTGATTACTCGTCCACGGCATAAGGGAAGAGTAATATCAATAGTGACACGAACCCGTATAAAATTGCCTCCATCATCATCCGTTGATTCAGGTGATCTCCAGACCTCTCCGATGATATCACATATACTCTCTGCCACCCTTTTAGAAATGAAGTGGATTGGGACGTCATGAACTTGAACCCAGAACAGAGCTTAATCAAAAACTAAATCTTTGAGTTTAGAATACTTATCAAATTTCTGTAACACCACCAAATGCTTATCAAAACTCCAAGGTTGATTTTGAAAAATTCTTTCCACGTCTGAGCTATTATCAAAACAAAAAGCACTATATGATCTCCCAAATTTTGGACTTTGAAACCATTTGCAAATCTCCAAAGTTGCTTGAAGGTACGAACCACGGCTTCCATCACCAGGTAGTGTGAAGTTAGAAATTTTGCTGCTATAATGAAATCTCTAGACTTGTGGACTTTTGGAAGGACAAAACCAGTATCTTCTTTCTCAGAAAATGATAAATTATTCCAATTTTTAGTCAAATCCTCCATTGGAAAGGAGTTACGTAGAGGAAAGGATTATGAAGGAGAGAGCAAAAAGGAAAGAAAAGAATGGTGTTTCCCTAAAACTCCACACACAAAAAAGACAACCAACAAGCTCTTGAGACACGCTTGGTAACCCAAGAGAAGACAATGACAAACAAACAAACTCTCCTTCAGGGAAGGGACAGAAATTTCTACTGCCTAAGAGAAGAAGGACGAAACCCAACTTTCTTAGTGACAGAGAGACAAAAAATCAAACGGCTTTCAATAGATAAAGATGGGCGGACTTCATCAGCAAATCTGCAAAAATGAAAAATAAAAAGATAGGCCATAATTAATAATCAAAAATCAAAACTCCTGAGCATGCAGCATGATTAATAACCATATCATAAAGCCTTAATGAAGGAAGATCATCACCTCTAAAAAACATTGAGCAGTTGCTAATCAATTTTAATGTGGAAAAACTTCTTTATGCATAAGCAAATGTAAAATGCATTGTTAATAAAATTTTGTAAGCAATACATGCATTAAAAAAAATAAAAAAAAATAAAAAAACTTTTTAAGAAAACATTCCATATTAAGATTTTTTTTTTTTTTTTTTCCAAACTATCATTGAGTAGTGATTTTAAGTTTTTAATGTAACACAAGCATGGTTTTAAAAACCGAACCGGTCATCAAACCATTTTTTTTAAATTTCCGGTTCAACCCCGATTTTTGATCGGTTTTTGGCCGGTTTTTCAGTTGTTGACTGGTTATTGACCAATTTTGAGGCTTTTAACCGGACTAGATTGGCTCCTGATTCCCAGTTGAACCGGTCGGACCGACCGGTCCGGTCCGTTTTTAAAACAATGAACACAAGTGGTATCACAACTAATTGGGGTGTGCAACAAGGTGGCAAGTTTTTCAAAATCCCTTTCATAATTGAAGGGCAAGTTGGGTGTACTTGTAGCCGACACACAAGTGTGCATCACATAGGCAAACCTACGCAAGTAACCTTGAGAAAATGCGCAACACTCTTGCATTCCCAATGGTGCTAGATCAAAAATAGATTGACGCATCATGGGGTTCTTATTGACATGGACATATTGGGTTCCCATAAATAAGCATGTGTGGTTGACATGTGATTCATATGAATGGTGTACGAGAGCTCATGAATGACTGGTGGTGAATGAAAAAAATCATTAAGTAAAGGGGAGTTTGTAGGACTTGCTCATGGTCTACAAAAGAGAGGTCTCAAAGCCGTACAAAGAGGTAATGTCTTTACAAGTAAGGGAAGATTATTAGGTATACAATTATGAGTAAAAGTCTCATATAGAGAAAAAGTAAAGAAGTTGAGAAATTTAATTTAATATAATTGGGCCTAAACTCATAGGTTTATGTTTTTGGGTTAAGTGGTGTCTTTGTATGTTATATTAAGAACTTAATTGGAGTCTCCCTAATGTATCTTATATGGTATCATAGGCATCAATTAGGGCATGGTTCTACAAAATGGCTACCCTGTACTAATATCATTTACCTCAAAATTACTCCAAGCCACAATCCTCATGCGATTACCTCAAGTAGAATCACGCTCTATCCCTCGGTGTCTTGATCTCTGCCTAAGGTTAGGTTGTCATGTGAAATATTTACAAGAGTCTTTCGAAGGTATTGAAAGCATCTAGACTACCTTAATCCAATCCATTCACTTTTGTGAGTTCTCTATCAGTATGAATGGTGGAAAAATTTATGATCAGCGTAACCTAGTTCTTAAGTAATTTTTTTTGGGGTGAGTTTTTGTGTAAGCTTCGACGTACCTTAGAGCATTAGCATTGGGGAATGCTAATGCCATATCTAAGGTGTATTTGACATTTCAAGGGCCAAAACGTATTGCATTAGGGAATGCTAAAGGTAGGTATTGCAAATTTTTTTACAATACTGCTACAGTACAATTCCAAAAGTGGAATTGTATTGTAGTAGGATTGTAAAAATAATAATAATATTTTACAGATAATTGATGCCAGCTTTCTCTCTCCTCTCTTTCATTTTCTCTATTCTCTTCTCTCTTTCTCATTTGCTCTCTCCTCTCTTCACTGTGGTGGTTGTGGTTTTTTTTTTTTTTTTGCCATGACCGGTTCTTAAAGGAAGAGGTGGGTATGGCTGAAGTGGGTTGTGGGTTGTGGTTGGGTCTGGTGTTTGGGTCGTTGGTCGTGGTTGGGTCCAGTGTTTGGGTTGTGGGTGGGTTGTGGCTGAAGTGGCTAAAGTGTGTTGTTGGTCGTCGGAGATTGCCAGTGTTTAGGTTCGGCGAGGTCATGGCGAGATCGGCGTGGGTCACGATGATGAGTTTGGTGGAGATCAGCGTGGGTCATCGCATGGTTGGCTGGTTCTTTTGGGTTTCCGATGGTTTTTTTTTTTTTTTTTTTTTTTAATATGGGTTTTTGTTCCAGTGGGATTTTGGTGAGCAGTGGGCAGTGGTGGCTTGGGTTTTTCTAGGTTTTTGTTCCGATGGGTTTTTGTTTCGCTGGGTTTTTCTGAGTTGATCATCGGCGTTTTCTGGGTATTTTTGACGGCTAGGTTTTTCTAGGTTGATCACTTGATCATTGGCTCCAACTGGTTTGATGGATTGTGTGTGTGTGGCTCTGTTTAAGGTTTGATGGTTTGTGTTTGTGTTTGTGTGTGTGTGTGGTGATGGGTTTGGATAGGTTGATCGGTGTATCATGGGTCTCTGTGTGTGTGTGGCTTTGTGTGTTGAACTGGTGCTAGAGGTTGAGGGAGAAAGAGAGGAAAAAAAAAAAAAAAGACGGATGGTCCAAAGTTACGATTAGAAAAAAATAATAAAGAAATATTAAAAAATAATATTTTAATAAAAATAGAGTCTTGGAATGTTGGAAGTATTGTAAAATGAGATGGTATAACGATGAAGTGATTTTTTAGAATGGTAAAATAGAGTAGAATTGAAATTTTCTGATGCTAATGCTCTTAGTTCTTAATTGGTACTAATGGCCCCACTTCATTTTATTTTATTTTTATTTCTATATAAAAAAAAAAAAAAAAAAAATCATTGTATCAACACTCATTTGAAGTACTAACGTCTCTTTCTTTTCTTTTCTTTTTTTTTTTTTTTAAATATATATATTCAATTTGTTTGCTGCAATAACTTATTAACTTTATGAATATTTAAAGTTACCATAACATTTAAGCAGAGGTCGTAATAAATTATAAAAAGAGATATTTATTATTTAATTTATCAGAATTTAATGGATTTGTATATATTTAATGGAGTATTTTCTAAGACTATTATAATATTCTAATATTGTAATGATTTGTTTTACCGACCTAGTGATATTAGAATAATTGGTAATGATTTTCTCTTGTTCGTTCTTTTCCTCAGACTTCGCCTTCGTACTTAGCTCTCTTCCTACCCTAACCATATTATAAATCTAATTCTTCGTACAAAAGTAAGAACTCTCAAGGGCTGTTCTTTCATCTACTCACGTTATATTTAATACTCAGTGCGCGTGAGAAGTGAGAACAGGTTATTGAATCGTAGGTGGGGCATAGTCTCTATATGCTGTCATTTCAAAATTTAGCTAAAGTTTGGAAAGAGCTGAATCGTTTTGCGTTTTTTAGTGGATTTCATGCATTATTTATAGGACTTGCAAGGATTTTATTCAGTAAAAAAAATTTTAAAATTAGGTCCTACGGTACTATTTACACGTATATTTAAAAATTATTTTATTATAGTATTTTCAGTTTTTAGTTTTCAGCAATAAGCGGTATCTAAACAAACCCTTACTCTTCAGGGACTTGTGTTCTTTATCATCAAATCAACATGTTTATCGATTTTTAGTGTTGAAGGAGATTAAATCTTAAATCTCGGATTCAATCATCACAAACAAAAGTAACTAAATTGTGTACCACAATTATTTGTTGTTGTTGCATGTCGAAAATATTTATTTAGAGATTTAAATTGAGAGAGCAAGAGAGTTATGATAGGATATAGACCTCAAAAAGAAAAAAAAAAAGAAAAAAGAAAAAGAAAAAAAAGAAACATTACATGATAGAAGTTTATAATAATGTTTTTTATTTTTTATTTTTTATGAATGGAATTTATATCTAACAATGTTACAGTTACTAGGAGGAAAATTTATGATAAAGATAGGGACGTTGAGTTTGATAATTAAACTGAACCATGTAGCTAGGTAAGCTTGATCTGGTCGGTTAGTTCGTACACATATATGTTTCTGAAGTATTGTGTGTTGTCAATTTCTACTGCAGGCCATGTGCTATGAGTCCGTTACCCCATTTTGTCAATTTCACGTGCGGACTCCACATTGTTCATTCATTCTATCGTTTGACAGAGAGACAGAATAAATGAACAATGTGAAAAGATAAAGTTTGGCCTCATGTTTGAAGCTTTGTACTCCAATTACTAATAGGAAGAAGACTTTACAAAACCAACCTGGCAAGTTATGAGTATATGATGGGACACATATAATCTTCTTATTAATGGTTGTCTCGGGCTTCAAATACATTTAGAGTCAAATTTTTTCTCCTTGAAAATAATGATAAAAGATTATAAAAAAAAAAAAAAAAAAGGAATGGAAAAAGTAATAACCTACTAATACAATTATGAGTTACAAATAAAAAAGCATGACCCAAATATAAATGAGAATAACCTACAAAATGAATTTCATTGGATAGTGAGCTTCAGTCTATATTCCAAATCTTACCATTTACAGTGAGAATGAATGAGAGTTTTTTATTTTTATTTTTTGAGAGTTAAATGTAAGACTAAGATGCCATTCATTAGAGCAAATGCCAAATATAGGCTGACGTTCTATCGTACCTTAAAAGAAAAAAAAAATTATATATATAAGATGCAATCGAATCATTTCAATTTTGCTCAAAAAAAAAAAAAAAAAAAAGAAAAAAAAGAAAGAAAGAATCATTTCAATGAATTACTGGATTTTATTCTAGCATACTGCAGCTGAGATATATTTAACGGTAAAATTTTAATGTAAAAATTGCAACCATAAATCAATGAGAGTGACCACTCGGTCCAGCATGAAAATTGAAATAGACAATGACACAAGGACAGACAAATTACATTCGTTTTGTTTTCCAAGTTACAAACATACATTTAAAAGACAAATTAATGCATTTTAGCTATATATGCTGATTGCTGAGTGGAGACAAGGTATTTTAACAATAATAGTTTGAACCGATCTATTGTCGCGCAGTAAAAGCCGTGTTTGTAAACGTGGCTATAGAAAACACGGCTATATACTATAGCTGCATTTTTTTGTAGTGTGACAGAGGTTATTTTATTTTATTTTTTTTAAAGGATAATTATAATATGTTGCTAACCTTGCAACTCAAACCCTTTTTTCCCTAACCCCACAGCTTGAATGGCTTGATTAGTACATTTATATTTTTCCCACTGAGTAAATAGTTGAAATGGTTAAACTGAATTGATTTTAGGGAACTTTTCCAAACTCTGATTTTTTTACTTTGATCACAATGCAGGGTTTTTTTTTTTTTTTTTTTTATAATAATAATATTTTTTAATTTAATTTAATTATTTTTATTTTAATAAATAATTTGATAGTTACAATGGAAAATGAAATATTTAAAAAATACCAAGAAATGCCAATTAGGCTACAAAGTTCTTGACGACCACAAAAGTATTTTAAGTATGTGGAAGTTTTAGTTTATTTAATTGACATATGAAGTCTTTGTGAACCATGCTCTCTTTAGACTTGGAGGGGTTTTATTTTTATTTTTATTTTGGGGGGGGGGGGGGAGGAATATCCTAAAATGAACCCCAAAATAAAAGGATATGTTACTTTTTAAGCGAAACTACACCGTTGGTTCCTTAAGTTTACCATTTGAGCGTAATTAGTCTGTTAAGTTTCAAGTGCATGCTATTAGTCTCTTAAGTTTTAAAAATGAGCACTATTAGTCGTTTGTTAACTGCCATTAGTAGTGTAACTTATATATGTGGCTAATGAAATAATGACTTGACATATTTTTTTTAATGATGTGGATTTTTTTTTTCTTGAATATATTTTTTAATGAAAGCACCACCAACCGATAACTCTAAGCCTCCATTTGGGAGTTCATAAGGGAATGGAATGGAATGATTATAAGGGAATGGAAAGGAATGGAATGTATTTAAGGGAAGGGAATGGAAAAGAATGGAATGAAATTAAGTAACCCTGATTGGATGTTTTAAAATAAAGGAATGGAAATAAATGGAATGTAAGTAATCTTGTTTGGGAGCAACATTGAGGGAATGGAATGAAATCATTTTATGACAATATTACTATTACACTCTTATTTTAAAATAAAGAGTTGAATATATAAGGTTATTTTGGGAGTTTTAATAAAAAATTCATTAAATCTAATTTAATTCCCTTCTATTCCTCCCAATTTCGGGGGGAATGAAAATTTGAGGTTTTAAGAGATAGAGAGGAATGAGTGTTCCCTCATATCTATTCCATTCCCTTCCATTTAAACTCCCAAACAAGGGAATGAGCTTTCCATTCCCTCTATTAAAACTCCTAAACAAGGGAAGGGAAGAATATTCTAAAATTATTTTTTTCATTCTTTTCCATTTCATTCTATTCCCTCCTCTCAAACGAGGCCTAAGTGACAACGACTACACCCACAACCTCCCTCTCAAACACTAGATTTAAAAAAAATATATCTTTCTGTTCTTAATTGCTTCAGATCTATTCTCACTCTCTTTATTTTCTCATTCTCTTTTTATTTTCCGGAGAAATATGGTCCAAAGGGCCAAGGGAAAGCTTCAAATGGTGCAAGTGCAAAGCCCAAGGATCAAATCAACAAGTTGATTTCGATATAAATGTTGTATTGTTGGGTTATCTGAATGCCCGCCATGGTTTTGTAGATATGTTTATACCTATTATCATATTTTTAATCATCTAGTCAAGAAGACAGTGTAAAATAGACTTCGACACAACCATTTGAGAATGTAATCTTGGTTGTGGTTGTTTTCCTGATAATGGCATAGTAAATGGGGACTACGGAATACCCAATTTATTAATAACAATATAAAATAATCTTTCACTCACCAGTGCAAAAAGAGGCAAAGAGCAATAGCTGAGAGGGTTTGCCAAAGAGGGATGAGCAGTGGAGGGAGGACGACCCTTGATTTGGGTAATACCATTTAGGAAACCAGCCAGGTAAATGAATTCATGGGTTTATGATGTGTTAAGTGTGTTTCATAATTTTTTAATAAAAAAATAGCACATCACTTAAAAATATGTCACGTCACTCTCTTTCATTAGCCATGTAAGCATTTACACTAACGACAATTAACGAAAATTAACAAAAGGATTAATAATGTTTAATTTTTTAAACTTAAGGGAACAAAAGTGGTCACTTGAAATTTAAAAGACTAATTACACAAACATGGTAAAATTGAGGGACTAACAATGCAGTTTTGGATTTGTTGTTTTAAATTTTAGAATGTTACAATATTTTACTTAAATTTTAAAGTTTTCAAAAATGTTTCATTTAAACATGATGTGGCATGCTAGTTTAAATGAAATTTATTTCAAAATTTGAGTTTTAAGGGAAACATTCTGAAAGTTTAAAATTTACATGAAACATATGCAAATAAGATTTATATAAAACAATCTAAAACTATAATGTTTAAAAATATATATTAAACTACATATTTGACCCTTAAAGTTTGGGGCTGTTTTCATTTAGGCCCTTAGTTTTCAAATTTTTCATTTGGTCCTTAATGTTTGATTTTTTATTTTCATATTAGCTTTTCCATTCATTTTTGTTAGTAATCTAATGGTTAAGTGCTAGATATGTTTTGTATATTAACCCTTGTCATCCATATAATTTCATGTATCATTAGATTATTAATAATTGAAATAGATGGCATGAGTAATATGAAATCAAACACTGAAAATTTTGAAACGTAAATAACAAAAATGAAACAACCACAAACTTTCAAGGTCAAAAGTGTGCTTTAGTTTAAATAAAATTAATTGCAAATATAAGGTTTAAATTAAAATTATCCAACTCTAATCCTTTTTTATATCACTGTCTTTATCTTGTTCTTAATATAAGACAAATGAGATTTTCCTCTCCTTTTTCCCTAATTCATTTTTGGGGTTTTCCCTAATAATGTGAAATAAAAATATTTCAAGTGAAAGAAATTGTGAAAGAAAAAACGCTCAAAATTATATAAGGTAATAACATCACACGGTATAAATCTAACTATTTTTTATTTTTATTTTTGAGAAGAAGGCCGATGTGGCTTATTAATCAAAATCTTTAAAGTCAGACAGATGACAATTGTAAAGGCTGAGAGGAACATAGACTCCATTCAGACCAACAAAGAAGAAGAAAGTCTTGCTATCTTAGCTAAAGCACATACCAAAGCATTATCTTGCCAAAGTGTATAAGAGAAAAAAAAAAAAATGCTGTAAAGAACTAGCATTAGACAAAATGTCTTTGAGAAGGAAAATGTTTCAATTAAGCCTCATTATTTGAAATAAATTTCAATTAAGTGACATGATATGTGATGTTTAACATGGATTTACTGATTTAATAGAATTGTGACAAAAGTAGTTTTTTTAAGAGAGTTTTAACTTATGAGCTAACTGGAACCCACAATTGTGACAAAAGGTTAAATAAAATATTTTTAAAATTTTAATATTTGATTGAGATCTTATAAGATTTAAAAAGTAATTTACCTAAAGTAAAATATAGATAAAATAGGAAAGAATAAATAAGTAACTAACTTATTCTTACCATAGATAGATTTATGTGAGAGGGGGGACTATACATTTATGGTACTCCAGAAGTACCTAATATTTTCTATAGGAAAGTGTATGTTTTCCTAATGTCTTGTTGCCGTAGTTAGAGAATTATAACATTTTTTTTTAATGAATATATCTCTATTGACTATTCAATATATTTTCATTGGATGCAAATTTAAAAAAAAAAAAAAAAAAAAACTACGATTGGATTACATTTTCTTATATTTTTTATACTTGCAAAATTTTTAGAAAATCATAGATCTATAAATATGTCATTAATTAAAATTTTAAATTAAAAATTTTTTTAGTCCAAAATTACGCATAAAAAATAAGTTAATATATCGAATAGTAAATAACATCCGATTGGCACGAAATTTGATATGGGTGTTAAAAACATAAAGAACATGAAATCCAACTATTAGATTTTCAAAACATATATGTAGCAATATTACTTTTCTTTTAGTGAGATTTTTTTTTTTTGAGAAATAATTTTTTTAGTGGAAATTTGACATGGCTACAACTTTTTTAGTGGGAGTTATAGTCAAACTTTGTCCCTTCTTATTTTTACCTAACATGTGTTTAACATTAATTCTAATAAAATATAAGAAATTAGGACAAATAAGTATAAAAAGTTAATAAAGTTATAAAAAAAAAATTAAATTCCTTAACATGAGCACACCTCATTTTCTTGCATTAATTAATTTTTCTTATTCTTGAGTATTTAATATCTTCATAAATTTTTTCTCCTTACATTAAAAATTTTACTACAATTTGTTTTTATCATTTTATTCTTTGAAAGAAGAAAGAAAGGAGAGAGCCTTTTAACACACGTGTAATGCATGTGAGGAGGGTAAGAGTGCATAAAATATATAGCCCTTAATTTTTCTTTTTTTTTGTGATGCGAGATGCAAGAGCATCAAGAAACAGAACACATATACTTCTACAAAACAAGAAACAAAATATATTTGCTTTTGAAAATAACCTTGAATCCAAAAGGAGAAAGTAGTGCCTGGAATCCACCAAAAGATAGAAAAACAAAAGTCTAAATTTTATTGATTGAATAATTGTTAAAAAAACGTTTACAAACTTAGAGACCTATTTAAAGCCTTTGTAAAACTTGATAGACAATAAAATATATTCTAAAATAACTCATAATTAATACCTAATTATAATAGAAACCAAATTTGATGTAAAAAGCATTAAAAATAGCTAAAAATAAGGAAATAAATGCCCTAAACCTAGATTAGAAAAAATTACATAAAAATACTATATATAACAAATTACATAAATTAATTTAAATATTTTGTCCTACATCAAACCTCTCCACCTGAAACAAACTCATCCTCGAGTTTATGGTTGAAATCTGAAATCTTTTATGCCAAGAGAACAAATACTTTGAATGCATAAGCCCTTGATCTTCTTTCCATACTTGCAACTCATCAATGGAATAAACAAATCAACTTGAATTTTTTTTCCTTGGTCTTCATGTAATTGTACTAAATAAGAACTGACAATTGAATCAAAACTATCAACTCTAATAAAATCAATAAACTTCGGTGTATCACATACCACCAAAATAAAAGGATCTTAAAGTTGACAATCATATGATTTCATTTCATTTAGATCCTTGAAACTTTCCTCTTCAATTTCTTCCTCAACGGTCTCTACCATCTTGACTTCAAGATCTTTCTCTATAATAGGTTCTTCATTATTCTCCTCCACAATAATCTTGATTTTAGCATCTTCTTTCATTAAAAAGACATTCATTAATTTCCTTAGAAATCTCTATATTTTGTTCTTGACTTCTAAATAATCTTTAAAAACAATATTTCCTTCAACATGCAATTCTTCCTTAATGGTGGAGCTCTTCAAAATAATTCAAGTATGAACTTCTTGGCCAATAATAATCTTGCTTTGTATACAACAAGATTTCATCATAATCCATAGGATAAAAGTTGATAACTAGTATTTATTTTCATCTTTAGCCATGAATAAATTTTTTCTTTGCCTTGTTGGATTCTATTAGATTGTAATCATTCCCACCAACGTAAGGCATACTTTCTGAATTTATACAAAGCAAGTTTAACTTTTCTCTCATCACAAATATTCTCATAGTCAAATCAATCCTCTAGATCAAGTAACCAATCAAGAAAATATTCTTTATAAAAATAACCATTAAAACTTGCAATTCTTCTATAAGGCCTATATGAAATTTGCTTAAAAATAGGTTGCTTGTGAGTTATGTCTTCGTGATAGTTATCCCTATTGTTTCCATACTCCAACGACGGCATCCTAACAAAGATATTTGTGAGGGTTAGCTATACGTCATGTAATACTTGCTAAGTTTTTTGTCACTAGAATTGCTACTATCTCATACGTTAGTCACCAAACCAGGATAAGTCAAGACTCTGAACTAACTGATGTGGGATGCGAAAGCGTCAAAAAATAAAACATGTTTACTTCTGGAAAATAAGAAATAAAACACGTTTGCATCTGAAAATAACCTCAAATCCACGAGAGCTCCTTAAATCAAAGAGGTTTCTTGAATCCATAAGGAGAAAGAGTTTGGAATTCACCAGAAAATAGAAACACAAAAATTTGAATTTTATTAATTGAATAATTTTTTAAAAAAATGTTTATAAACTTGGAGGTCTATTTAAAGGCTCTGTAAAACTTGACAGATAAGAAAATATATTATAAAATAATTCTTAATTAATACTTAACCATAATAGGAACCAAATTTGACCTAAAAAACATTAAAAGCACTTAAAAACAAGGAAATAAATGCCCTAAATCTAAAATAACTAAAATTACATAAAAATACCAAATTACAGAAATTAATATGACGATTCTGTACTATATCAATTTAAAATAAAAAAAAAAAAAAAACACGTAGAGCCCTTTGTTAGAACATTATTTATAAATAATTTTATATTTTTATTTTTTTGTAAAGTCAGTTATGCCATGGAAGTATCCCTAGCTTATGCCATTGTAAGTCATAACATGGGGTTTGTTTGATAAGTAATAATGATTTGCATTTAACCCAAAGAAAGAATTACAAAAAGAGATATTTTGGAAATTGATACATAATAATTACATAAAAGAGCTTGAGGTTAAAATAAAATTTTATTTTCAAGTGCGCTATCGTACGTAGTAACAGACATTTTATAGTTTTTCTTGCAAACGTTATAAGTAAAAGATGCAGCCAATAAGCTTTTATAGTCCCCATGTTGCGGATTTGCCTTTTATAGTTTGCCATAGTGACATAGTATATTTTATAATTATTCTACCAAAAAAAAAAAAATCTTATAATTATTGTGTTTGTTTGGTATAACTTCTTATTATTCATTTGCTTAAAAATTACAATCTTATCTTTTAAAAACTAAAGGGTAAAAGTTTTAAAAAGTGATACAGTTTCTTTTTGATTTAAAAATAAAATAAAATAAAATAAAATTTGGTTCTTGAAGAATTTTCTTGAGAGGGATTATTATGCTTGAAATAAATAAGCAAAAACGATGGATGCTCTAACTTTATTGTTCAATTTTTATTAGTTTTTGGGGGAAAAAAAAAAATAGAACTTCTTAAGAGCATTAGCATTGGGGCATGCTAATGCCAAATCTAAGGAAAATTTGAAATTTTAACCCTTAAAACCATTTGCATTGGGGAATGTTAAATAGCAGTATTGTAAATTTTTTTGCAATACTGCTACAGTGCAATTCTAAATATAGAATTGTACTGTAACAAGTATTGTAAAAAAATAATAATATTTTATTATGTAAAGAGAGAAGATAAATGGGAAAGAAAAGATATAATTTTGAGATATATTATTTTATTATGTAGATATATTATTTTCATGAGTAAAAGAGGGAAGTAGAAATTTAGGATATAGAGGTATTATAAAATGGTATGGTATAATGATAAAGTGACTTTTTAGAATTGTAAAATAGAGTAGCATTGGAATTTTCTAATGCTAATACTCTAATCCCTACAAGATAAAGGAATCCAAGTAAAATAAAACTGAAAAGTACACAGAAAGAGAAATAACGCTATATCAAGTGAAGCTCACTTCTCCATACATGGTTGATGGTACGTACACATAAAATTTACTCTCTTTTAGATATGTTTTACACTTTGCATTTGACTCTTTGCTAAAAAAGAGATATCATTTCTTAATCCTATGTGTGATTGAAAGTATGTTATGCATGAAAGAGAGGATTCTCTCTCTCTCTAAATCTCAGTATCTCTGATATGAGATAATGTGCAGCTGCTAAGACCTGAGATGATACGTACACAAGGTGTGAAACAGTAATAAAAAGGAAAGAGAACGCAGATTGCCGAGGAACCCGACCGTGATCTTTTCAAAAATATCACCATTTTACGCTTCCTCCTTGTTAAGCATTCACTGCTCTCTCCTAAAGTAAGTCGGCTCTCTCTCTCTCTCTCTCTGTTCTGTCTTTGGGAGATAACAACAAAACGTACCTCACTCCTCAGTCTGAGACAGACAAATTCTCACGGACCCTTAAATTGGTCTTTTCTTTCTTTGCATCTTCTGTAATTATTTAATTCTTAATAAATATATATACAAAAAAGGTTTAACATATATTTTTCATTTAGGCAGTGTTAATTACACACCTTTTTGCATATAAACGTCCGTACACACAGGTGAATTTGAATTTGTAGTCGTGAATTGAAGATATGATTTTAAGTTGGTTATACTGTTTTCATTTTATAATTGGGGCAGCAAGAGAGTCATCATTTAAAAAAAGATAGGATCAAAATAGATTTTTGGGTGAGGTTCTATCGTTGCAAGTTAAACATATACAAAAATGGTTTAACATATAGTTTTCATTTGGACGGTGTTAATTATACACATCATTTTGCACACATGTCCCTACACACAGGTGAATTTAAACTTGAAATCGTGAGTTGAAGACACAATTTCAAATTAGTTTTACTATTTTCATTTTATACTTGGTGCAGCAAGAAAGCTATCATATAAAAAAAGAAAAAAAAAAGAAAAAAGAAAAAAAAAAGAAAGAAAAGAAAGATAGGATCAAAATAGATTTGGGTGTGGTTCTATCGTTGTATGCAAGTTATATAAATTTAATGAGGTACATTAACATACCTATCCAAATAAAAGGTACATTAATATAGCTTTTAAAATTATGTATATATAAAAATATTTTGATAATTTGATTTTAAAATTATGTATATATATTAAAATATGTTGATAATTGGAGGAGATGAGATTTGAATCATGGATGTCTTTGTCAAGATGTATGAGTTGAATTATAAAGCTTTTGGTTGTGTGCCTTATATTGTCTCCTATTAGATATTTAGTGGGTTAAGTAAGCATTGTTTTAATGATATCCAAAGTAACATTTCTTTAAATTTAACTATTTAAGATTTTAAGTTACTTTGAAAGGAAAAAAAGGTCGATAAGAGCATTAGAGCACGCACCACATGGTAGTGGTGTGTGTGTGTGTGGTGCGTGCTCTAAAATACTGGGGTGGAAAGAGAAACTACTATCATAAGCTGATAGAGAGGTACTTTTGAAATCAGATGTTCAAGCTATTCTCACCTTTGCCATGAGCTGTTTTAAATCGCCTCTTAATCTTTGTAAGGATATTGAATGTATGATACGTAAATTTTGGTGGAGACAAAAGGGTGATAAATTCAGTCTAAAGAATTCAACATTGTTATAATCTAGTTCTAAGTGTTAAATATATCAGTAATGTGATGTGTTATACCATGTTGTATATGCTAGAGTGGATGCAGAAGGAGAAGTATAGAATAGAAATACCGAGAATATAAGGGTTACGTGGTTCAGCCTTGTCGGCCTACGTCCACAGACAAAACCTTTAAGGACTATATCTTTATTGTATAAGAGTGTAATACAAAATCTGTGTTACAATGAACTCTAACATGAGTATATATAGACGATTAAACCCTAGACTACTACTACTAGTAGGAGTGGGCTTGGGCGTATTACATTGGGCTAATATGTCTCATATATCTTTAACATTAAGGTAAAAATGAGTATTTTTTTATAAAAATATTTTAGTGAATTCTGATAAGGACTTTCCATCTTAGCCTTTTTAAACCAGAAATTATGGCATAATTTTTTAAAATAAAAGTGTAAGACCTTTACATTTCACTTTTAACGTGGTAAAGAATTAGTTAAAGGAATGTCTCTGAAGTTTGGACACTCATATCTCAATCACAAATTTGACAACTCTATACTGAAACAGTGAAACTCCTCCTAGACCTTTATCTCTATTTCCACGTGTGATCAATCTTGAAACTTATGCATTGATTGCACTATGTAGCAAAGTGTTTTTGTTTTTGTTTTGTGAGAAACAAGCTCTTTATTTATTTTTTTATTTTTTTATTTTTTAAGAAACAAACGAATTGTTAAACACATACACTTAATTACACTCTTTCAATAAGCTCAAATACATTACTTAACCCAAAGTATCACTGCAAAAGAGCCTATGAGAAACAAGCTTCTAATAAGTAATAACTCAACACTTATGTCTAGCATTCCTTTTATATTTATTACTTTTAAAGGCTGTGCAAAGCCTTGTGAGATTGCAGTACTTAAATTGAAGAGTTGAACAAGATATTTACCTCTACGGACTTGATAGCAACCAAACTGGCACCTTTGGCTTGGAAAAAGGGATATGATCGCCATTTAGGGGTGCAACTTGGGTCTTGAGTCTTGTCTACCTTGGGATCCGAACCAAAATGACTAATATGTGTTGATCTGCTCTTGACTATTTTGGTTCAGTTCAGGGTCCAAAAATAATTTGTTCTATTCTAGGCCTAAAAGTTTTGTATTCGGATTATTATATTTGGTTGTCTGGTTATGCGTCTAGTTGTCTCACCCAATCTAAAACAAGCTTTGTTTGTTTGTTTGTTTTTTTTCTTTTTTTTTTTGGAGAAGAGTATAATATCTTAATGTCGTAGGATCATCTCTCTACTTTGTATATACCATATATACCTAATGTTAATCAATAATCTACTATTATAAAATATATAATAAATAAAGATACATAGTTTTATAACAATTTTGTTTTAGAGAAATAGTTTCAATCTACGAATTTTAGGTGTTGAATTAACTAGAACCTACTCGTTTTATAACAATTAAGATTATATAGTTATGATATGCAAAAAAAGTGTTTATCAAAAAAAAAAAAGAAAAAAAAAAGATATGCAAAAAAGTGTATAGTAGAATTCTCCATGCTTTAATATTATTATATTTGATTGCAATTTATGTGGTTAGATGGAATAGAATTTATTCCTATTTTTTAAAATGGATAGAATACATTGGGTAAGATTTCATTTCTTATATTTAAACGCGGTATTAAATATATTTTTAAATTTTTATGAACTAGACAAACTTTCTTTTTTACTTCAATATTGGAAATTACCTTACTGGTCAAACAATCTAGAGAAAACTTCCATATTTAACGAGAGCGATAATTTAAAAAATCTAAGTACATATTAGATCTTGCCAATACACATCACAACAATAACAAACAATCATATATCTTGGTCCCAAAATTTTGGGGTTTATTATAAATTCTCAATAGACTAGCAAGGATGTGTCACACACACACACACACATATATATATATATATATTTCATTCTATTCTATCCTAAATCATACTTTCTATTATTTCCTTCATTGACATGTTCATTTTTTTGATATTTCTAATATTTTTATTTTAGGTCCTCTTCTACTTCTTTTCATTTCCTTGATTTGAACCAATGCATGCTTTCTCACTAATGTATTAATCGCTCTCATCTTCATATGACCATACCATATCAAATAGCTCCCCCTTATCTTTTCATCAATAAGATAAGTTACTTCTATCTTTAATCGAATTTTCCATAACTCATTATATGCTCCCCCTCCAAAAAACGTTTAATTAGACTTAGCAAAATTTATGTTAACTAGGAAAACAAGTATGGATGAGTTTGGCTTATCTCTATTACTTTTTTAATTGAACTCTCCTTTTGTTTTAATGAGAAACTATCACATCATCTACTAACTAAATAAAATATGGAGATTAAAACTTATTAACACTTGCTATTATGTATTTAAAATAAAATGACACATCCAGTTAAAAAAGTACTGGAAATAAGCTAAATCCAATATAAATAATCGGAATAACAACCGATTTAAGTTTACACCACTTCAGATTTATAAGTGATATTGACCTAACCTGTTTTCCATGTCTCTATTATATAATTTAATTTTTTTTACCCATTTTTAACATATATTTGTATGCTAAAGTAAAAACCAGATTTTCTTTATTGTTAATGAAAATACTAATGACATTACACATCAACGTGTCGTGCAAATCTCAAAGATAAATATTTTTTAGTGCTAGATTTATTACTAACATTGACTATATATTTTGTTTGGTAATTTCATTATAGATTTTCCTCCTAATTAATAGCAGGTTATATTTTATTTTTAAAGTGCTATATATTTAATTATTTTTATAGATAATTTAACTTTATTTCATATTTCATGTATATATAATAGCTGAAAAATATATCATTTCCTTTTATTTTCTTAATTTTTTTCTAGTCAATTTACTAATTTCAATTATA
Organism: Quercus suber; assembly: GCF_002906115.3. Classification (NCBI taxonomy): domain Eukaryota; kingdom Viridiplantae; phylum Streptophyta; class Magnoliopsida; order Fagales; family Fagaceae; genus Quercus; species Quercus suber. The sequence goes on along the minus strand of NW_027069654.1, from coordinate 415,172 downwards.
ATAATAGAATTTTAAAAAATTAAGTGAAGTCTAATTATGATTGTATGTTTCGGTGCTGATACAGTTAAAAGAAAGGGGAACGAATTATGTTCTGAAAAAGTTTTTTTTTTTTGGTAGCTATGATCGAGCGAAATATAATGTGGAGTCATTTTGAGATAGTCAAATTCAAAGTACTATTTTTGTGTCAAATTGTTTAGGTTTTTAAATTTTACCAACGTTATATATTTCTCTCATTCACATCGATCCTTTAATTTCATTATATTTTCTGTTTTGAATCTTTTTTTTTTTTTTTTGTTATTTTGGAATTAGATACCAAATAAGATATGATAACATTATCTTGTTTATGTAAGAGAATGTAGGATAACCTTTAACTTTAGAATCAAAGCAACTTGCTACGAAATTTAATACATAATCGATATATGGTTTGTGGGATTTAAAATATATAATGCGAAGTTACATCTTGATAAATGACTAAATTGAAATTTATTAAGAATTATTCTTATGTCTTTTATTTTATTTATATTTTTTAACACTTAATAAATGTTAGTTTTATTTTTCATATATTAATTTATTATTGAATTTTTTGTATAATTCTTTTTCTTTTATGATTCAATTGATTTTTGTGCTTTGGCCCGCCCACCGAAAAGGAAATTCTAGCTCTGTTCTTGATCATATTAATAAGTTTTTATTAACTATTTAATCCGTAAACTCATTTTCTTATATGGTTCAATTAACAAACTAATATTACTATTGATTATAATCGTAATTCAATTAAGTACCTCATAATTGATTACTATGGACCATGATACTTGAATACTAAGGAAAGTCACCCATAATTGTTTTGTGGAGTTCAATAAGACCTGAAAAAAATTCTGAAACGGGGACGACTTAATAAAGTTTTAGTAGGAATGATATTATAACATTATTGTTTAAGTATAGATTTCCCTAGATATAAAAATAAAAATGTGAGTAGCAGTTAATTAGTTAACTGATAAAATCTTTTCCAATCAAATAAGAAATCTAGATATGAATCTTGCTTAAGAACGATCAATCCAATGTTCTGTCCTAACCATTATAATGTTTAGATTAGGCAAAATTCAACTACAACTTATTAACCTACCCGAATTTGAAAGATAAAAATGGATACCATGGGTAAGGTTTTTAACCTAACCTTCTAAAATGGCAAGTCAACTACTGCGCATGCTTGGTGCGATAGTCATTCTATAAGTATAAGTGTTTGTGGGATGTAGGGGGTAAGGACCGGAATTCAAGTCTTCAAGAGTGAGTGTCACGCAGATATACACTTAAATTATACTAGAGTAGAATTTCTATCTTGTAAAAATAAAAAATGTCAAGTCAAGTGGGGCATCTTTTTTTTTTTTTTTTTTAATTGAAATAAACTCCTTTATCTCTTTGGTTTTGGGGGTTTTTTTTTTTTCCCCACTATATTTCCCTCTCACATTTTACTCTATCTGATTCTAACTTTCTCAGTGTATTATATTCACCATTTTCAATATTTCTCTTCCTTTTAAGTGTGATCTTATATGGCACCAATAATATTTATTGTCGCGGTGGTTTTATAATTTTTTATACAGGTGTTTTTTTTTTTCATAGTGTAAATAAAAAAGAACTCAGTTTTAAAAGTGGATCCTTATTTTTCTATATATATAAATGAAGTTCAACGGCTAAGTTTCATTTCTTACCATTTTACTTTGCATGCAGTACTTAAGCTTTTTCCATACATTAGATAAGCTTTCTTGCTCTTTCACCGAGATTGGTTTAATGAAATGTACCACGTACCATCTATCACACTTCATATGTAACGAATGAACGTGGTACCTCTAACCCATATTCATGGTCACATCAAACTCATCTAATTTCCAATCAGATCCCTTATTCCAACATCAAACTCACATACGTTTCCATTTCAGACCCTCCATTCGATGACCCATCTCTCTCTCTCTCATGAATATTGCAAGCACATGACACATCAAATTTCTAAAACAAGGCCCATATATCTGTCAACATTTAGCCTATGTAATATTCTCTAAAATGTTTTGTTTTCATTCATTCAACCAACATGGTCCAAATGCATTTTAAGGCAACCTTATTTTATACCCGCATTTTACCATTGCAAATCCATGAAATGTTACATCATTAGCAATAAAGAAAAGAAAAAAGAAAGAAAAAAAAAAAGTCCCATTTTCCAACAAGATTACAACATCCAAACTCAAACCTATCATCTTCCATACATAGCAATTTGATAAGCGAACCATTGGCTGTCACCCCCCATAAAGTAATTTCCCTTTGGTTTTAGTTCTTCAATGGAAGAAACTCAAAAAATTGGAAAGGAGTGAAGTTGGCATTCATGGCTGAAACTGATATATCAGTCTCCCTTTCGTTAATGTTATTGTTGCCATCACTGCTGCTCCGAAGTGGAAAGAGTTGAAGAGTTTGAGATTCCCCACATCCATCTTCTTCATTGCTGACACTACTGTTAAAGTAGTTGATACCATTTTCTCTATAGGGTGCTATAAAGATGTTCAAGTCACGAGTCTTAATGAGCTTTTGTTCCATTGTAGTTCTCACTGTAGCTTGGGTTGTGGTAGTAGTAGCAGTAGTAGTAGATGAAGTAGGGGTGTTTATGAGGTGGGTGAGATGAGGAGGACAAGTCAACTGCATTATCTGCCGCGTGGCATTCCTTTCCACAAAGTTTCTTCTTTGTTGTAATTCTCCTTCATCGAATTGGATCCATCCATCTGTCATACATTCTGCCACTGCTGCTTTTGCTGACCTTTGTATTGAAACAGATTCCTGAAAAATAATTATAGACATGCAATCACATGAAATCTCCAAATCTGAAACATTTTTTGATAAATAGAATGAGACAATTTCAATTGGGCACTCCTTAACTGTCTTGAGAAATAAAGTCAGCATTCAGGACAAAGTTCATGGTCCATGAAAAACAAAGTAGTACTAGCGTCTCAGCTAGGGTTAGCATGGTCCTTTCAATCACAAGGTGCTCATTTCTATAGAATGTTAAGGTGGGTGCCCTAAACAGTACTAGCCTAATTGACATGAAAAAGCACAGGACCCAAAATCCCAGCTAAGTTTCATAACAGAAGTCCCGACAGAAAGGAAGAAATGCAGCTTTTGGACCCTTTTCATTTCCCAACAAACAAAGCATTTTGCTGGTTCCCTAGTGACTATATCACCTTTTTAAGATTATAAACTCAACAATGATCTAGCTAGTAATCATATGCAAATTATCCAAGTTTAATTCCTTCTTACATACTTTTTAGAGACTAAAGGGATTCCAAGTTCAAAAAGGAGAAATAGAGTATGGAGAAAGACAGACAAAGGAAGGTAGAAATAGACCTCTGCAAGCGTACTGCAGTTTGTATGGGGTGCCCAGTTCTTGGTCTGTTCAACTTCAAACACTGTCCTATTTGCCCCTGTAGACAAAAAGAAAAACAAAAAGAATACAACTTTACATCCCAGACAACAATCAGAATAGAAAAAAGTAATACAAAATTACAAATCAAACATATCTAAGAACAAAATGTAAAGTAAAAAGCCATACAAAATTGTCCTGTCTCTCTTTCTCTCTCTAACATGAACTGTACTAGTGGCTGTGGTGATCATAATAATAATAATAACATATTAAAGTTAATTATTCTACATGGGTTTTACCTAATTCTTTCCTGTTTAAGTTTTCAATATTATCACGGTGGTGGTCATCCGAAGCCAAATCCATTTGACGGCGGCGTTTCTGCCTCTCTCTGGCCTTGTGATTTTGGAACCAGTAGAAAACATTCTTCCCTTCAATCTTACCATATCTCCGAAGCTGTGCAGTAATATGCTGAATTTGCTCAGCCGACGGTGTTCGAGTCCCACGTCGATATAATTCTTCGAGAGCCCTCAACTGCTCCGGTGTTGGATTCCACCTTGAGCTCACCACAACAGGTGGAGTGTTGAACTCTCTCATCTTGTTCTGCTCAGACACAGCTGCTGCAACAAATAGCCAAATGAAACACACAAACATACACAAGGAAAAATACTAATCACTCTCACTCTGACACACAAATATACACACACATATAAATGACAAACTATTGCATACCCTGCAGATGTTGACATTGTGAAAAGAAATCGGTGCCATGTATACGGCTTAAGCAGTGAGTGTTTGTGGTCGAGTTGTTGTTGTTGTTGATGTTGTTGGTAGAAGGCAGTGGCCTTGGAATGAGAGGCCTAAGTTTCCGGCCATTGAATGAGTCAGGCATGTTGAACTCTCCACCATCATTATAACCCATCATCCACATTTTGATAGACTAAAAGAAGGAACAATTTCTTTCTCTCTCTATAAGTAGAGCTGAATATATTGAAGGGGGTTTGTGATGTAGATGAAGAGGTATATGTAATGGAAGAAGAAGCAGGAGAGTAAAGCAGGGCTTTAATTAAATACACCTAGTCTCTCTCTTTCCCTAGAGGGGAAAAGGGTTTTTGATACGGTGGGTTAAAGAATGGTGTTGGAGTAGTAAATATGGGAATAGAGCATGCAAGAATGGTGGGGTTATGAAATAGGAATCATTACCTCCCTCACATAGGAAATAGACATATAGTTTATAAATAGTATGTATTGATGCTTTTAAAGAGAGAGCCAATGCTGAAATTTGGTTAGTTAAGCTGAAATAGTGAGTATTTGTGTTTCAGAAAATCAGAGATGGGGATTGATCACTTTAGAGAGAGAGGGAGAGAGAGAGAGAGAATGGTGTTGGTTTAATATGGAACAAAGTGCGGAACACACATGAGGTTGACTAGGCTAGAGGGAGAGAGAGAAAGAAAAGACAAAAGAAAAATGAAAATATAAAAAGAAAAGAGAAAAGAGAAAAGAGAAAACGAAGGAAAAGGCAAAGAAGGGTTGCTAAGAGTGAGAAAGAAGAGGAAGCGTGGAATTCTGGGAGGGTTTTTGGGAGTAGCGAAGGAAAAACGACGTGACGGTGATGAGGGTTATCATAAGCCTCATCACACTTTCTTTACCCTTCTCTCATTTATTGTTCTCTTTACGTCTCGTGCCTTTCACACTTATTCTCAATCCGAACTGCCCCTCTCCTTCTCTCTGCCCCTCCTCCCTCTTTTCTTTTTCACCTAATTAATACTTCAAATATACATTACCATTCTAACATACTTACTGACTGTCCATGCATCATTCCATTCTCTCTCTCTCTCAAACTTTACTGCATGTACAGATCTTTTTCTTCTCACATTCTCCTCCTTACCACCATCTTCTCTGCTTTGACTTAATGCTTGGGTTTAAGTGGTGTGAGATGCATTAGTACCGGAGTTAGCAGGGTTATTTAGCGCAGAAGTTTAACTCATCACGATAAAAAGTGACTTGCTCTCGAATTTTTACTTTTTATGTACACTCATTTGCACAATACCCACGTTTTGCATAACCATAATATTTTCATTTTTAAAAAATGCCCACACTTTATATGTGTAAACTAATTAGTGCTCATAAAAATAATAAAAAAAAACTATACTAGCTACATCCGTTATTAACTTATTATCCTTAGGTTGAGAAATGGTAGAATGATACTACACCTTCATGTGCCATTAAAATGGCTATGCCTCTATATCTCACTTTTCTTCCAAATATAGTCCCTTGGCCTTGGTAATTATGATGGAATGACTCCACGTTCGAGTGACTGTGTCCGTGTCCAGAGTCCAGACTATGATATGAATGCCATAATTGTTTAATTATGTCTTTGCTGTTGGATGGGGTGGGGCCCTAGTACCGCATACAGGAGGCTCCTGCTTTATGTCTGTATCTTTGAAATTTCCATCAACAAAACGTACCAAGCAAAGTGTCAAGCAAAACCAAGATATTAAAAAATGACGAATGTTGAGAGTCAATGGCCTAGCAAAACTAACAGCAATTTATGTGACATTAATCGCATTAACAAATTTTTTTTTTTTTTTTGAGAAAGAATCGCGTCAACAATTAAATAAAGAAATTGTCAAGTAATCTATAATAATAATAATAATAATAATAAGTGAAACTGAAAGAAACTCAAATTAGAATTTCAAATTAGAGTTCCAATTTTGCTCCTAAATTATTTAATTTTAAAAATTTTTATTTCTTAATTTTAGAATAAAATGTGGGATCACATCATAAATATTCATTCAAGTAAATTATTAAGTACAAAAACAAAAGAGTTTAAAATAAATGAATAAAAAAAAAGTGTTTCACAATAATTTTTTAAAGAGTTAAAAAAATATAAAAAAATAACTATTAATAATATTTAAATTATATATATAAGAATTATATTATGCATCTTATTGTATATTTTTAAGTGTATCCATGCATATGCATGAGATTACAAGCTTGTAATGTTAATAATTAATTAACTAATTATTGTGTTAATAAACATGCCCACTCAAATTCAACAAGTGGCAACTCTAGGAATTTTTTCCAATGTGGTCATTATAAAATTTAAATTATACAAAATCTTATAATAAAAAATTTCATAAATTGAAAAAAAAAACACGCAAATATATAAAATCTTAAAATTTTCTTCTACGAGTTTTTTATTTTGAAATTGTTACATGATAGTCTCATTATCAATGTTACAAGTTACATCTATTTCAAAATTTTAGTTCAATAAAATTTTTCTTGGGTTTTTCCTTTTTGTTTGTAAGAGCCTATTATATTTTTAAGAGGACCTAAGTTTAAGGATAAAATTTGGCTACAAATTTAGTTATAACCAAAGGCTACAACTCTCACTAAAAAAATGAATATGATTACATATTTTGAAAATCTAACAATTGAATTGTATGTTTTTAAAACTGTAGGGACCGATTTTGGGCTCTTCTGTTATTCAGAGAATGGACCTAAGCCCCGCTAACCCTGCAATGAATTTATAGAGAATGGGTTCGAGAACTAGGCCCTAGCGAGGTTTGCAGCGGCCATGCATGGATGTTTGGGGGTGTAATAACTTAAACGTAAATTCAGAGGTATAATAATGCTCCTCGGACGAGCCTTATAGAACTTGAAATCCTTATTACTTCTTTTAAGATTGATTACCAGGTTTGAGAGAACACAAGTTGCTACAGTACTTCTCAATTCTGATCCCTTTTCTGTGTCCCCTTCTTAAGAGGGACTCCTTACATTATATATATCTCTTTCAGTTGATCCTGGCCCTACATTTGTTGATCAGCCAGGCCACCACTTGAGAATCTATCCCATCAGCCGCATCTCCATTCCTCCTGTGGGTTGCAGCACCCAAGGCAGCACTGTTCAGGAGTCCTATCCTCATTAATGCGGCCAGGGCGTTAGTTGAGGGCATTTAATGTGGAGGTGACAATTCATCCGGGGCTTGTTCCTCCACCATGCTTCCACTGCCGGCGCTGGGTACCTACTATTTGCTCTTTGGGTGTTCAGGAAGATTCCCCTTGATGGCGTGCTGCGTGTCCACTTTGTGGTCTCGTCCATCTGAGGAAGGAATCTTCCTCGGCACTGTTTCTTGGGCAGCTGGGCTTTACGCCCTCGTCCTCGGACCTCGGACACCTCCTCGGCGTGGGCCTTTGGGCCTGGTTCGAAGCAGGCCGTGACCGGCTAACTCTTTCTGGCTCCACAAAAACACATGTCAAATTTCATGTCAATTGGATGTTAAAATCTTACAATTTCCTTCCTGAGTTTTCTTATTTTGAAGTTGTTGCATGATAGTCTCATTGTCAATGTTACAAGCTACATTTCTTTCAAAATTTTAGTTTAATAAAAAATTTTATGGGCTTTTCCTTTTTTGTTTGTAAGGGCCTAATTTATTGTTAAGAGACCTAAGTTTAATTAAGGACAAATTTGGCTACCACTCTCACTAAACAAATTAACATGACTATTTATCTATTTGGGAACAGCTTATCTAGCTATTTGCTAAAAAAATTTGGACAAATTTTAGCTACAAAATTGATTATAACCTAAGGCTACAACTTTACTCAATAAAATAAATATTATCACATATTTTAAAAATCTAACAATTGCATGTTTTTTACACTTTTAATACACATGTCAGATTTAGTGTCAATCGGATATTATTTACTCTATGATTTATAAGCTTATATTTTATGCATAATTTTAAACTACAAAAACTTGCAATTTAAACAATTTATTAATAACATAACTATTGATCTTTAATTTTTTAGAAAGTTTGCAAGAATTGAGGATATAAGAAGAAGATGTAATCTAATGGTAGATTTATTATAAATTCATCTTTAATAAAAAGATATTAATTAAGATTATAGTTTAAGGTTACAACCAATTTTGTAGTTAAAATTTGTCTAAAATTTTTTATTAAAAGTATGCTAAAGTATACTTAGAGTCCGTTTGGTAGAGTATTTTAGTAACATATTATCAGTTTTTAAACAACATTACACGCGTTTCTACACACTTTTTCACTTACACATATTTAAAAAAAATACAAACAACATTACTTAAACTACTTTATCAAACAAGCACTAATACCTTAAAATTTTTTGAAAAAATAAAGTTTTAAAAACCTGTCCTTAAAAACTAAAAACTAAAACCGACGAGAAACAGCACATATTTTGAAAAGAATGGCATTTTTTTTTTTTTTTTTTATGTTTTTAAAATCTGTTGCTTTCGTGGATTCTAATAAATGATTTTCCGTATTTGGCCTAATAGAAATGGTTTCTCCAGGGCTACGGTGAAGCCTAGGCCGTACTTTTTCAAGAACAGTAATGAGTAATGGCTAATGACTGCCTCAAAACTAATCTATAAACTAAAGTAGATTGGATTGCTAAATGTGGCTAAACTGCATTGAAAACATTGAAAATTCTTCCCATAATTTCTTGCAGAGACAGCAGGTCAATGGATCAAAATACAAGGTTGATGACGATCTGCTTCTGCTGGTATGGCTACCTTCACACATTTACTTTATAGGGGGTCAGGGACCTGGTTGACATTGTTGATAGGCTTTTGTTGGAGCAACAAATCTCGGCCCCTAGCCAAGTGTTCTGAATTCCATCCATATTTTTGGGAAAAAAGAATCTAGCCTAAGCCAAAATTGAAAAGAAAAAAAGAAGAAGAAACATGGCTATTAAACTAATTTTACGGTGAAAGAAACACATCATATTTCATTTCCTGCCATTTTCGTTCAATTTATACATTCACATTTATCGCTTGATTATAAAGGAGAAATATAATCCTTCCATATCCTTTCCCCTTTCGTTCCCTCCCTTCAACCAAATAGAAGAAAGGACTGCCTCTACTCTGTTATTGATTTCCTCTTCCTCTACTGTGGTTGGGTTCAAATTACTCTTCTGTTTTAATGAGAATTCTAACCACTAAGATGCTCTTTTTTCCACCACTTTGTTATTCATTAGTTATCATGATTGTTGGATAATGGTGGTGGGTCTATCAATGATCATAGATTATGATGGATTGTGTTTGTCCTAATAGTTTGTTTGTATTACTAATCATAGTTAGTGTGCCATGAGCTCTACTATTGCTTCAGATGATATTGCACGGTTTCAAAGACAAAATTTAATTTTATCTGATGCCGGTTAAATCAATGCTAAGTAGACTTCTTTGTTAATTGTAATGCCATTTGGGTATAGCTTGTTGGGTATTCTAAATTTCTTAAAACTTTAGTATTATAGTTTTATTTAGAGCAAAGTATGCTAATAATTTTATACGCATCAGGAGGTGAGAATTGATTTTGTAAGCATGGGGAGGAGTTGAAGTCAAAGTCTCTTCATTTGAGGCCTATTGCTAAATTCCCAAGAGAAAATGTGAGAAGTGTAGGCTTTGTTCATATCTGGGAAAATAACCACAACACATCATAGTACATTATTGTTTGCAAAAAGGAGGTCTGAGACTTGTTCTCACTTAATATTGAGTTGTCTTTTTGCATTGATTAGAATTTTACCCAATCATTCATCGTTGAGAATTTGCCACACATTATCAAGCAATTGATGAAAACAAATTTAAAGTTACATGGCAACTGGTTGTGTTCATTCCATAGATACCTTTAAACCCATTACATAGATACAACCCTTATTAGATGGTAAAAATACACCCCCTCCTTCCTATCATCTTAAATGTAAATATCATAAGATTAAAAAAACAAATTTAAAAACAGCTTCCATAGAAACCTATAACCCCATTACATAGATATAACCGTTATCTAGTTCATTCACTATAAAGAAGAAATTTAACACACTAAGATGGAAGAAATTTGACACTCGAATACATGTGCACAAACACACACAATGCAAGCATGGCAAATAGTTTAGCGCTTAATCATTTTTATAAACACACTGAAACCAAACTACATATCATCCAGAATTACAAACATAAGAGTGGTGTAGCCCAAATGAGTTTTAACAAAGTAATTCACATAATAACTACTACAATCCATTTTGACATAAAAACTAATGCCAATACTAAGAAACTAAACACCATCAAAATGCTTTGTTGAATCTTTTCTTTCCCTAAGTTAAAGTTTGTTGCTTACGTACAACTCATCATCAAGCATGATTTCAAAAGATCCTGCAAGAATTTAAAAACTGTAAAAGCATTCTTGTTCATGATTTATCATAAGAAGATAAAATAATACTAATCAGTTTAGTCATCATATAGAAAAATAAACACTAAGAGTTGTGGTTTCGAGATGTACAAATTAAGAGATACTCCCAACCTTTACTTTCAAAGTAAGGCTAAAGCCAACTAGATAACCACAAATCACTATTATGACTATGAGACAAGGTTTGTATCATCCATCAACAATTGAACACTTAAGGATGTACTATTAAAAAGGGGTGGGAAAAAAACCCTTAACTAGCATCCAGAGATGTATTACATAGAATCTCCTTTTGTGCAAGGTGTTGTCCCTTGCTCAACAATAATTGATCACTTGTGTTCTCTTCATTCATAACATCAATGTCCACTTTCTCTAAGAGAAATATTTTAACCATTCTCTGAGGGATAACTTTGATCTAAAGAACCAAGCAAGAACATTATCATAGTATATGATGAAAAGATTTTCAGCTTATAAATCACAAAAGAAAAGTTGCCAACTTAACTTCTTGGTAGATCTTTTTTTGGGAGTGGTGTTAGGATTTTGGATTGAGTTTCACCTTCACAAGGGATGAGAGGAATGTCTATAAAGATTGATTTTTCCATCAACATGTTTTCATTTATAGAATAAGAAAAGGCTAAAAAGATGCTAACTACCATGAACTTCCAAAATGATCCCTTCCAAGTAAGGGAATATATTCATCATTGAGCACAGTGGGGTAAAAACTTTTGTATGCTTGCATAGAAGAAGATTTATCACACAAATTTAGTGCCTATACACATTTAAAGAAAAATTAGTGACCAAATGTTGTAAGATGAAGACAATACACATAGAGCACTGGCAAGCATCTTCATCCCAATGCAAGCATGGCAGACATGTCTCAAAAAGAGTTATTATTATTATTTTCCTAAACATTGGAAATCCTATGTTTGAACTCACCAAGTTAGGCCACTCCATTTCTAAGGAAAAGTATCAATGCCATCCCAGAGAAAGCCTTATTAATTCCTACCTCCAAGGTTGTTGCCTTTCCTTTACACAGAAAGAAGGCCTTCAATTTAATTTTTCAAGTGAGGCCATCTGATCAACAATTCCATTTGGTTTTGTCTCTTAAACTTGCTATTATTGCAGGATATTAACATAAAATTCAAATTTTATGTGCAATATAAATGACTAGAAAAATAAAAAATTAAACTTATGTTGTCATTTTGTTGTTGTTGACAATTTGATAGTTATACTGTTATAGAGGGGAAGGGGGGAATTTAAACCCTGGTTCTTCTAGGTGACATATATTGCAGTTTGAATGTATCTAGCAAAGCCCTTATTAGATGGTGAAATGTAATATGCAATCCCACCCTCTCAATGTAAATATCCTAAGATTAAAGAATAGGTTTATAAGTAGTTTCCATAAATACCTTTACACCCATTACATAGACATAACTACTATCTAGTTGACTGAGAAAGCATAAATTTAACACACACACACGATGTAAGCATGACAAACACTGTTTTGCATCTACTTCATTCAATTGTGTAATAGAAAATGCTAACTCATTCACAAAAGATGAAGAGAGGGAAAAGAAAAACAATGGAAGGAAATGGAGTCAACAAAACAATACATCTAAGAATTTTTATTTTTTTGGGTTAAAAATACTCAAATTAAGCCAAGGAACGAAAGATAAAAAAAAAAAAATATATATATATATATATATATTAGTTCAAGAAGAGGATTATACTTGTGTTTGGAGTGTTTGGACCAAGAGCGATTCTGTGTTTTGCATCTCGAGAAGAACCGGAACCTATGGATCTTATATAACATTGGTCCACAAATTTTTTTTTTCTGCAATTACATTTTTATTTTTAATTTATATTTACTTATCTAGGGGAAGGGAGGGAAAAAAAGAAGAAGAAGAGGAGGAGGATTATAAAAAAGTCATTTTCAATTCTTAACCACCCAAAGGTTAGGAACCTCATGTGTAACTAAACATTAAGAAGTTGATGCATTGGGGTGATTGTGCAGAGGTAACACAAAGAAAATTAGAAGTTAGAAGTTGATAGTATTATGATATGTACTTCTTGAGCTATGTTGGGATCTATGTTGGGATGCATGTCTTATAGGTATGTACAAATGAACAAGTGTTAAAGAAGTTAAGTGATAGGCTATTACTAGTAGAAACAATGATGTCAATTGGTTGTTGTTAGAGGTGTTTGAGGTAGTCAGTTAGTTGTCACAATTGATTAAGTAGTTAACAATTGATCTGCTCAATTGTATTGCTATATTATGATCAGTCTGTGGATTGTGTTTGTCATAATAGTTGGTTTGTATTGCTAATCATAGTTAGTGTGACATGAGCTCTACTATTGCTTCAGATGATATTGTATGGTTTTAAAGAAAAATTTTAAATTTATCAGCTACCGGTTAAATCAATGCTAAGTAGACCTCTTTGTTAATTGTAATGCCATTTAGGTATAGCTTATTGGCTTTAATGATTTTTTCCTGGTCTCAAGTTGTAAAATTTAACTTTTTGTTTTTTGTTTTGAGAAAGCACCGACAAAAGTCAACATTAATGAATGTATTGGAAATTTATGGGGTTTTAATGCTCTTGTTTGTCAAGTTTGAGAATTAACTTAGGTTTATATATATTCTTTTCTTGTCTGCTGATTGCAAAAAGAAGAGGCACTATAAGTTCGTGTGATCAAAGCGAGTGAAGTTGGTGAAAGACTTAAGGTACTCTCTTTCTCTCTCTCTCTCTCTCTGTGTTTGTGGTGGGTTGTTGAATTGGGGTAAGTAGGTGGCTTGCATGGAGTAATAAGGTAGTTTTAACTAATATTGGGAGTGTTGATTGTTTTGTGTAATATTGGATAATTGTTGTTAAGTTTTTTTTATTTGATTAATTCATTTTAAGGGATTCTCTCTATCTTTTTCATACATGTGGAAAGCTAAAATGGAATTGCATATTTAAAGAGATGTCCATTCCTAAAGAATATTGCTAGTAATGTTATAGTTATCAAATGTATTGATAACTTCTCTATGCATTTAAATTCATTGTTTGATTAGGAACATAGCTAAAAGTGAATGATTAAACATGTGTGTTAACTCTTGGTTTGTGTTTTCATGAAATCACATTATAGATATTTCTTATTGTAGGGGCCTTTTTTGTGCTATGCTTTGGGCTGGGCTGCTTCCTGCGGTGATGGGCCCGGGTATTCTGAGTAGAAGAGTTGAGATTGGCCCAAGTGCAACCCACTTTGGGCCGGCTTGTGCGCAAACTTAGCCTCGTCTGCCAGGAGAGTATTTATGGCAGGCAGAGCTATTTTTTTATAAGTCACAGCAAGCAAATATAATAACAAAAGAAAAACAGGATATAGTGATCTTTCCTTAATGGAAAATAACCAAGTAATCTCTATTTTTATGATAATCACAGTAATGATAATAGCTTTACGAAAGAAGTGAAAGAGTAAATGACAATATGAATTAATCAAAGAAATAATATCAAATTAAGTTTGGGTCCGTAGCGGCAAAGACCAAAGAGGAAGAACGCTTCCTCTCAATGAAACTAATCTCCCAGGAAAATATCCTGCCGTGGGGATTAATGACTTTAAGAGAATTGGACCTAAATGATTAGTGCCCAAAGGAATAAATATTGTTTAATCATCTTCAAGGGAGTGGGATTTCGAGGGGGAGAGAAGGGAACCGACCTACTGGTGCATGCCCATTACACTTTTTCTCTTTGGTTTCTGTTTTCTCTCTTATCTTTTCTTCTTTCTTTTCTTTTTCTTTTGTTTTCTTTTTTACTTCCTGATACCTCTGTTTTTCGATCCCCTTTACAGGGCACGGCAAGGGTCCTTTTATAGGGCCTGCTGAGACCGGATTTTATCACTTTACCCCCTTAACCGCCTTTGTCTGGTCTGGGTGTACTTGCTGACCACCTAAAAGCTCGTCTGTATACCATTTACCCTCGCTAGATAAAGGTAGGTTTGTGTTGTTTGTTAGTCCGCCGTGGCATCCTCTCCTGCCATCGCATAAATGATTTTTCTCTCTCTCCATGGCATGCACCCAATGGTTCCCTCCTCAACATTGCCTCTTTTGGGCGGTCTGTCATCCCAGCAGGACGTACCTCCCAAAAAGGCTTGGGCAGGAACCGCAAAATAGATCTTTTCCCCTCTCCCCACCACTAAACCACACCCCCCCTTACTTCTTACCTCTGACCCATGGCCCCACCACGTCCCATATTGGCTGGGTACAGGCTGGTGGTGCCTGGTCTTGCGCTTACCTTCCTGTTATGTATGTTCAAAATATGCCTGTTGCTCATGCGTTTGCAGCGATCTAGAGCTTTCTTTGCACAGTCCACCGCGCTTCTTTGTTCTTTTATGTGGGCCGTTTGCATAATTCATTGTTCCCCCTTGGGGCTGGACTTTACGTGGTACTGGGCTTCTTATTTTTTTCAGCCCACTTCTTAATTACCCTGACTTCCTACCACATTACTTGGCATTTCCTGCTGTGGCGATTTGGTCCTGCTGAGCCTCTTTTCAGGCCTGCCGTTCCATTCTTTCTCCCAGTGACCTAATATGGCCACTAGTGTTCTTACTTATGGGCTCCAATGTCCCTTTCGTTTTCCTTTGGGCCTGCGGCCCACTCACTTCCTTTGGACTTCCTCGGCCTACTCACTAACTCTGCATTCCTATGGGCTTTTACTAACTTGATTGGGCTTCTCCGACCCAATTTCCTTATTCTCATCCTTGGGGTTCATGAGCTTGCCATCAACCCCTACTTTCTTTGTTTACATTACCTTGGGTCTGTCGTGACCCATTCTCACTTTTCCATACCATATACTGCCCATAGGTGCCATTTCTCTCTTTCCGGGCTCTTTGGGCCCATTTGCTTCTTCAAGACTCATTTGTTCATGTTATGGGCCTGTGATCCATTATTCCTGCCGCTTGGGCTTAATGATTTTATTCTATGCTTGCCACTTCTATTTGCTACCTGCATTGCTGAGTTGGACCTGTTTTACAAAAATGACCCTCAACACTTGTAAAGTATACTGTATATAAACATGTAATTTTGTTGAATGTAGATAGAGTTAGAGAAGAATAAGAACCGTCGTTTTAAACAAGATGACTTACATACTGCTAGTTCTTGTAGCTATGCTGTGCACGCTGCAAAAAAGGTAATAAGTATTATGACTATTTTTTAAATAATTTTGACTTCTCCTAAAGTTTATGTGGAACCAATATTCATCACTACATAAATATGTTGTTCATAATGTAGGCAAAAACGGATGGACATCCTGTAGAGCGTGCAGTATTATATCAAATACTACACACTCGTAAAGATGGATCTGCAATTAATCATGTAGTGAAAGCAAAAATGGTGAGTAATTTCTCCATTGTAGTTGGGGATAAACAAAATAGGAATTCAAGAAACAATATTATAGTTTTTCCCTACAAAGTTGTCTTAAAGATGAGCTTTGTTCAAATAATTCAAGTCTTAGAAGTCTTGCAAAATATTGTATATAACTTTTGAACCAGTATGTCTTTTTTGACAAAAAGCAAGCATAAGATGAAACCCCATATGGTTGTTTGAACACTTGTGTAACTATTTTGAATCAATGATAATTGTTATTAATGATTCTTATCATTTTTAAATTGATATATTTCAATTTGATGTTAGCCAATACGCATTCCTTTTTATTGTGGAGTCATTTGATTGTTGGATTACATAGCAAACTCCATTTCATTGTGGAAATGTTATTCTTACTAAGTTAAGGCCTTTATGTTTAGTTCCTTTGTTATATTACAGCATACCCAGTGGATGTATATGACTTCCTTTTTTTTTCTTTTTTTTTTTTTTGGAGAGGTTCATGAGGTGAGTTGCCTATAGATTGTCAATTTTCTCTTGAGGGTTACTAGTACACTTTGGTGCTTGCTTGTCCCATCCTATATACATGTATATATATGTTGTGGGGTCATTTTAACTATATGACGTCTAACTTTTTTTTGTTTTGTTCAAACCCAAATATCAGGACAAAATGAAGGAATTGTTGGTTGAGCCTTTGAATCAATTGTAGTCATCTGACATAAGTGGTAGTGTTGCATGGTCAACAGATGATGTGTTTGCGAAAGTGATGGTAAGGAGCGCAAAGGTCGTATTCGTGGGGTAGGATTTGGTCCAAGCCCAAGTGGCCGAAGTAGAAAGAGTGCTCTCATGGACATTGAAATACACTCAAGTCAAGCAAGGGACAAACGAGCAAGTTTTAACAAAATGAAGGAAAGACTTAGTCAATTCGAAGAAATGGAACAAAGAATGGCTTGCATGCTTCAACAAATGCAACAAATTTCTTCCCAATGCAATCAGGTATATTAACAAAGACTCTATCAATGTTTTTCTCTTTGTAAGCACTTCGTTGTTGTTGTGAGTGCTTGATTTCTTTTGTGATTGGAATTGCTATTGTGTTTATCTATTTTTACTTATGTCAATTATTGGTCAAGTATATTAACAGTTGGGCTTATAGCTTAAAATTGAATAAGCCGTAAAATTTGGGATTTAAAGTAAATAATCAAAGTAATAGTTTTGTGTAGTGACTCTTTTTCTTAAATAGGGCCCTACTTTATTAAAGGGAGAGAGTTTAGGATTGAGAAGACTCTACATAATTATGTAGACTAATAGTATTACCATTTGATTTTTTTTTTATTTAAAATTAATGGAGCTAATTTAAAAATATAAATTAACAAATTGACATCAAATAAGAATTTTCGCTCAACATATTCTTTTGCCATATTTTGTTTGGCTACTTGTTATTTATTTATTTTGGGGGAGAGCCAATCCTAGGCCTATAGGCCACTTAGGCCATAATCTAGGGACCTATGGAGAAAGGCTTCCAAATGTGGGAGAAATAAGTGATTTTTTTTTTTTATTATTATTTAGAAAAACATATATGAATTGTACTAATTTTTCCCTCCACTTATAAGAAGGCCTATGAATTAATATAAATTCATCCCAATCATCATTAAGTGAATTAGTTATATTAATCAAAAAAGAGTAAGTCATATTAAAAAGAGACATGTCAATTTTGAAATGGCTTTTAGAGGTTTAAAACATAAGAAACATGTCTTCATTTAACTTGTTCCCATTTTTTGCCTTGGTAATATTTTCTTGTCATTCTATTGCATTTATACGCACTTATTGAGTAATCATACTTTGTATGTAGGATGTTCCTTCAGTCCAACAATCTCTAGCTCTCCAAAAATCGTCAGCAACATCCCATCAACCAATTAGCAGCTGATAAGTTTTATCTTGGTGTTCGAGGACTTTTTTGTGTACAAAGAACTTCAGAAGAACAACCGAATTTTTTGCAAGTGTTGAAGGATATTTTTAAACATTTTGGAACTTTGATTATATTATTAGCTTAATTTGAGCGGTTGTTTTATTCAAAGGACCACATCTTTTTTTGTTAATCTTATGATGGTGGTTATAGACAACGTTATGTATTTGATAATATATTTTTATGTTAATATTACATTACTTTTGGTGACATTTGTGGTGTTGTTAATTAATTACATTTGTGGTATTGTGTTAGTAGAGCTAAAACTATTATAGGTTCTTTGTAACAGGTCTAAACAATATATTTGATGCAAACAGTGGTTTCAAAGCCCACTGGAGAAATTAAAAAAAGAAAAAAAGAAAAAAATACCTATAGCTGTGGTTAAAAAGCGCCGCTAAAGGTGCACATTTTATGTTTTAAATGAAACCTTATAGTAGCACTTATCGCCCGCTGCTATAGTTTCAAACATATAGTAGCATTTCCACCCGCTGCTAAAGGTACGCACATATAGCAGTGTTTCCACCCATTGCTAAAAGTGCAATTAGTCCGTTTTAATTGATTGCCTATAGCAGCACCTTGTGCTCGCCGCTAAAGGTGTCCACTAATAGCAGTGTACATAACCGGCCGCTAAAAGTCAATTGACATGAATTCAAACGTCGTATGGCGGCAGTTTTATACCCACCGCAATAGACCAAAACCACCGCTAAAAGGTGTATTTACAGCAGTGCTTTTTGTTACTGCCGCAAAGGATCTATAACGGCACCGCAACGGTGGCAAGAAGAACCGTCGTAATAGCCCGCCGCTAAAGGTCAAATGTCCATTTAGCGGTGATTTTTGGGGCCTTAGCAGCGCCTTTGGCCTGCTGCAATAAATATTTTTTTTTGTAGTGGAGGAAATAAAATAAGAGAGATTAGGTTGTGTTTTAAGGAAAAGAAAATCTAAGAAATTGAGGTTTGAATTTTTCCCTTTTCTTTTAGAATTTATATTTTAAAACATTTAAATTAAAAAAAAAAAAAAAAAAAAAAAAAAAAAAAAAAAAAAAAAAAAAAAAAAAAACAAACCAAAATCAAATCACAAACCCAAACCCAAACCCAAAACCAAACCATAAAACTCATACCCACCCACCATCAACCACCACCGGTCCACCGCAAAAAACCATCAAACAAATACCCACCACCACCAATCCACCATAAACCATACCTATCCAAAACCAAATCACAAACCCACCAAAATATGCCCAAATCAGAACCCAAGGTGTGAGATAACCCAAAATGCCAAATCCATAACCCACACAACCATTACCAAATCTACCATCAAATCAAAAACTAAAAAAAAAAAAAAAAACAAATTTAAAAGAAAAAAAAAAGAAAAAAGAAAAAAAAGAAACCACTGCGATAGAGATCAACTTGGCTTGATACTCTGGCCTGAGTTTTGTCAGAGAGAGAGGCAGAGACATCGAGAGAGAGAGAGAGAGAGAGAGAGAGAGAGCAGAGAAATGGTTGGAGGCTCAAAGCAAGAATGAGAGACAGGGAAGAAAGACAAGGAAATGAGAAAGACAGAAAAAAAAAATAAGAAGAAAATAAAGCGGGCCCCACTTGAATAAAAAAATAATATAAGTTTTACAATTTGTGAACAGTGCGGTCTCAAATTTGAGATTGCAGTATTCAACAATGCCAAATATTATGACATTTAAAACACTTGATGAAAGTGGTTTTTTCAAGTTTGGTGTGTCAAATGCCAAATATTTGACATTTGACACACTTGATAGGAATGCTCTAAGCGTGTTTTTGAGCTTTGATATTCTAAATGCTAAAAAATTAACATTTAGCACATCCAATCTAGTGCTAGATCAACTTGGCCGGGGTCACAATGCCACTATACATCCTATGTAAAAACATTTATTTAATATAGAAGTGAAATATATATATATATATGTGTGTGTGTGTGTGTGTATGAATTTTGCAGTTTGGTTAATTTTGGAGACGTTGCTTGCATTGGGCAACTTAGAATTCTAGGTTTGATATAGATTATAGAAACAATAAATAGTAATAACAATTGCTTTGGTGGTCCATTCCCTTGAAAGATAATAGACTGGTTTAAAAGATAGTTTTTTCAACTTTTGGCTCATATTGGATTACACAAATATTCAATATTCAATATTCAATGGTGACAAGCTTCATATTTGTATTTCGGTTTAATCAATATTCAATGGTGACAAGCTTTATATTCTTTTAGCGTAAGTGAAGTGCCTTTAATTTCTCTTGATTAAATCTATTACATAACACAATAAATTTAGTGATATGGCTTTTGCTAAAGCTTAAGACTTACTCTAAAAGTCTTGGAGTATCTTTTTTAACGAAGTTTTTTTTTTTTTTTTTAAGAAACATTTAATGAACTTAGTTGTTTCTCCAAAAGCATTTAATTGACAAATGGACTTCATGGTAACAATATAGCATATGATCTTGTTAACCCATGCCAATATTTTCGAAAGTATATTTTAAATGATACTTAAAAACTAAATTGTTGTGCTTTTATTCATAAAAGAAAGGCAAATGAATGTTACTAGGATATTTGAGCCTAATGGGCATTTGTATTTGAAAAGGAAATATATATGTTACATGCATTCTGTGGGAGGAAATTTAGTCTCGAACCCCAATCAGGTATTGTCCTCTTCAAAATTAGCGGCATGAGGAGTAGGCCTAATCCTCAAGTTTTGCTCAATCTCACATCAGGAAGAGATGCCTCCCACCCTTGCCTTATAAGCACTTAGCCTAAGGAAGAGTGTACCATAGTGTGTGTGATTGGGGTTCAAGACTAAGTTTCCACCCATATTGTCCTCTTCGGAATTAGTGGCACAGGGCGAAAGCCTTCCAAAGAGGACAATACCTGATTGGGGTTCGAGACTAAGTTTCCTCCCACACGTTCCAATTTTAAGGAATTTAAATTTTTAGTTATGCTTTTTAAACCTTATTTTTTAGAAAAAAAATGTTAGTAGGTATAGAATTTGATCGACATTTTAAATTTCTCAACTTACATTTATTTTCTCTATTTGTCTTATTCCTAAATCACTTTCTAATAGGTAATAGGATTATTTCTAGAAGTTTTAACAAAATTGAGCGCTACGCACGTGCTAAAAGTTTTTTTTTTTTTTCTTCTGCAAAAACATTCTAATCATCCACATTCAGGTTGCCTCATATCCTCTCAGTTGGGTTTGAATCTTGTTATAATTTCTTCTCTTATATAGGCTCTGAAATGCCTTTCCCTTGGGAGTTTTAATGTCCACTGTATCATATTGCCCAAAATGCCCTTATATTTTGAATAGTATTGGTTTTTTTAGGGGTGTCAATGTTTGACACAACCCACGAATAAGATACGGGTTTTTATAGGTTAAGGTTGAGTCTTAGTAGGTTCGAGATATAAACGGGTCGACCTGAAAGCAACACGGTAAGAAACGTGTTATAAGTGGGTCAACATACGTAATCCACAATTGACACGTTTGATACGCCAATTTATTGTTAACTCGAAATAACTTATTTAAAACAACCTATTTAACTTACATAACAAACAAATATTCATTTTATTTTCAAATACCTTTTATATCCAACCAGTATTTTAAACTAAAAAGGAAAATAGGAGAGACATAAATTGTGTTATATTTTTTATACTTGCATTTGGCAAATTTTGTGGATATATGTTATATTCTTGTTGAATTATCTTATTTTGAATTTGGGTTGAAGTCTATACTCTTTTTTTAGGATGTAAAGAACTTATTTCTAGATGGAAGTTTTATTTTATTGAATTATGTTATTTTGAATTTGGGTTGAAATGCATGCACTTCTTAATTTGGAATGTAAATAACTTGTTTATAGATGGATGGTACTATATTATGGACTTAATATTTATTAAGTACTTTGATCTTATTTTGAACTTTTGCTCAATGTGTTTTGAGTATTTTATGTTGTTATTAACTTTCAAATTGTATGCTAAATAGGTATTGTGATGTTATGAGTTTGTAAAAAAAATTGTTGTTTATTAAATTTATAACAATATTAATCTTGTGCTTTTTGAAGCGGGTTAAATGGATTGAATTTGTGTCAACCTAACCTGATTAATATTAAACTAGTTGAAATGAGTCGTGTCACGTTTGTGTCAACAAAACACAACCGGCATTTATTAAGCATGTCAAGTGGAACGTGTCATGTCAACCCACTTCATTAATATATAGGTCATGTTAGGGTTGAAAGGTCATGACACAATTATTAAATGAGTTGGATTCAGGTTGAGCCATTTAGTAGAATTCCCCTACCTCAACATGACACAAACACTACACGCTAACTTGAATTGACACCCGTAGTTTTTTTCTAGCAAAAATCATCAAAGTTAAAAATGTTCTTAAATTCTTTGAACTCTTTAATATTGGCCTTTTTTTTTCAATATTTAGTAGCTAAAATTGCTACAACTTAGAGGCATTTGTATTTTTTTTTTTAAATGTTTAATTTTCTATTCATTCTAATTTAAGGTTAAAGCATTTGTCTAATGAATACACTTGCACTCACCCATGAAAAACGACTTCAATGCTTCTTCTTCTTCTTTTTTTGAGAGAGTTTCAACCTATGGCATCTGCTGCTGATGATAGCTATTTATCATCAAACCAAGACACCAATCAGTTTTTGGTATAGGTGGGGATTGAACCTCAAATCTCTTATACAACCATCAAAGACTTTATCAGTTGAGCTAACTGGAATTCACAACTTCAATGCTATTTTAGTATTCATTTTTTGGTGCTAGTGTTTGATTACAAACCAATTTTTAACCACTCAAGATGATTGAAAACCACTTGAGACAGACTATCTAACATTGCTAAAGAGGAATGGGTACAGTAGAACCTAATTTAATAAGACTTTGATGTGAAAAAAATGCACAAATTAACAATAAGAACGAGAAAATTAAAGATACTTTTATTAAGGTACAAAAGCTTAAAGTTACTGAGCCTAATTCACATGGGCCATATTGATGCACTTAGAAGCATGATGTTACAAGCCTTGATAGTTTTGATTCAAAGAGAGAGTCAATGTATCTTATTTGGATGTCTGATTGTGTGTGTCTTGATGTGCCTTTCTATTTATACACGAAGTTTTGATAGTTAATCTTGGCTTTTTTTGCCCAATTCACATTTTTATCTCTATATATTAAGAGGATTCAGAAAGTTAGTTATAATTTCAAAAAATGTCAAAAGTACCCCTAATATAATTAGATAATCCTTATTCTTAAAAAAAAATTAGGATTAAAATTGTAATTCAACAAAATTCAAGAACAAAAAAAAACTACCTAATATAATTAGAAGCTTGCTTGCTCAAAGAAAGAAAGGGGTAAGCTGGAGAAGCAGACAGAGATGTTGAGGCACATCCTTGAAGACAAGGAAAAAGAGATCAGTGATGCCAAGGATAGGCTCCGTCAAGTGAAGGAAGAAGCGATACTAGAGTATCACGATTCTGACGCTCTTCTGACAGAGCTCAGAGGCTCTTATGTTGACGGCTTTGATGACTACCTCCATCAAGTCAAATCTGCTTTTCCTGATCTGGACCTCTCCCATGTTTGTATTGATTCCCCGGCCTAAACCCCAGCTCAGACCATCCACTCCAAGAGCACGGATGAATTATTCGCTGATGATGCCCTCGTGGACGACCCCCGTGGTGATGGAGAGACTGCTCCAGTTGAAAGCCAAATCAAACCCGTCAAGGATAGCACCCGTCACCCTAATGGAGTTCAAGTCATAGAAGAGAAAGACGAAGATACTCCCGTCCAGCAATAGATTTTTTTAATGGCGAAAATGCAAAGATCTTGGAGAACAGCTTATGTTTAATTTAACCATTGCTTTTTTTATCTAGACTTCTTCATTTATGCGCTTCTGTAATATAATTACTTATTTTAATTTATCCTTTCACTTTTATTCCTATAGATGAATCTATTCAGTTTATGGTTATAAATATAACTCATTCTTTAGGATGAATACGTCTGCTTATAGGCCTGATGAGCTTCTACCATCTCACTAGGTTGATCTCGTCCATTTTATGGACTGGTTAAAAGATAAATATGTTTGCTTAATGGACTTGGAAAATTTAAGCTATTATTCTTGGACAATTCTGTCCACTTTATGGACCTGATAAAAAGTAAGCTCTCTCAAGATAAGTCCATTTACTTTGTGGTCTTATAATTCTCAGATCATCATCTCGAATGGATCCATCCTCTTAGGGACATGTGAGCTTCACGGGCTTAAGCCACTAAGCCCATCTCATTAGGGTGATCCCGTCCATGTTACGGGTGGGTTGAAAGATAAATTTGTTTGCTAAGTGGACTTTGGTAAATTTGAGTTATTTATTGTGTAATTATTTCGTCTACTTGGTGGATGAACCCATCCACTTTATGGACCAGGTTTTCAAACCATCCTTTTATAATGAATCCGTCCTCTTATGGACCTAGAAGCTTGAATCCGTCCACTTTATGGATGAAACCTGTCCCTTTCATGGTCCTGATAACTTGAGTTTATCTATTTTATAGACTTTTCATTAGTCATCCTTTAGGGATGAAGCCCGTCCACTTTATGGACTTATCATTAGTCATCCTTTGAGGATGGAACTCGTCCACTTCATGGACTTATCATTAGTTATCCTTTGAGGATGAAACTCGTTCACTTCATGGACTTATCATTAGTCATCCTTTGAGGATGAAACCCATCCACTTTATGGACTTAATATTGTAGAAATGTAGATATAAAAACATGTGACATTTCTGAATAACTCCTCTTATTACTATGGTAATTCATGCGAAAAAATTGTTCTTTAAAAGATAAAAAACTGCCCTTGGGCTTAAAAGAAACTGCAAATAAAAAATTAAACTAAAAAGAAATAAACTAGAAATGAGGAGTGTCGTCGCTTGTCTACTAGTAGTACTTCTTTAGGTCCTGTGTGTTCCATGGGTGATGCAACTTTTGTCCGTTTAGTGTCTCCAAGTGGTAGGTTCCCTTCCTATGCCATGATGCAACTCTGTATGGTACTTCCTAGTTTGGTCCTAGCTTCCCCTGGGATGTGTCTTTTATGGTGCCCATCACCTTTCTTAGGACAAGATCTCCAACCTGGAGGTCCCTGTGTCTGGCCTTGGAGTTGTAATGCTTGTCCATAAGATTTTGGTACCGTGCTAACCTCTGCTCAGTTGTAGCTCTTACTTAGTCCACCAGATCAAGCTGCAGGCGCATAGCTTCATCATTATTGCTTTTGTCATGGTTCCCTACCCTATAACTTGTAAGTCCCACTTCAGCCGGGATAACTGCCTCACTTCCATATGCTAGCCGAAATAGGGTTTCTCTTGTAGGCTTTCTCGCCGTTGTCCTATTCGCCCACAAAACACTTGGTAGTTCGTCTGACCATATACCCTTTGCCCCCTCAAGCCAAGTCTTGATGATTTTAAGCAAGGATCGGTTCGTGACCTCAACTTGTCCATTAGCCTACGGGTGGACGGGTGATGAGTAATAGTTCTTGATCCTTAGTTGTGAGCAAAAGTTTTTGAATGCGTTGTTGTCAAACTGCCTCCCGTTGTTTGAGACCAGCACCCTAGGTATACCATACCTGCAAATGATGTTCTTCCATACGAAGCTTCGTACATTCTTTTCAATAATGGTGGCTAGGGCTTCCGCTTTTACCCACTTGGTGAAGTAGTCTATACCGACTACTAAGAACTTCAATTGCCTAGCTGCTGTTGGGAATTGGCCCATGATATCCAACCCCCATTAAGCGAACGACCATGGGACCGTCATTGGGGTGAGCTTCTCTCATGACATAGTCTACCTCTTCGGGGATGAGGCACCTCAAGTACGGTTGAGAAAAGCCCCTCTTATACAGAATGTCTTTAATCAAAATGAAGCGAGTTGTTTGAACCTTCAACTTCCTTGTAGCCTCCTTGTCATCTGGTAACACACCATCCTTTAGGTAAGAGGCTATTGGTGTCGTCCAATAGTTCTCAGAACCTATCTCCTACACACTGGTATCGTCTATTAATGATGAGATTTAAACGAAGGACAATACCGGAATGGGAATGAACATTTACTCTGTTGAAGCAGCTTTAGCAAGTCGGTCGACGTGCTCATTCTCCTCCCTTGGGATTTGAACAAACTTTACTCGAATGCTTCTAACTCGATCCTTCACCTACTCGAGGTACTTCTTCATCTGTTTATTCTTGCATTCATAGTCACCGTTAACCTGACTAGTTACTACTTGGGAATCGTAGTACACGACCAAATTTTTAGCTCTTACTACCTTGGCGAGGTCCAGCCTTGCTATCAAGGCTTTGTACTCTGCTTCATTATTGGTCGTAGGGAAATCCAGATGGACCATGCATTCGATCTTATCTCCTTCTGGGCTATGGAGTACCACACCAACTTCACTTGCTTGCCTGTTGAAGGATCCGTCTGTGTGGATGCTCCACTGTGGGATCTCTTCTGCCCCCTGGCCTTCCATAAGAGTGAATTCTACGATGAAGTTAGCTACTACTTGCCCCTTTATAGCCGTACGTGGTCAATACTATATGTCAAATTCACTCAACTCAACTGCCCATAATGCCATCTGTCCTACAGCTTAAGGGCTACTTATAGCTCTACACAGGGGCTTATCCGTCAGGACAATCACAATGTACACTTGGAAATACATCTTGAGCTTTCGTGCCGCAATTACTAACATGAACGCGAGCTTTTCCATCTAAGGGCACCTCTCTTCCGCCCCTCAGAGTGCTCAACTCATGAAGTATATGGGCTTCTACACCCCATCCTCTTCTCTGACCAAAGCTACGTTGACGGCGGCCTGGGAGACGGCTAAGTATAGGAACAGTTCTTCTCCTGGCATAGATGGGCTTAGTAATGGTGGAGAAGAAAGATACGCCTTCAGATCTTTAAATGCTTACTGACATTCGATCGTCCATTCAAACGACTTCTTCAGCATGCGAAAGAAAGGTAGGCACTTATCCATTGCTCTTAAGACAAACTTGTTTAATGCAACTACCTTGCCGTTTAGGTTCTGTACCTCTTTGACTGTCTTTGGAGGAGCTAACTCCATTATAGCCTGTATCTTTTCTAGGTTGACCTGAATAATACCCCTTTGGGATACCATGAACCTCAGGAATTTTCCTACCGTCACCCCAAACACACATTTGTTTGGATTCAGCTTCATGTTGTATGACTGAAGGGTATTGAAGTTCTCTTGGAGGTTGCTCAAGTGGTCGTCTTCCCGTA
The DNA here is from genome assembly GCF_002906115.3 of Quercus suber. Taxonomy (NCBI): domain Eukaryota; kingdom Viridiplantae; phylum Streptophyta; class Magnoliopsida; order Fagales; family Fagaceae; genus Quercus; species Quercus suber. Next base: position 387,978 of record NW_027069654.1, on the reverse strand, counting down.
TGCCCTTTACTAGCACGTTGTCCACGTAGACTTGCACATTCCTTCTAATTTGATGTGTGAACATCCTGTTCATCAGCCTTTGGTACATGATGCCAGCATTCTTGAGTCCAAATGGCATCACTTTGTAGCAAAAGAAACCTCTTTACTAGCAGGTTGTCCACATAGACTTGCACATTCCTTCTAATTTGATGTGTGAACATTCTGTTCATCAGCCTTTGGTACGTGGTGCTTGCGTTCTTGAGTCCAAATGGCATCACTTTGTAGCAAAAGAAACCTTGACTGGTTACAAATGAAGTCTTCTCCTAATCTGCCTCATTTAGCTTGATTTGGTTGTAACCAGAGAATGCGTCCATAAAGCTTAGTAACTAGTGTCTTATAGTTGAGTCTACCAAGGTGTCAATCCGCAGGAGAGGATAGCTGTCCTTTGGGCAGGCCCTATTTAGGTCCGTGAAATCTACGTACATCCTTCACTTTTCGTTGGCTTTCTTGACCATTACCACATTCACCAACCAGTCGGGGTAATACAATTCTTGTATGAAATCTGCTTCTTGTAATTTCTGCACCTCTTCAACTATGGCTTTGTCCCGCTTTTGCGTGAACACCCGTTTTTTCTGCCAAACAAGAGAGAACGAGGGTGATACATTCAACTTGTGGACTATGAATGCGTCCTAGTTTTCCCTTAGGAACGTTGAGAGTGCTTGACGCAATGGCTAGCTAGCCAAAGTGTCGATCCTCGTTGTTCGTTCAGGCCTAGAATCATCAAGGAGTACTTCTTCCAACCCTTCCACTGGTTTTGCTACCGTTCGTTGTTCTTCTATACACATAGTCTGTAAATGATCGTCCATCTCTAACATTGCAATGTAGCATTCGTGTGCTGCCATTTGATCCCCTCTTACTTCGTCCACTCCGTACTCGGTGGGAAACTTAATCATTAAATAATAGATTGAGATTACGGCCTTCCATGAATTCAAAGTAGGACAACCCAATATGGCATTGTACACAGACGAACAATCGACAACTAGGAATGTGACATCCTTGTTGATCTGCTGAGGTTAATCTCCGATTGTTACTAGTAGGGTGACTGCTTCTAGAGGATGCACCTTGTTCCTCCAAATCCAATGAGTGGTGCATTGGTTGGAATCAACTAGACTCTCCTTATCTTCATCTGCTGGAATGCCGGATAGTATAAGATATCAGCAGAGCTCCCGTTGTCCACAAGGACTCAGTGGGTGTTGTAATCACCTACACGTATATTAACCATAAGTGCATCGTTGTTTGGGTGATGCAGACATCGGGCATCTTCCTCCATGAACCAAATTACGGGGTTGTCAATTCGTGCCATCTTTGGGATGTACCCTCTTAGCTGGACATTTTGAACCATCTGTAGGTAAGTCTTGCGTGCCTTCCTAGAAGAACTAGAAACCACGCTGCCCTCTATAATCATCCTTATGTCTCCCAAAGGTGGCCTAAGGTGCTCGTTTTTTCTCTGGGTGAGCAGTCCTTGGGGCTATTCTATCCCTTCCTTACTGATGAACATCTATAACTTCCCTTGCCTAATGAGAGTTTCTATTTGCTGCTTCAAGTCATAGCATTCAGACGTTTCATGGCCGTGATCGTGGTGGAAACGACAGTACTTGTCTTTAGATCTCTTGCTAGGGTCTCCCTTCAACTTGCAGGGAATGTCAGGGCCCCTTCATCCTTAATCTGCATCAGGACTTGATCAATCGGGTGTTTAGAGGGGTGAAGCTTGTGAATCTTTTGGTTGGAGGCTTTGAGCATCTATCTTCCCTTCTATCTCTTCTCTTGGCCATCTTTCGGCCCTGTCCTATCGTGATTCCTCCTGTCTTTCTCTCCTTTTAGGCTTTTCCTCAAGGGCTAGTAGCACAACTTCCGCGTTCATGTATTTAGTAGCCCTCTAAAGCACATCCAACATGGTCTTCGGGTTATTCTTATACAAAGAAAATAGAAACTTACCCTTTTGCAACCCATTCGTGAACACTGCAACGAGTATCTTGTCGTCATCTTCATCGATTAAGAATGCCTTCTTGTTAAAGCAAGCTATGCAAGATCCCAGTGTCTCATTCTCCAGTTGCTTAATACTCATTAGGCATCAACTTGCTGAACCAAATCCTTGCGGGGCCCTTTAATGTAGTGGTGAAGGCTCTGCACATAATCTCACCCGCCACTCCTTGCAAGTGCATCAAAGTCTTAAAGTACTCTAGGTGATCCAGGAGGTCTTTAGATCCATCATTACTTTCCACCTGAGGCATTCGAAACTTTGGTGGCAGGGGGAACGACGTGACGGATGCGGTAAATGGTGAATCAGTTCGATGGACCAAGTCATCGAGGTTGCTAAACACCCGTCCTCTGAGGGCATTTATCATGAAGTCCATCCGTTCCTTCATCATCTGCATCTCTACGACTATGTGAGGGGGTGCCGTATCTGTGGTGGATGGACAATTGGTATCTTGTCGCTCTTGTCTTCTTGGGGCGTTGCTGCCTTTCGGCCCCTCTTGATTCCTTCTTTCAGCGCTAGTTCCTTCCTGGTCTTCCTTTTGGGTATTAAGCACTGCGTTCTTCTAGCGCAGCTGTTCCTCTAAGTCATGATTCTACTTGGTGAGGCACTCCACTGCTGCCGTGAGAGTTTGAACTTGTCTCTATAGGGCAGTGGTACGCGGTTCGTCACTTAGATTATTGGTGGTGGTTGCCATCGAACGAGTAAGTACCATGTAACTTTTTGTACAAGAAGCAATATGGCCTCTTTCCCATAAATGGCACCAACTGATGATGCCAAAAATCATTAGTAAGTCACACAGCCCTCACGCGTTCAAAACAACACCTGCACAACACAAAACAAGAAGACCTTAGGAGAGTACCGGTGTGGTACTAGCCAAAAACCCTCTGATGGTTAAGTTAGAGAACTTTTTCACAACTTTAAAGTGCCAGAGCTAGGGTGAATTATACGTACCTTGTTTTCTGAAGGTCTTGGGTTTTTATAGTAGTGTAGAATTGACCTTCATTTCTTGCATAAGAAGGTGTTTCCTTATGGGAAAAGATCATCATAAATGCATATATTATGAGATCCTTCCCATGTTGGGATTCTAATCATGTTGGGATTCTGTTGACTAGGGTTAATTGTGGGACGCAAGTTGTTTCCATTTAGGATTCCTTGGAGGCCACTCAAGTCATATGAGTGTCACGTGGCCTTGAGATCCATCCACCTTGTGTCCATGCATCTTGGATCCGTCTACATAGAAACACTAACCGTCCACTAATCTAGTACCGTCAGATCTATTTAATTTTATCTGTCATCCCTAATTTTATACTCTTCAACTAGTAAATATAATATAACTTAATATGTAACAACTTGGCCCATTCTCACAAAACAAAAAAAAAAACAAAAAAAGGCCTAATAGCTGGGTCTCATGACACATCTATCTATTTTGGTGATTGACAAAGGCATAAACTTTATTAGCCAAGTGCATAAACACTAAATTGGGATGAAGAGAATTTAATATTTTAAAAAAATAAAAAAGTCTTTGAACACATGTATAGCTCATGCAACAAGGCTAGTATTTTGTTAAGGGCAAAACACTATACCTTAGTTTGTGCGTTAGGTTCCTCAACTAAAATATTTCACATGTCCAATTTATCCATGATAGCCTAAATAGTATCAAACTCATCTTTAATGGTGTCATCTCCATGGTTGCCCAAACCTTGTGCTTGATTCTCAACTCACGGCCATTAAAACCTAGCCAAATCATGACCAACACATGGGCATCGAAATCCAACTTTGTCATTGTCTCATCCCGTCACCCTAACCCGACAACCCATGGCCACCCAAACAACCACCACAAGTTTGCCACTATCTAGATCCCCTCACAAAAACCTAAACCCAAATTTAACAATCCTCAGCCACCTAAACAACCACCCTAAATTTGTGATAGTCTTCGAGGAGTTTTTTGGTACATACTGTGGGTTTGAAATTGGGTCTAGATTTGCACTGGCCACACCGCTTGTCAAGATCTAGGACATCTTGAGTCTTTGAAACTCTTTAGTTTAAGTCAGACACCAATGCCTAGAACTCCGATATAACGTTGTGAGAGGTTTGGTTGAGGAAGGCAATGTGTTGTGGTTGCTGGACTTATGGCATGTTTGGATGTTTAAAAAAGGAGGGAGAGTAGAGTAGAGGGAGGGAGAGTAATGCAATTACCTTGTTTGGAAGTTTTTTAAAGAATGAGGGGGAGGGGTTTGGAGGAGTTTGGAGGGGTTTGGACTCCCTTTAGCCCCCCAATTTTAATTCCCCCAAATTGGAGAGATTTGGAGGGGGAGTAGAGTATATAAACTATTGACCAAGTAAATTACCTAATTTACCCTTATTATATTAACAAAATTACACAAGGGGAAGGACTAATTACTCTCTTCCCCTTACTAATTTTAAAAACATCCAAATAAGGTGGAGGTGAATCATTCTCCTCTACTCTCCTCCCCACTACTCCCCTTCCCTCTACTCCCCTCTACTCTCCTCCCTCTCTAAACTTCCAAACAAGCCATTAAAGTCAAAGCCAAGGAACTCGAGGGCTACAAGTGGTGTGGACTGTGGAGGGAATAGCTAGATGATGTCTTCGTAAACCACAAACTAGGCCCGCTCGCCCCATCACACACCCACTTACCCAATTGCTTCTTCTTCTTTTTTCTTTTTTGTTCTTTCCAATCTAACCACCGTCTTTGTTAAAATGTATACTCCATTTAGCCTGACATGGGTAAATTGGACCAGTGAAATATTTTAATTAGGGAACTTGCACCGCACTTAAGAGGTATTTTATCTAAGTTTTATCTTTTTATTAAACACATTCAGAGATTAATAAACATAAGGATCATCAATAGCCCGGGTCGAGCCAACCCGGCCCATTTTTACTTGGCCATGGGACAATAGGCTGGGTATAGTGTGCTATTAACTTATTAACGGGCCGGGTCAAGCTAAGTCAAAAGAGAAAATCTCTACCCATAACCATGCTCATAAGCAATGCCCATTTTGTCTTTAGCAAGCTGGGCTATCGGGTTGGGCATAATGGGCTACCCATGGACTTGTGTTAATATTTATTTTATTTTTTTTTTTAAGGAAAGAATAAATTTTTTATAAGGGAATATTTAATCATTTTAAAGGAAAGAATCAAAGAATTTAATGCTTAAATAAAAAATTTTCATGGTCAAATCTATTTAATTTTTTGTTTTGTTAATGGAAACCTATTTAATTTTTTTTATTAAGGCTTTAAATGGTTTTTTATTTTTATCTTTTAATAATAATAAAAAATATCAAATGGTTAATTTTTTGTTTTGTTAATGGAAACCTATTTAATTTTTTTTATTAAGGCTTTAAATGGTTTTTTATTTTTATCTTTTAATAATAATAAAAAATGTCAAATGGTTAATTAAATTTTTTTTCACAGTGAAATTTATTTAATTTTTTGTTTTGTTAATGAAAAGCTATTTAATTTTTTATTAATACTTTAAATGGTTTTTTTATTTTTATCTTTTAATAATAATAAAATGTCAAATGGTTAATTCAAAGTCACTAAACTACTAGAAAAATATATAATTAGTAAACTAAGTTTAACACAATCACTTTAAGTATCATAGTGGTTGGGGGAGTTATTTTAAAAAATTTCTCTATAATGTCTCAAGATCAATCATTCATACTCCTCTTAGAGCATTAGCAATAAGGTTGCTAAATTGACTTTTGCTAAATTGACTAAAAAGTCAATTTAGCAACCAATCCCCTTAAAACAACTTCTACAGTAAAGAAGCCAAAGTTAAAAGAATTTGAGTTTGAGCTACATTAAAAGAATTTAATGTAGGGTGTTAAAAAAAATAGTATTTTAATGTGTTGATGGTTGTGGTTGTTGTTTATTGTGTTAGATATATTATTTTATTTTGTTGTTTATATTATTTTAATGTGTTAAATGTTAAAATAAAATCTTTGATGTTGAGTGTATTGTAAAGTGGGTTATTAAAATAAATAAAATAATTTTTTAAGTTGCTAAATACTAAAAATTTTAACTTCTTTACCGTGAATCTTATATATTTTTGTTATGAATTTTAAGTTGTTGGGCTGGGCCACTGAGTTAGCTCATTGACCCATGGCCATAAAAACTAACACACTACTTGATTTACTGTGCTAATGTGCTACCCATGGCCTCGGTAACAATAGGTCGGCCGCCCATTGACCCGCGGGCTATTTTGTAACATTCAAATAAACGCAACATATTATCTAATATCTCTCCCCACACACCTATTCTCAACTAACCATCCCATGGACCCCGCCATATACAAATGGTCTTCAACTCCATCATCAAAGAATACTAATACACCAAATCGGTATGTCATCAATCTCAACCTCAACCTCCAAAATATCATTTTCATAATTTTGGTTCCAACTGAGTAAAAGCTAGGAGAGCCAAAAACCATTACAGAACCTTTCAAGCCTTTTATCAAATATAGAAATCGCTGATTTCACGAACACTTTTTTGTGAGATTCTTTATGTCACAGAAAGTTGAGAGACAAAAAAATTGGTTCAAAAGAAAACAGGCCAAAGATCATTGGGCTTTTCAGGTACTTTTTTTTTTATTTTTTTCCTTTTTCAATATAGCATTTAATGGTTTTTTTTTAATATGCTTTCTTCATTTGGGTGGATTTTGATGAAATAATAAAATTATAAAACTATAAATGATGAGAGGAAGACATTAATTTTCCTGTCAGATTAAGGGTCTAGAGAGAATGAGAGGGGGCAAATTGGGTAAAAAAAAATTAATTTTATAAAAATCAATCTAATTATCATGGCATCGGAGGAAGCCAATTATTAGACCAAATGGAATAAGAATTAATAATCAAATAAATTGATTTAAGGTTTTTTTTTTTTTTTTTGTTCTTAAACTGCATGAATTTCACTTTTCATTTCCAAACCTTAGAAATTTCATATTTTGTTCCTAAAACCTTTTAAATAGATCTTTCCAATAATTTACAAAAATAGGAAGGAAAAAAAAAACTTTTTACAATATATTAGAGATGATAAGAGAACTTTTTAAATTGAAACTTGATGGATGAAACATTTTCAATAGTTTAGAGAAAAAAACAAAATTCATTCAAAAATTAGTGATGAAAATAAAATTTTAACTTTAATTTAGTTTTGAATTTTATTATAAGCTTTTAATTCTTAAAAGTCTAAATGGTTTTTTTTTTTTTTTTAAGTTCTATCATACTTTGATAAAATTTTGAATTCGAAACCTTTTGCCAACATGATATCTTGGGACCACTTTTAAAGAATTTTTCTTAATAATAACTTGATACGTGTGAGACAATAGAAAAGATCTAAATCCCTCCCTTTTCAAAAAAAAAAAAATTCAAAAGGATAAATGATAAATCCATAACTGCCCTTTGAAGCCAGCGATGATGAATGAAGAATCTACAAGTGTCATCTCTTGCACAACAAACCACCACACTAAATGAACACACACTATCTATCTCAAACCAGTCACTAGACGGTCAAACCTCAGCCGGTTGATCACAAAGTTCCCACTCCAATCTCTCACCCCCCACAAAAGGGCAATCATGTAATTTTAACAGACCCCTCAACTAATCAATCTCCACCGTATGATCATTCCCAAGCCATTCTATAAATAAACTACCGTAAGGCAGTTACAAAAAAATCCACCACACTTGACATTTCTCTCATATTGTATTTTGAGACAGTTAACTTCGTACCAATCCGAAAATGCGTGAGATTCTTCATATTCAGGGAGGGCAATGTGGGAACCAAATCGGTTCAAAGTTTTGGGAAGTTGTTTGTGATGAACATGGGATTGATCAAAGTGGGCAATACATAGGAAGCTCAGAAGTACAGCTTGAGAGAGTGAATGTTTATTTCAATGAGGCTAGTGGTGGAAGGTACGTGCCAAGGGCTGTGCTTATGGACCTTGAACCAGGCACCATGGACAGCATTAGGAGTAGCCCTTATGGCCAGATTTTTAGGCCCGATAACTTTGTTTTCGGCCAGTCCGGGGCCGGAAACAATTGGGCTAAGGGCCATTACACCGAAGGCGCCGAGCTTATTGATTCGGTTCTTGATGTTGTGAGGAAGGAAGCTGAGAATTGTGATTGCTTGCAAGGTAATGTATTTGTTTATTTGTGTAGTGAATTTTCATCCTCAAAAATCAAGATCCTGGTGTTAAATATGGTCTTGATCCATGTTTTGAAATACTTGGATTTTGTGACTGCTTGCATGGTATGTGTTGTGGTTGTGGCTTGTGATGCCAAATCATTTTTCCTAGTCCTATGATTTGTAAACGTTGATAATTATGTCCAAAATTTGATTTTGTGATCATACCATAAACCAAAATGACTAAATAATATGAAATTGGAAATTGGACAAATAGAGAATTAAACAATTAATTAGTGAATATGAAAGGTGCACCCAACAAAAAAAAAAGAAACAAAACCCAATAAATTTAATCTTTTGGAATTTCAATTTCGAGAGAAGATTAAATGAATGAACCAATCTCTTGTATTTAAATATATTGATAAATTATCTATTATTTCAAAAATTTAAACTAACAGTCATTTTAATCATTTATTCATTATTCTCATAAGCAAATTACCTGGTTTGCCCAAACGATATATAATTTCTTTAGTCTTATAGATTTTGTCTTCCTCTTCTCGTCATTTTTTTTATTAATTATTTTTAATTTGTGTTTTTAATTAATAATCATGCCTGGGCAGCAGGGCCGTCTTTGGTTTTAGTAACTGTCAAACTCCAAACATGTCTCTATGACTTTGCTGCTAAACATTTGGGAATCATGACAACATAAAATCTTTTGGATAAAGGACAGCCATGGTAGGCTATGGCGTATTCAGTCGAATTAACACTATGGTCTATGGGGCAAAGGCCACTTAAGCCAATTGATCAAATGTATAGTTTTGTTGATAGACTATTTTTAAACCAATAGTATTTATGCAGAAAAATTATAGATGTTGAAAATTTAGAGAAAATAAATTGGCCCGCCAGGGGTACGTCTAGTGACTCCAAGGTGTATATTTAAAGTTTAAACCCGTGAACTTCCAAATTGAGATGGTAAAAGTTAAACGAAAGGCCAAGTCAACAGCCTTGTGATACAATTTGGTAATTTTTTCTAGAAATGTAGTTTTGAGCCTAAAGAGTAAGGTTACAGACACCATATACTTTTTTTTAATCTTTTTTCGCAATTGTTAACATGATTCATTGTATTTGGAGGAGTAAGATTATTTTTACTTTGATTAACACTACTTTTATTAATGCACATTTTGATTAACTCTACTTTTATTATGCACCAATTACATTAAGTTATGTCAATAGTTGTAAAAATGTTATGTTCTCTAACTTGTTTGAAGTGATGTCATGTTTGTTATTTACCAAGAAGGTGAAAAAAGAATATCCACCTCCTTGGTAATTTTAGATTTTTTTTTTTTTTTCTAAATCATATACCAGTAATTTACTTATAATAGGTTTTGAACCCATGATCTCATTTTTCGTCCATTCTTAAGAAAAATGATGGAAAAAAAATGCCATTTGAGGTAGAATTGATGGGCAAAATGAGTCATTTTTATTACACTATTGTGAAGAAGGTGTGAACTCGGCTCATCACTTATGAAATGAAACAAAATCTCCATATAATCTTCAATATTAGTGATCATAGAAATCATTCTTTCTTCAAAGAATAGCCTTATAACTCTTTGTAACTCTTTTGATTGTGAATGCAGGATTTCAGGTTTGTCATTCACTAGGAGGTGGAACAGGATCTGGAATGGGAACTCTGCTCATTTCAAAGATTAGAGAAGAATACCCGGATAGAATGATGCTCACATTCTCTGTCTTTCCATCTCCTAAAGTGTCAGACACTGTTGTGGAGCCATACAATGCCACACTTTCTGTACATCAGCTTGTAGAGAATGCTGATGAATGTATGGTTCTTGACAATGAAGCACTCTATGATATCTGCCTTCGGACTCTTAAACTCACCACCCCAAACTGTAAGTAAACTTCATATAGCAATGTAGACTTTTGAGATTTCAAATATATTTGGTTCTTTTAAAGAATTTCAACATGATCTAAACTTGACTTATAGTTATGCTTATGCAGAATCCAAATAGTTGGCACGAGGCTTGCTAATTCTTGTTTTGATCATTCCAACCACTCATTAACATTTAAACATCATCATTTAGTACATCATAAGCCTTACAAACTAACCAATTATAAAACAATAATTAATATGCTTTGTTGTTATTGCTTGAAGTGACACCAATTACATTTATTGGCACATCAGTTTGTAAACTTTTATAGTAAAATTTGTAGTAATTTAATTATTTTCTTTGTTTTTTTTGTGGCAGTCGGGGACTTGAATCATCTAATTTCGGGAACAATGAGTGGAGTGACTTGTTGTTTGCGATTCCCGGGTCAATTGAACTCAGACCTCCGGAAGTTAGCGGTGAACTTGATACCATTCCCACGTCTGCACTTCTTCATGGTTGGTTTTGCTCCTCTGACCTCTCGAGGATCACAGCAGTACCAGTCGCTTACTGTCCCCGAACTGACACAGCAAATGTGGGATGCCAAGAATATGATGTGCGCAGCTGATCCAAGACATGGCCGATACCTCACAGCATCAGCCTTGTTCAGAGGCAAAATGAGCACCAAAGAAGTTGATGAACAGGTGTTGAATGTGCAGAACAAAAACTCTTCCTACTTCGTTGAATGGATTCCCAACAATGTGAAGTCTAGTGTTTGTGACATCCCACCAAAAGGGCTTGCCATGGCTTCGACTTTCATTGGGAATTCAACCTCTATACAGGAGATGTTCAGGAGAGTGAGTGAGCAGTTCACGGCCATGTTTAGGAGGAAGGCTTTCTTGCATTGGTACACTGGAGAAGGAATGGATGAGATGGAATTCACCGAAGCAGAGAGTAACATGAATGATCTTGTCGCGGAGTATCAGCAGTACCAGGATGCAACAGTTGATGAGGACGATGAATATGAAGATGATGATGATGATGTGGGCACTGAGAACTGAAGTTGTTCACCCAAGTTACTGTTTGGGATGATACAAGTAGTACTTATTGAAGTTTATGTCTTCTAAATATTATCTGTGGCTATAAAGTGCAAGCAAAAACGTTTAGGGACACTTCTAAACTAGTCCATTTGTATGCACTGTTTTGGCCCCCCTAGTGATTTTTGTTTTTCTCTATACTTTATAAGTCCCTCCTATCAAATTGCCTTTCTCTGGCTGTATATCTAATGTGATGTATATGAACCAAGTCTTTGCTACTTGGTATTAGTCTCTTTGATGCGTGTCCCAAGCATTCTTCTCCAGACGCCATTGTCACTCTGGACCCCCAAAGAAATCTTCAAAAGTAAATGATGTTTGTATTTGACTCATTATTTTGTCATGACAACTCTTCCAAGAAGCTTCAGATAGTGCCTACATTTAAGCATGCCATCAATTCAAGCTGAAGAGACGTGAAGGGCACCGACCCAGACAAATTCAAAACGTTTTTCACTAAACTTGTAGCAGGACTGTGTTTCATATCATTATCAAGAGATGGCTACCATAAGAGTACAACTGATTTTCAATGTGCATTATGATTTCTCCATAATATTTAGGCTAAAATACACTTTACCCTGTCTAAGTTTAGGGACACTTCTAAATCGATCTATCGGCCCTCAAATTTGCAACTTATTTCCTTCACTTTTAAAACATAGACTTCAAAACATGTGATTTAGACCCTCAAATGTTACAATGATATCAATTTTCTATCTAAAACAACATCATTTTTTGGTGAGTTAATGATAAGATGTAATAGTTGCTAGGATTAGTGCCCTTAAATCCTATTGTATGATGCTATGTATGATATTAAGTTTGACATTGTATATGACATTATGTATGACTTAATATTATGTTTAATGAATTTGTTTTATTATTATCTGAAATAATGGTAACATGAATATTCGGACATTATCATATAATCCATGAGATGCATAGTATGTGATTTATGTGAAGATTCACAGAAGATATAAATCACAAGTTCTTTGTAAACTCAGAATTATAGTTCGTAGTCGGTGATGAAACTGGGCATTTCATCTACGAAGACTATAACATATCAACTACAATGATTTGTCTTAATCATGAAAGTGGAGACTTCTAGTTGATGTGTTAATATGTTTTAAGAGTTAAGACATATTGAACTGGACCGCTGTGAGATTTATTATTCACCTAAAGACTGTCAAATGAATAATAAATCTCACGACTTATATTTGCATGAACTCTTAACCCTGAGAGAATAATGGACCTGATCATAAGGTGTAGGTTGCTTTGATATATCAGGAGTAAGATCTAAAGTAACGGTCAAAACCTCAGTATATTGGGCAGCCACATTTAGTGTTGATGGAACATATATTCTCAAGATGGAATTCATAATCTCTTAACGGAGATATAAAGTATTCCCTTGAAATAAGTTTAATGAGTTTTTTATTCAGAGAGTTAGGCCTAACCACTTTAGTAAGACTAAAGTATATATTTATGGAATTGGATTTCATAAATATATAATGAATAACATTAAAGGATTAAACCGGGTACTCAAGGATTAAGATGTAGTAATTTACAAAGTGGCAGTCTACATTAATGACTTTGTATTACTATGAATATTTTATGAAGGGGTTGCATGTATAATAAAGTATTGGGATATAATTTATAGATAAGACCTAGAGTGCAACTATATTTATATAGTGGTATTAAATATAGTTAATGGTAACTTTGGACTTGTCAAGAGTTGACAGAAAAGCCCAAGGCCCATTAGAGCTTTCTACATTAATGACTTTGTATTACTATGAATATTTTATGAAGGGGTTGCATGTATAATAAAGTCTTGGGATATAATTTATAGATAAGACCTAGAGTGCAACTATATTTATATAGTGGTATTAAATATAATTAATGGTAACTTTGGACTTGTCAAGAGTTGACAGAAAAGCCCAAGGCCCATTAGAGCTAGTGTCTTATTGGTCCTTTTTGGTCCCACTCCAAGCCACATACTTAAGCCCAATTGATAAGGCCCAAAAGGCCAGCCCAATTAGATAAATTGGTTAGATACAAAGGGAAAAACGTTCAGATTTTTCTGAGTGTGAAAAACAACATTGAAATGGTGTGCATGTGAGTTTTTTGTCACTCACTAGTCATCCCTTTGTTACCAATTGAGAGACCACACATCTTGGGCGTTAGTGGAATTGGAGTGAAGATTAAAAATAGTCCCAAGTGCTTCAATCGAAATTTTGAAATTCACCGCTTCAAGGTACGATCTCTTGTTCTCAAAATTCTGAAATTTACTTAGTACGTGTTATCAATATCGAATGAAGTAGATTCGTTTAAAACTTATTTTCTGCTGCATTTATCTTTATTTCCTTCAATAGTCAATGGTGTAATTTGTAAGTTTTGAAAGTCAAGAGGCCGATTTAAAAGTTACCCCAAACTAAAATGGTGAAAAAAATTTTACTTAATATTTAGGTTAAATCACATAATACAAACATAATGATAAAAACCAATTTGGTTCAAATTGAAACCACTTAAAAGGTTCATGTTAATAACTGAAATTTTTTAAAATTTAGGATTTGATTTGAACTACTCTATAGTTAGAGGAAATGTATTTTACTCTAAGTCTTAAATAAACAGAAGTCACTTTTTTTCTTTTGCTTTGAATAGAAAAAGGTAATCACTTGGGGTAAGAAAAATACTCACTTATCACAAAAAGAAGATAGTCACTAACTACAATTTATAGAGACCCAAATTCTTTTATATTGTATATGACGTGATGGTAGATATAAATGATAATTTTGAAAATGATAAAAGGAACATTGCAATAAATTAAGCTCTTCTTGTCATTTAGCCGTAATAAATCATGGTAAAGATTAATAGAAAAATGAAAACAAAAGTTCATGATAATAACTGAAATTTTTGAATTTAGGATTTGATTTGAACTACTCTAAAGTTTAGAGGAAATGTGTATTTTACTGAGTCTCGAATAAAATGTAGTCACTTTTTTTCTTTTTCTTTGAAAAGAAAAAGGTAATCACTTGGGGTGAGAAAAATAGTCACTTATCACAAAAAGAAGATAGTCACTAACCACAATTTATAGAGACCCAAATTCTTTTATATTGTATATGACATGATGGTAGTTATAAATAATAATTTTGAAGATGATAAAGGGAAGATTGCAATAAATTAAGCTTTTCTTGTCATTTAGCAGCAATAAATCATGGTAAAGATTACTAGAAAAATGGAAAACAAATTCTCTAGCACCTCATGATTGGTAAAACACAAAATTAAATATAAAAAAATAGGACAAATGATACGTGTTAAATGTTTGTCTTAAAATAAACATTTGAATTTGGGGAATTAAAATATTTGAACTCATTATCCTCCCCAATCCTCATAGTAGTTCGGCACTTTCAACATGTGGAGAACGTTTTGTGAGTTCTAAGGTTCACACACACAGCACCCAAAAATGAAAAGACAATATTGGTCGGGCCACGGGTTCAACGAAAATCCCATGTGCCACACGTTGTGGACTCCCAATTTGATAGAAAGATCTGTCTTCTTACAGTTCCTTCCTTGGTCCCAAATTCCACTCATAAAAATCCCGGTCTTTTGAGTACCAGATCTCTCTGCACATTATTATTGTGATCATTTCTGAAAAACAAAACCAAACACAAAGAAAAATAATCAAAACTAAGACTCTCTAAGTAGCTTAACCATGGCTTTTTCCCCATCAACAACAATATGGAACACGAAAACAACATATGACTACCCTGCTTCCAAAATCTCATGCTACTTCAATAACAATAACTCCTTCTCCACCAAACCACTTCGTTTCACTGCTTACTCGTCTGACTCCTCCTCATCACTAACACCATCTTCTTCTTCTTCTTCTTCTTCTTCAACATCCTCTTGTTCTTGTTCTACTTATTATTATTATGCAGCTACTTCCAGATATATAAGAAACCAGAAATCTCCAATGAATGAAAGGACACATGATGTCACTTTCTCTATTGTACATACTGATGGTTCCAATAAATTTGAGCAGAAGATAAACAAAGCTAAGGCTCATAAGTCTTTGAACAGGGGATTGAAAGCGATTGCAAAGAAGCGGCCTTTGTGGCGAAAATTTTGGTTTTCTTCCAAGAAGATGAGGAGTATTATCTTGCTCAACGTCATTACTGTCGTCTATGGTATTCAACTTCTATCTCTTTCTTCATATTCATACATAATTTAATCAGTATTGTGTATCTTTTGTTAGAATATAAGAATATTGGTTAAGTTATTAAATATTCACCGCTTCCATTACCTTTTCAGACAATTGATAATTTATTAGTTAGTTTGAGTTTGAACATGTGTTCACACTACCTCCATTTTAAAAAGTTAAAAATTGAATTATTGTGCCTCACTTAGTAAGGGGACTTTGGACCTACATGTAAGGGAACTGTTAGAATTTGGTTAAGTGATTAAATTCATAATTTCTTATTAGGAGAATGGGTAATTTATCATCTTTTCTTAAAGTAATTTGATTTGTATTTATGATCATTCATATAGTTTTGGTAAAATTAAAGAGGAAAGCAATGTCACATCCTATGAAAATTCAGTAGTGGGTAATCTTTGTATCTATGCTGGGATGAAGCTTAATACAGTTTTGGTGATTGTAAGAGTATGCTAACATAGCAAACTTAAAAGCTAGGAAGTACAGACACTTCATTTAGGGTGCCATATTTGCCATGTCATGTTATAATTTTTAGAAATTGCTAGTTTTGCATTGTCCTACCAGACCCATATCTGTGCTTCCTAACTTAAAAGTTCAGTAATGGATGTCAATGTCTTGAGCTACATGTTTTGTATGGTATGTTTCTGGTAAAAAAAGTAATTTAAAAAAAAAAAAAAATCATCTGCTAAGAGATTTCCAAATAGTATATTTGCTGCCAGTAAATTGATTAGTGCATTTGAAGTTTATATCCGTTTTAAAGAAAATGTGATAAATAACTTCATTTGGTGATTAAGTCTTAACTTTTGTGGTATGATCGTTCTCTTTTATTGAAAACATAACACCTAATCTTGTTATTAATCTGCTCTACCAATTATTATCCCCCCCCCCCCCCTTCTTTCTTTCTTTGGCTTTAAATTGCTTTCATGTTTTAAAATATTGGTTTTTGAAGACAAAATTTATATAGATTGTTGATTTTATTTTATTTTAATCAAATTAAGAGTTCATAAGACAAAATAAGTATAGATATAAACCAGTCAAGTAAGTTTCCAACTTTTCTTATATTGGCTCGAGTGAGTGACAAGCACAAAAGCCTGGCCCCTTGAACATTTGGTTTCTATTAATGATTTGGCTTCCTTGTTCTCAATCTGGATTTTTTTTTTAACTGTTTTAATAATTTTGGTGTTTTATAACTAGACTTGAATCATGAATATGATTAGATTTTGCCAACAGATAATTCACTTCATAATTTACTGCCAAAATGTCCAAGGCGCGAATGACGTTCCTCTCCATCTTTTTTGAAAATAAATGGCAACCATGCAGCACAATCCACCTCTATTTGATGAGACAATCGCCTCCTATCATATGTAATTGTTCTTGCACAAATTCATTTGCACTTGTGGTTCTTGCTGTAAGGATCATAATTGACTATCTAGAGGAAAGCCAAGCAATAATGTGCACCCAATCACATACTAACACCTTAGTGCAAACTGTGTGAGGACCTCACAGGGTTTGGACAGAACAATTAGTATTACTTAGACAACAGAAAGTTTGAAGTATCAGTCACTAAATTATTCCCAGAAGATCAACTTAAATGCCTTTATCAAGAATACTATTTGCTATTTTTGGTAGTGGGTGACATAATTAAGGACTCATATTTTCACTTTTTGGTAAATCATTAAGGATTATTTTGGTTTCAAACTGCAGCAAGTGACATTCCGATTTTGAAAGGTGTTGAAATGAGTATGGACCCAGCGACCTTCTCTGCAGTGCGATTTGTTGTCTCAGCCATCCCATTTTTGCCATTTGTCTTTCACGCTCGAGATGATATTAAAACCCGCAATGCAGGTATGGAGCTGGGATTGTGGGTTAGTTTAGGGTACCTTATTGAGGCAATTGGTCTACTTACAGCTGATGCTGGGCGTGCATCATTCATTTCATTGTTTACAGTAAGCTCAAACTCCTTACACATTTCTTTTCCCCTGTGATCATTAGATATGCAATTATCACAAAGAAAAATTAGATTTCATGACTTGTTTTGAGAATATTTCCATGATTCTCAGGGATGGCACAGAAGATTTGATACTTTGTTGCCAATAAGTTCTCCAAAAGTTTTTTTTTTTTTTTTTTTGGGGGGGTAATCATATCTCCATGCATTGCTTTGTTTTACCATCACAATAAGACGTTTCCTATTCAACATGACTGAGACTCCTGATTTGTCAAGTGAAAAAATTAATCTCAGAAAGAAGCAGAACAGTAAAGTTTTAACAATTTCCTGCTAATTTGAACAGGTTATAGTGGTTCCTTTGCTTGATGGCATATTAGGAGCCTATATTCCTGCCCGTACCTGGTTTGGAGTTCTCATGTCTGCTCTTGGGGTTGCTATGCTGGAATGTAGTGGATCTCCTCCAAGTGTAAGCACTGCATAATTCCTTATCAGAATATCTTGTTGATTGTATTGTAACTTTTGATACCATTAAAAGAAGAATCATCTTACGCCAAAAAAAAAAAAACAAACAATGATCTGCACCAGATTGATTGCTACGGGATAATTTTATCTCAATTTCATGAAGTCCCAATATTTTCAGGTTGGAGATCTTTTGAACTTTTTAAGTGCAATATTTTTTGGAATTCACATGCTTCGAACTGAACATATATCAAGAAGTACAAAGAAAGAGAACTTCCTACCACTTCTTGGATATGAGGTTTGTTTCCTTGTCCTGAATGTACTTCCTCCTCAAATGCACTTATACATGCCTCTTTTGATGATGCAGATTTTCAATTTATGCATATGAAAAAATTCTATGGTTTCATGTAGGTGTGTGTTGTTGCTCTGTTATCCACAATCTGGGTTTTAATTGGAGGATGGTTTGATGGTGTTAATGGCTTTGACCAATCAACATGGACATGGACAGAACTATGGGATTGGATTGTTGCATTTCCATGGATGCCTGCTCTATATACTGGCATATTCTCTACTGGATTATGCTTATGGGTGGAGGTATTCCTTAGCTCTTGCACTGCCTGCTTTGCAAACTAATTTAGGGCCATGTGAGCATATGACTCCTAATGGAACTGTATGTCTTCCATTAGGAGGTATCATTCCTTAGCTCTTGCACTACCTGCTTTACAAATTAATTTAGGACTGAGTGTGCATATGACTCCTAATTGAACTGTATGTCTTCCATGTCTTTTAAGTTACTTGTGCTTTATTTGTATTTTCTATATGATCATGAATCCAGGCATGCCAAGTAAGTTCAGTATTAGGTAGTTATTTCGACAATTTATATGGATGCTGTGACTTAAACAGTTAATTGCTTTGTTTTCCTGGCCCCTTTTTCTGATAGTAGGGCTTGAGGTAACTTGGGTTGTTAATTTCTTGGGCATTCCAATTGAGAAGTAGAAATGGATTACGTGAAGTTTTAATTAAGTTTTAAAATTTTCCCGAAAAATCATGTCTTACATGCATCTTCAAGAAATCACCTCATCAGTAATGTCAAGCATATCATTCGTGCCAGAAATGTAGTTTTTAAGAAAAATTCTATTGTTAACTCCAGTCAATCCTCCTTCAAATTTGGTCCTTTTTGGCTGTGAAAAGTGAAAATGCTTCTTGTTCTTTTGCATTGTTTTTGGCATGTATTTAGTTCTTTTTTTAGTATGGATTACCGCAGCTTGTTTTTGTTTCTATAGATGGCAGCCATGCGTGATGTCTCAGCAACAGAAACAGCAATAATTTATGGGCTGGAGCCACTCTGGGGTGCAGGTTTTGCATGGTTTCTCCTTGGTGAAAGGTGGGGTATGAGTGGATGGATTGGCGCTGCTCTTGTGCTAGGTAAGAAATAACATTAAGAAGTAACAATCCCTTTTATCTTCTTTTTATCATTTGGTTTAAAAAGATAAAACCATTATCAGGCATTTGTGTTTTAGATGCAAATTGCAGCTATCTTTAGACATGAACTTTTAATTTTGAATGTTTTATCATCCTATTCACCATGCTTCTCAGCAGAATATGTAACTTTCCTCATTTTCCTGTTTTCCATGATTGTGTTAGAAGAATTGTATTTAAGCACTTATAACCTTAAGGAAGCATCAGAGTGATATAAGTCTAGCAAATCTTTTCAGCATTTATAACCGGTCATTCTCTTCTTTTTCATATTTTAGTATTGCTGGATGTATTGCTTCTTCACCATTTTGCATTTTCATTCATTCTCTTTTCAAGGTCAAGAGAAAAATTAAACATGAACAAATAAAAGTTTCAGTTCAATCCCTGGATGTTCCTTACACTACTTTTTTGTGTATTAACCCCTTACCATTTGTTTTCACTTTATATTACATTCTTATTCAACATCCAATGGTTGTTTTTCCTTTTTTCCAACTACAAGAATTTCTTTTCTTTTTTTCTTTTTCATTTTTAATCCTGGGGAGTGACAATTTTCTCATTTATTATGTTTACTTTTCATATCAATATAACCATAATGCTAAAACACTCCCCTTCCCCTCCTCCCTCTAAAACAAAAAGGCAACTTTTAGACTATGAAAAAAGACAAGCAAAATGAAAATCAGAACTGACATAAGGCTAGTGTTCCAAACTCATTTTCAAAAAAAAAAAAAGTGTACCAAACTCACTAGGCTACATTTTATGGTAGGGGGAAGCTTAATGGTACAGATGTTTGGATCTTTACCAATCAATAAGCCTATTGAGGTTGAAGAGGCTAATCAGAAAGGCAATCTTCTGCTAGTTCCAGAAAAGCAAAAAGTGCAAAGTGCTCTCTCTACTTCACCGGTTGTTGTCAGGACCAAGAAGGACGTAATAGATTTGTTATAGTGATCCCTTCTAGTGATCTCTAATGTTTGTTTTTTTAGATAAATCTCTGGAAGAAGCATAAATCTAAAGTTGTACATATAAAGGTTTTTTGTAGTTCGTTAATAGTAATCTATTATGTTTGTTCTCATGATGGCGCAACCATAGCATGGTTAGGGAAAAAAATATCCTCTTTTAAGGCTAAGGCAGAGCCCAAAAATAAGTGTAAAGATTATGCGCTACCCTATTGCCCTCCCTCTTAGTATGAGAAAAGTTTAACCAAAGAAAAGAATTAGAAAAACATTTTGCATCTCTGATGAAGGAGCCAAAACCAGCCCGAGGAAGAGGTTCATCTGTCTGAGCTTGAAACACGACCAAAGAATCACCTTAAAGAACAGCTTGAGTCACTCCAAGCTCCAAAGCAAATTCCAATGCTTTCGCAGCAGCTGCAGCTTCAACTTCAATAGCAGTAAAGAGCTGGGGGATTACTTGGGACATGGAAGCTATGACTAATCCATGTGAATCTCAGATTACTACACCAATTCCAGATTTATGGAATTCCTGGAAAACAGCCCCATTGTAGTTAATCTTGAACAAGTTTGGGGGAGGAGCTTGCCAAAGGGTCCTTGGGCGGTGTTGGGGACTTGGCCTGCTAGGTGTAAGCTTGACGAACTCATCATACCTTGTTTTAGCCAGCTGAGAGAGCTGATTAATGGGGCAGCAGGGTCTTGAATTCCAAGATTGGTTCCTGTGATTCCATATCGCCCAAACCTGCATTGCAAAGATTTCTAAATTGTTGTTAGTCAAGGATAAACTGAACTACCTCTTTGAAGCTTGAGAAAATGTGGTCGTTTCTGAAATTCCAGTTTGGCAGAGCATTCCACACTGCATCCAAATGAGAGCAAGTCCAAAGGCCATGAAGAGTATCCTCTGGGGCTTGTGAGCATCTTTCGCACAGTGGATCAGTGATGATTGTTCTACGGACCAAGTTGGTTTTGGTGGGGATAACATCTTGGCAAGCTCTCCAAAGTAAATTCTTGACTTTATTTGGAGCTGTTCAAAGACCATATACCTTTCCACAAGGACTGGTCTGTCGCAGCTGGGGAGGGCTGTGTCTGAAGATCCGAATGTTTACAGAGAAAACGATATCCAGACTTACAAGTATAATCTCCATTCTGAGTAAATGGCCAAAATAGAGAATCACCAGTAGAAGACCTGCCAAGGGGAATGTTTTAATTTTTTTTCCGCATCATGGGGATCCAATAAACTGTCAATGATTGATCCCTTCCATTGCCGATGATGAGAGTCAATAAATAAGCCTACTGTTATTACTCTCATACTGTCAGCAACCGGAGTCAAAACCTTACCATTCCTATTCCCTGGTAACCAGCTATCACTCCAAATTTTGATTGAACTACCATTGCCCACGCTCCATTTAGCTCCCTTTTTTATAACTTCCCAACCCTTCAAGATACTCTTCCAGGCATAAGAGCCTGACTTAGAGTTCCTTGCTTCCAAAATAGAACAATTTGGGAAAAGGCGAGCCTTAAAGCCCCAATAGAAGAGAGATTTTTCATTATCCATCAACCTCCAAGCTTGCTTTGACAATAGAAAATCATTGAACTTAGCCAAATCTTGGAACCCCATACCTCCCACCATTTTGGATTTACATAAATCCTCTCATTTGACCCAATGTATTTTCCTCCTATCACCTCTTTACCCTCACCAAAAAAATTTAATTAGTACTTCAATTTCCTTACAAAGTCCAATGGATAATTTTAAAAAATCCATCGTATAAGTAGGAATAGCTTGTACAATGGATTTGATCAAGACTTCTCTTCCAGCATGTGACAAAAAGCGTTCTTCCCACCCTTGCAATTTCCGCCAGATTCTCTCCTTAAGATTGTTAAAACTAGCTTTTTTTCTCTCTTCCCACAAAAGATGGCAATCCCAAGTATTTCTCGTATTACTAAATTTCCTGTACTCCAAAGCTATCTTAATATGTCGCATTTTGGTCTTGTCTTTGTTTATTTGTTGGCCTGAAACACCTTCATGGTCATCAAGTAAAAGTAGGACATTATCACAATCATGAGAAGTAGCTGTGTGTCCACGGTAGTTAATTAGGTTTTTCATACTTTATTTGTTTATTCTAGAGTCAAGTATTTTAGTAATTTTACAATTGTTGAGTATGTGTCATGAGTTTTCTTTTATTAATAAGTCTTGCTTAGTTTATGGGTCTTTATGTATGTACTATGTTTAATTCAGAAATTTTGGTTTTCTGGTCAAAGTAAAAGGTAGGAATAGGGACTATATAAGTTTTTTAGTGTACTCAAACAAGTTTAAGTTGATTTATAAAATTATTGAGTAGTATACTGGGGAGTTGTATGTTGCGTTCAAAAAGGATGAATCACTCTCAAAAAGGAGTCTATTGATTCTTTTTTTGAGTATTGAGACACATTAGTCTTAAGATTTTTTTTCTTCTTCCTTTTCACGGGTTACTACTCATCGATACTATCACTATTTAAGTATTAAAAAAAATCCTATTTCTTTTTTCTTTTTCTTTTTTTCATCTTTTTCAATCATAAATCCAAAACCCCTTCCCCAGATTTTTCTACGTAATCCCAAAGATCACAATCTATCCAAAATCAGATGTTGAGTGTGTGGCTAATCCTAGACATGCACACCTAGCCCTAGGGCCTTCTTCACATTTGGCCTTTTTCTTAATTGGAAAAAGAAGGATTTGCTCTTCTTCCAAAGGATCAGCTACCCATTGACTGTCCAGAGAATTATGTGAAATTATTATGTATATAGGGAATCAAGTATGCACAACCACTTTCTCAACAACAACAACAACAACAACAACAACAAAAGTACAGCCAAGTTATTTATATCCTTGGATACATTCTCCAAAATTGCAACACACACACACACACACACACACACATATATATATATATATATATCTGGAAGAGACGGGTGGGACTAGTATGTTCAACACTAAAAAAAATGCAAAAACATCTTGAAGCAGCTTCATTCAAACTTATCCATGCATGTCAGATGCATTTACTACTCTATGCAGCAGCCTTATCTAGCAAACGCTTTGCTTAGCCAAGCCCTTATCTCTTCAACCACTTGTCACCATAAACCAGGCCCCACTATCTTATGCATAATTGGATAGAACTCATTGTAAATTGTAGCTAAGTTAGTTTGAAGTTCGTGGCCTATACATAGCCACTTTATAACTATGGAGAGGCAGAACTTAGCCAACTTCAACCTATGTCAGATGTTTGTGAAGATGGCCTTAAGATTAAATCATTCTATGAAGATGGAAAACCTTGCTATGAGGGCAAATCACCCTCTAGCCACATATGGTGGGATATTTGTGATTATGTTGAATGCAGAGAACAAGAAGCTTATGATGACGATCATCCAAGAAGGAAGAAAAAATCTACCCAACAAAGTGGCTATTTATAGGCCATGGACTTCAAACTAACTTAGCTACAATTTATAATGAGTTTTGTCCAATTATGCATGAAATAGTGAGGGCCTGGTTTATGGTGACAAGTGGTTGCAGAGGTAAGGGTCTGGTTGAGCCAAAACATCTACTGGATAAGGCTACTACAGAGAGTAGTAAATGCGTCTGACATAAATGGATAAGTCTAAATGAAACTGCTTCAAGATGTTTTTAAGTATAGAACGCTTTTTAGTGGAAATGAACATGTCCTCCTTCCCAAAAATGCTTCAGTTCAAATGGAAAATGTTCCCTCATCCTCAGTTACTCAAATGGTCAAATTGATTTACACAATAGCCCTTCCAGGTCAAACATATCAAAGGAAAAGATAACCTGATCACTAACTACCTTGAATATATATATAGTTTCTCAAAAAAAAAAAAAACCTTGAATATATATATATATATATATATACATTGAAGTCCAATTGCTTGTCTGATATATATATATATATATATAAGAGACGGATGGGACTAGTATGTTCAAAACTTTAAAAAAAAAATTTAAAAAAAAAAAAAAAGGTCCAGAAACATGTTGAAGCAGCTTCATTCAAACTTATCCATGCATGTCAGATGCATTTACTACTCTCTGCAGCAACCTTATCTAGCAAACACTTTGCTCAGCCAAGCCCTTATCTCTTCAACCACTTGTCACCATAAATTAGGCCCCACTATCTTATGCATAATTGGATAGAACTCATTGTAAATTGTAACTAAGTTAGTTTGAAGTTCGTAGCCTATAAATAGCCACTTTATAACTGTGGAGAGGCAGAACTTAGCCAACTTCAACCTGTGTCGTGTTTGTGAAGATGGCCTTAAAATTAAATCATTCTATGAAGATGGAAAACCTTGCTATGAGGGCAAATCACCCTCTGGCCACATATGGCGGGATATTTGTGATTGTGCTGAATGCAGAGAAGAAGAAGCCTATGATGACGATCATCCAAGAAGGAAGAAAAAATCTACCCAACAAAGTGGCTATTTATAGGCCATGGACTTCAAACTAACTTAGCTACAATTTATAATGAGTTCTGTCCGATTATGCATAAAATAGTGGGGGCCTAGTTTATGGTGACAAGTGGTTGCAAAGGTGGGGGTCTGGTTGAGCCAAAGCATCTGCTGGATAAGGCTACTACAGAAAGTAGTAAATGCGTCTGACATACATGGATAAGTCTAAATGAAACTGCTTTAAGATGTTTTTAAGTATTGAACACTTTCTAGTAGAAATGAACATGTCCTCCTTCCCAAAAATGCTTCAGTTCAAATGGAAAATGTTCCCTCATCCTCAATTATTCAAATGGTCAAATTGGTTTACACAATAGTCCTTCCAAGTCAAACATATCAAAGGAAAAGATAACTTGATCACTAACTACCTTGAATATATATATATATATATATTGAAGTCCAATTTTATGTCATGTATCTTGAATTATTTATTTTTAAAGAGAATTTAATTTCTTAATTTTGAAGACAAATATAAGACCACATCATAAATATCTATCTAAGTAAGTTATTGCGTACAAAAACCAAAAAATTCAGAATTAATGAATATTAAAAAAAAAATTAAATGAACAATTTACATTTTCTACCTAATAATATTCTTACAAGACTTTTTAAATAATTAAAATACATACATACATATATATATATATATATATAAAAGAATGACTACCAATAATATTTAAATTATATATATAAAAATTATTCTATACATTTTAACGTATATCTTTTAAGTATATCCATTCATACATATGCATAAAATTACGAGCTAGTATTAATAAAATTTAGACAAGGTCTATAATTAAGCAATCCAACTAAAATGTGCTTTTCAATCAAATTCCCAAGTGACAACAAACTCATGATCTGCTCAAAATCCGCTTATTTTGCTGAAACTAAAAACATTTTGCTAAAAATACTGTAAATAAAGGTAAAAGTTTGGTAAAATAATGCAGTATGACCCATGAATAGTACCAAAAAATGCAGTGAGACCTATTAATAATAGCAAAAATAAGCTGAATAGTGAAATAAGTCGGCAAATTTCATCCATACCGAACGCACACTCAATCATAATATTGATTTTTTCCAGATACCCAAGTTACAATTTTATTTCCAATAACAAACCACTGATATCATTAAACGGAGCTAAGATAAGCTTTTACTAGTTCCAACTGCTTGCTCTTTTAATCTAAAGTTCATTAGCTATTCTCTATCTCATTATTCAAAGATAAAGTTCAGGTGAGATGAGAATGCAGCAAATATAGGATGGGGTCATCAAATATCAGCTAAAAGCATACAATCAACACCAAAGATTGTTGAAAATACATATATTAAAAGCTACAACAGCCAGGGAAAACGATCTGAAACAGAATCAGTTTTTACTGGCAATGAACAGGCCCCATCTCTGCTCGCCAGATGAAGTCCTAATCAGCTTTGCTTTCCATCCACCAACTATGTCATTGTAGTCTTCCTGCAGATTATCAAGAGAATGATTATTATGTGCATTTTAACATATATCTTTTAAGTATATCCATTCATACATATGCATGAAATAATGAGCTAGTATTAATAAAATTTAGACAAGGTCTATAATTAAGCAATCCAACTAAAATGTGCTTTTCAATCAAACTCCCAAGTGACAACAAACTCATGATCTATTTGAAATCCGCTTATTTTGCTAAAACTGAAAACATTTTGCTAAAAATACTGTAAATAAAGGTAAAAGTTTAGTGAAATAGTGTAGTATGACCTATAAATAGTACCAAAAAATACAGCGAGACCTATTAATAGTAGCAAAAATAAGCTGAATAATAAAATAAGTTGGCAAATTTCATCCATACCGAACGCACACTCTATCATAATATTGATTTTTTCCAGATATCCAAGTTACAATTTTATTTCCAATAACAAACCACTGATATCATTAAACGGAGCTAAGATAAGCTTTTCCTAGTTCCAGCTGCTTGCTCTTTTAATCTAAAGTTCATTAGCTATTCTCTATCTCATTATTCAAAGATAAAGTTTAGGTGAGATGAGAATGCAGCAAATATAGGATGGTCATCAACCATCAGCTAATAGCATACAATCAACACCAAAGATTGTTGAAAATACATATATTAAAAGCTACAACAGCCAGGGAAAACGATCTGAAACAGAATCAGTTTTTACTGGCAATGAACAGGCCCCATCTCTGCTCGCCAGATGAAGTCCTAATCAGCTTTGCTTTCCATCCACCAACTATGTCATTGTAGTCTTCCTGCAGATTATCAAGAGAAACAAAAGAAAAGAATTAATACAAACAGTAAAGGAAAGATCAACCAAAGGTGAAGGGTAGATTTTAAAGAGGAAAATGCACCTCAGAAAAGTCCTCAATGAATGCATCCTTGTCCTTCTCAACAGCATTCAATTCCCGCTGCAGAACTTGAATGAACTGAAGCACAACAGTTGTCTTAGATCAGTAGGCTCAACCTAGTTTATTTTCAACACATACAAAAGCACAGATCTACACAAACCTGCTCAGTACGATCCTCTGCAATGACATCAGTAAAACCAGCATCACGAAGCATCTGCACCATGGTTAAAACAAGTCCACTATGTCAAGGAAATAAAGAGAAAAGGCCATGAAAAAATTCTTGCAAGGCGTGAAATGAGACAAATTTTAAATGCAACATACCTGGCCATATGATTTAACATCATGGAGATCATATCCTCTTTGCTTAATATATTCAGCAAATTCCAGAGATGGAGTTCCAGCATTCTTGCAGTAATCACTGATAAGAACTTTACCTCCAGGCTTCAACCACTTGTAGAAGGATCTGAATAATGCAGGTTTGTCCTGAAAATTAACCAACAAACATTCAAATTTCAGACTGTGTATATAATTGTTCCACATTGTCCATTAAAAATAAGAAATAAAATAAATAATAATATAAATAAACAACGCTTATAACTGTTCAAGTAACAGGAACCCCCCTCCAAAAACAAAATAAAATAAAATAAAATAAAATAAAATAAAAAAGAAGGAAGAATAAGCGCCTTACTTGAATGTGCAAAATGGTGTCTCGGCTGTATATCACATCAAATGAATTCTCAGGATATGTTTTCTTAGTGCAATCAGCAACTTCAAATTCAACTGAGCAGTTCAGTCCAATAGCACGTTCGAGAGCAAAAGAAACCATATTTATCGAGAGATCAATCCCAACAACATCCACATTAAAGTTCTCAGCCATATAAAAGTCACCTCCCCCAATGCCACATCCAACATCTAGGACCTTCTGGCCAGGCTTAAGTTCCAACTTTTGCACAAATTCTTTAGTTGTATCTGTTGTTCAAAGACACGAGTTCACTTAAACATAATTTCAAAGATTTAAATTTACATTTTAGTTATGAACCTTCTCTCCATCTTTCTTGGTAAGGAAAATGAATTCAGAAAAATTGTCAAGTAAAACATATAGTTTTTCTCATTTTCTAATTATCTTATAGGTTTTAAGGTTAAATGTTTAATACCTAAAATATTCATTATTTGTAAAGTTCCAAAGTCTGTTAGATGTTGAAACACACACATACACACACACACACAGAGTCACACATAGATATGTTCAATTACCCAAGGGGTGGCACAATCAACAGGGACCACATCTCATGAAGTGCAGGTCACTAGTTCAAATCTCCCCTTGGAGCCATAGACTTATCAAAAAAATGTATGAAAAGTTCAATTCCCCCTGAATAATAATAATAATAACTGTTCCAAATTCTGAACAATGCAGATAGTGAAGTTGGCAAAAGTATACAAAACAATAAAAGAAAAAGGCAAAGAGATATGTCATTGTGTGAAATTTTATTTAAAGTACCTAAGATAATGTCCTCACATTTTCAATAGTAAAGTAGAAATTTTTTATTAATCGAAGGTTTTGTCAAATTAGTGAGTCAACATACAAGGGCATGTCATCTTCCCAAAAAATATATTTATAATACAAATTGTCATAATACTAATATGTTATTATGTTAAACTAACCAAAACAAAAAGATGTTGAAGTTCTAAGTAATAACACAGAATGCTGTTTGCCTCTGCATTGCTTATAGAGAATGCGATTCATATGGCCTCGATGACAAAAGCCTTCTTCAAGATGTCAAAACAAATTCAACAGAGAAAGTAATCCAATATCTATGCAGCATATTGAAGGTTTTTCTATAACAACCAAAAAGTTTAATGAGATGCAATGATGAACATATGTTGCCATTAGTGGGACTAAGTAATATCTAACTCAAATACTCAGTATTCTGCTATTAAAAAATTAAAATAGTCAATCCTATGACAGATTTGTATAGAACCATCAGTAACTCCTTCAATTTTGAGCATGATTTTTATTTTTATTTTCTCCTTTTATCTTCACTACTACACCCTAAATGTGGGAAGAGAGAGAGAGAGAGAGAGAGAGAGAGAACAAACAGGTGGTCAGTAATGCATACAGAACACATGGTTAGTAAGGCATACCTATCCCTCCTGTGCTCACAAAACCTTGTCCAAAGACACGCTCATAACGTAATATGCCACTAGATTTATACTGAACATTGTCTAAGAAACGCTGGAACCCCCTATCATCCTCAGACCTGACTTTTTGCCATGTCCAGCAAATCTGCATTTCAGAAACATTAAGGCACATCTTGTCAGATATTCAATGGAAAAAAAAAAAAAAAAATGAGATTCACATAAAACCCATCATATTACCTGGTTCTGATTCTTTTTGTTTCGCACATAAGCTCCAATGCATTTGCAGCCAACAAAAGAGAGTTCAAAGGAATTTCCAGAACCATCAAGTACATGGCACTCTTTAAAGATCTGCAGCAAATATAATCAGAAACAGATCCTTCCAAAAAGAAACTTTTTGCTTTATAGACAGCATGTCTTGACAGGACAACCCTGTCCTGCTCATATTTTTTAGCACATGAAAACCATGCAGATGAAAAACTTATATATAGACAAAGACAATACATACATACATACATACATACATATATACATACATATCTGTATTTATGCATGTACGCATGTGTCTATAACTCTATATATATATATAGATGCAGGAGAAGAAAAATACCTAAAAGAACTTGATTATGGATTTTGTTGAATAAATTTACATTACCACATATCTTTAAACAAAGCATAACTTTAAAAGAAACTATGGCCAAATAACAAGACAACTATCCATCACAAACAGGATGGATAGATGTTTAATTTAAAACCATCTTCTGCACTTTCTCTAAAACAAGAACTATTATGACAGGGCCTGATTTCAAATTTGAATGCAGTCAAATCAAACTCCCAATGTGGACGACATAACTCCACTAAAAGTTCAAGTCTAACATTTGAGCCTAGTCCAATGTGAAAATGTTCATCTGTTTTCTTGTCATTTACACTCCAAAAAGAGAGCATTAATTAAAATATCTTTGATTATAGTCTCTCATTACACATTTGATCAACAAAATTGAGCAGGTCTATGCAAGTGTCAAGTAAAGAAATTGACAAGAAGGCAAACCTTTGTATAAAATCTG
The DNA here is from genome assembly GCF_002906115.3 of Quercus suber. NCBI lineage: Eukaryota > Viridiplantae > Streptophyta > Magnoliopsida > Fagales > Fagaceae > Quercus > Quercus suber. The sequence continues at coordinate 357,787 of NW_027069654.1, read as the reverse complement.
GGCTCCCGATAGTGGGTTGGGTTGTACTTTCGCTTGCTGTCTCCAGATTGATGGAAACAAGACTCTCTAAAGAAAATAAACCCACCAACCCTCAACCACTTGACCATTCTTTCTGCCAAATCCTCCACCTGAGATACACGAAAAGAAAAATGCATACAGATACAGTCAGAAAAGAGGATGACTAACTTGCAGTTCCCAAGAACTCAAAAGCCCTAACAAAGAATGAAGAACAAATCTAACATGTTTTCTGTTCAATCATTAAGAAGTTGGAACAAGTTCACCCTTTCACTCTAAAGTTAGACCATGTATGAGATACTGGAGGTTGGACTCCCTAGATGCAGTTAAGTAATTTTCAATTTCTTGTATATAACTTCTGTTTCCACTTACATCACAGAAATAGGGAAGGGACCCCCTATAACACATGCCAAAATGGCATCAGAAACTAGGCATGGACCAGAAGGTGGAGCAATTAGAGCAAACTGTCAATTCTCTTATCACTAGCCAACAACTCATGGAAAACATTATTGAGTTATTCACCAGACTCAATAAATCTCAGCCACATCATGAAGGAGGAAGCTCCCAAACTGTCACATTGGACACCCATGAGAGGCACGGAGGCAATGGGAATCATAAAACTGTGACATGGCACCAACATCCAAGTTTTCAATCTTTAAGTACTTGTAACCACTAAGCAATATGCACAAGATCATTCTTTTTAGTTTGCACCAACAGCAACAGGTTCAAAACTAATATACTTTACTCTACTAAACTCAAAAAACACCAAGTCTTTATTGAAGCAGGCCGTAAACCCAATATGATTTACCTCTTTATCTGAAAGATACATAAGTAGCCAATTGGAGAATATAAAGTCCAGTGATTCATCAGAAATTTTCAGGTCCGGGGATGTCACATCTGCACACATAAACTTGACATTCTTGTAGTGTCCATTGGTGCTTTCATTCTGCAAGAATAAGATTGGAAAAAGAATAGTCAGATTAGTTCTATTAAAAAAAAACACATTTCTTTTTCTTCAGCAAGGTGAGGAACTGCAGCTACCTTCTTTATCACACTGTCAATGAAGTCCAAAGCAATAAGCTGGCCAGCCTTCTTAGCTAATTCACCAGTAAAACGGCCGATACCCGCTCCAAGTTCCAAAACAGATTTTCCTTCATATGGTGGGAGTAGTGAAAGCACCTGTTTGTAATCCAGCTAATTAAGTTCTGAATACTCAACATTGACATCTTTCTTTCTTTTTTCTTTTTTTGAGAGGGGGTGTGGGATGAGTATTTTTGGCCCAAGTGATCAACATTGAACATATTAACAACAAGCATCTGATCTACAACAAAATTGGCATTATAAATTTTTTTTTACAATGTGGTTGGTTCATTAGTTTCATATGAAGCCATGGAATAATACCAGATTATTTGCTTTAGCAAAATCAGAACTAGGTATGAACTTGAAAATAGTATTAAGGTGTATACAAGCTTGCACACCCAGATCAAAGCAATAGGCACAACTTAGATCTACCCAATTGGACAATGGTCTATTCACTCAAAGCATTGAGTTTAGTTTAGTTTCAATCCATACTTTTTGGCTTTTATATATATGTTTGGCTTGCTCAAAAGAATAAACAATAATATATATATAGCTTTTTAAGGAAAAATAAAAAAATACCAATTAACCTTGATCTGTGTTCTCAAATTGACATTAGTGAATTGACCTCACTTGATAACTAACAAGTAAAGATTAATTTTCACAGTCTAGAGATGGAGACTGCAAAGAGACAATGAAAGTTTGTCAAATATACAATATGAAATCCAATATAGAAATATGCTACCGACACTGAAAATATGTACCAAATTTTTCAGTCCCTCTTACAGTGGAGCCCAGCTTGTGAGTGTAAAGTTGGGTGTTTTTTTTGGTTTAGCATTACTCAATTCAATAACACTTTAGATTTCTTTTTTCTTTTTTTTAATAAAATTAAGTCACAAGAACTGTAGATTTCTTGGTCATCATAGCCGTCAAATCTTTACTTTGATAATCAACCGTGAATGATGGACGGGATTGGCTAATGGCATTTAGAAGAAGTTTGTCAAAAAAGTCCAGCTGAGGCTTAAAAATATCAGTCAATGGTCACGCAAAATGTGTCACAACCAAAGATTCGAGAGCTCGTTTGGTACGTGTTTTTAAACCACAGTGATAAATTGGATCCGGATGGGAAAATAAGGAATACATGTGATCGAACCAGAAAAGATATATAAGCCAACCCCAAAATGTGGGGTCTAAAATGCAGATAATGAGAGAGAGAGAGAGAGAGAGCAATTATAATTACTTCAGGACGCTCTTCTTTGTCAAGATCAGAGGCTTTGGAATCGAGCATCATAGCCTCAACGGTAAGATCCGCAGAGTGCTGGATCCAATAGTTCTTCTGCACCTCTCGCTCCTCTCCTTAAGAAAACATCACGAGACACGCCAAACAATTGAGCTAAGAGGCTCTTGACAATAATTCAGTTATTAAAAAAGAAGAAAATGAAATGGAGTATTTTACCTTGAATACAAGCAGCCATTGAGAGCGAAATGTAGAAGACAACAAAAAAAAAAACTGGTACGAGGAAAAAAGAGGAGACAATATACTATGAACCCTCAATGGCAACGCGAGATCTGGTAAAGCTCCTCGATCGGCGGTTGTGTGCTCTTCCTCGCTGCCGCATTAACCCTCACAAACACAAACACAAACACAAACAAACTCTCTCTCTCTTACTATCTCTTTTTAATGGTGCTCTTCGTTGGTAGAGAGGAGTTTTATTTATAGAAAAAAATGCCCTCACACGTTTGACGTTTCTCCTTTTTCTTTTTTTTTTTTCTTTTTTTTTTTTTTTTTTTTTNGACTTTTCTCTTTTTTTTTTCTTTTTCTTTTTTATAGGGAATCCAAATGAATCTGTCTTTTTCTCTATTTTTGTTTTTAAAGATGGACCCTTTCCGCGTAATTCCATCTGGACTAACCCACTCTTAGCTCTACTCTCCACTATTTGGGCCGAATTTTTCTGTTATTTTTTTACCTCTTCAGATCAGATCTGTGCCAAGTGCCAACAAGAAAGATTCTCAACCAAAAAAAAAAGTGCCAACAAGAAAAATACACCCTTTTTTTTTTTTTTTTTTGCATTTTGAGTTTAAATTTAATTTGCATGATGATACATCATCATTGATCTGTGTGTTTTTTGTTGGTGGGGGGGGGGCGCCTTTCTCAAACTCTTCAATGATTCTAAGACTGGCATTGAGGCCATCAAATTTGGAGCAGATCATGTAATTGTGTAAGATGTTGTCTTTTAATTGGGTTCTTAGGGAAGTGCACAATGATGCTCGTGTATTTAGCCAATTCGCTCCTAAAATTTTTGTATATTGTTTTTCTGATATGGGTTTTAGTCATCCTAGTTTTGTAAGTTAACTTTTGGAGGAAGTTGCACACACTTTACTAGGTTGTAATTAGGGGTGACAAATTGGTGGGTTTGTCATAAACAGGTTGATGTCTCATTCCCATTTATCTATTTATAACCATTTTTTATAAATTAATTACCATTATTCACCCAAACCATTACTCTCTTAACTTCCAAAATTACCAAAATACCCTTAAATACCTTAAATACCAAAATGACCCAAATACCCCTACACTTTCAATATTACCAATAATCCTTGGATTCCAAATTATCTCCACTAAAATAGCAAAATATCACAAAATCTCTAAAATAAGCAAAATACCCATAAAACCTTAAAATGACCAAAATACCCCGATATCACTAAAATACCAAAAATAATCAAAAACCACTAAAATGACCAAAATATCTCCAAAATCTCTAAAAATAGCAAAATACCATGAAACTTCTAAAATAACCAAAATACCTCCGATATTCTAAAATCACCAAATATGCTCAAAAACTACTAAAATGACAATATCCCCCCCTCCTAATACCCCCCCCCTTAACCTTAAAATGACCAAAATATCCTGAAACCTAAAAAATGACAAAATACCCCCAAAACTTAAAAACTACCAACTTGTAATCTCTACTCTTTAATAAAGTCCTTTCATTAAGCAATAATTAAATTTAAAAGAAAAACTCTTCAATTATTTGGTTGTAAAAAAATGCATAAGGTTAAGCCAATAAATTTTTTACAATTTTTTTTTAGAGAAAGATTTTTCAAGGTTAAGCCAATAGAATTCGAGAAGTGTTACATCTATACTACGTTTCATAGTACTTTCACAACAAATTATAAATAGTAAGTTGTTATTAATTCTAAATTTTCAACTCCACCACTAAATTACTTTTACCACTAGTAATAGATAATAACAATCTGAACTTAAGATTTATTATGAAAATGTTACAGAATAACATTTCTCAGATTCACACCCTTGTAGGAGGTCCACTCTTGGAGTCACTTAAATAAAATTTTTTCTCATTGAATTTAGTCAAAATTATAAAAAATAAAAAACAATTCAACAAATTGTTTTCATAAATTAAAAAAATTTTAAATAGTACACACGTCCATGTATAATAATTCAATCACTTCATTTGATTCTCTCTACTCGTTCTTAGGAAAAAAATATTATCAATTAAATCTAAAGATTTTAACTAAAAAGTTTGAGAGTAATACTAAAATATATTTTTTTATAATTTGGTAGTTACAACTTACAACAGGTGATCATGAGATTTGAACTCTTAATGTCTCTTTGGAAATACTAAAATGTGTCAATCAATTGAACTATAAGACTTTTGGCCTTTTTCTTTTCTTTTTCCAGAGAATAAACTTTTGGCAATACAAGAGTGATGTTAAGTGTGAACAATACTATAAATTTACTACATAAAATTTAGACTGAATTGTGAGTTTGTCACTATAAAAAAAAATTAATTTATATATTAATTATTATATTAAAATAATAACAATTAATATGTGGATGTATTATGTGTCAAATGGTTCTTATTGGAAAAATACCAAGACATCCATTGAATTTTGGTTAGTAGCTATTATACCCTCTCAACTTTATTCTAATCAATTTACTCGTTAGAGCAACCACATCAACATGTGTATAATCTTTAAAATAGAAAAAAGTACTTATTTTACACATTTTGAGCAAAAAAAACCCACATCAGTGGGTGTAAACATACACATTAGCTATATAACCGTGTATATTTACACGGTTACTGTACTCGTCTATCTATATTTTAGTATTTGTTTCTCTCTCCCTCAACTCTCTCAGACTCACAGCTCTCCTTTCGACAAATTGTGCACAAGCTTCTGACCGTACTGAATGAGACTAGTGACACCATAATGAACGACGGTAGATGAACACCGATTGTCTGACGGAGTTTGTTCTATTTGATCGTTGATGGTAGCTAGTGGCTGGTATGGGTGATTTTGGTTTGTGTTGGTTTGTAGCTCATGGAGAAGACGTGGCTGGCTGGGTATGGGTGATTTTGTTCTATTTGATCATTGATGGTGGCTGGTGGCTAGGTGTGGTGACTTTGGATTTGGTTGGGTCTGTAGCTCGACGGAGAAGCTGGCTGTTGGTGTGGGTGATTTTGGTTTGTGTTGGGTCTATAGCTCGAGGAGAAGACGGTAGCTTGACGAAGAAGACGATGGCTTGGGTGTAGGTGATTTTGGTGTTGGTCTGTGAGAGGGTTCCAAAGAGGTGAGGGAAGGAAATAATAAAAAATGTAAAAAGAATGAATATTTTATTGAATAAATGTGTAGAATAGATAAACTGATGTGGGTGTTTTATAAAAGTTGATGTGTAAAATAGAAAAAGTAGGTTTCTTTCTTGCAAAATAAACAGAAAATTTGCACAAATTGATGCGGTTGCCTTAACCTTTACGCAAGTGCCAAATGGAGGTCTGTTAGACTGCCATTTATTAATAAACAACTAAAGCATTGATGGACAAGAGTACTGAAAAAGAACAAACTTGATAAATAAATAAATATTTGAAAAAAAAAAAAAAAGAACAAAGAGAAAGAAAGAACAAAGTTCCATTATCCAACTCAAACCAATTAAAGATCAAGCACAGGAATTATCCAACTTTTCATCCAGTACATTCCAATTAACTTCTAAAGACCTAAGCACAAAATATGAGATCCATTTTCAAAATAATAAACCCAAAACACAAATCCCAAATCCCAAATGCAAATAAAATCAATCTAATAAATCATAATAGCAATCACTACGAACTTTAATAATAATAAAAAATAATAAATAAACGGAGACAAATTGAAAAAACAAATTTCATTAAGAAGCAATACAATCCAATTAGTCATTAGATACTAATCTTCTTCTTTTTTTTGTCCAATTCATCATCAAGGTTAATCAAAAGCCTAATTGTTTGTTTGAGACCAAAAGCTTGTTTTTGTTGGTTGAGAAAATAAAAGAAACATGAAATCAAAGGATTGTTGATTGCCAAGAAAATAGACGAAAATATGAGAGAAAGAGAGCTAGAGAACAAAAAGCCTACATCAACAGTGGGTTCAACCATGGGTAACTATAGAATAGCAAGACCATGAAAGACGCAATAGTGACTTCCAAAGTCTAGATTGGTCAGGAGCCCAAACTCTGGTGATGTTGCCTCTCAATGAGAGATCCTCTCTATCCTTCAGTTTCTCCCAAAAAAAAAAAAAAAATTAAAAAAAGAAGAATAAGCGCCTTACTTGAATGTGCAAAATGGTGTCTCGGCTGTATATCACATCAAATGAATTCTCAGGATATGTTTTCTTAGTGCAATCAGCAACTTCAAATTCAACTGAGCAGTTAAGTCCAATAGCACGTTCGAGAGCAAAAGAAACCATATTTATGGAGAGATCAATCCCAACAACATCCACATTAAAGTTCTCAGCCATATAAAAGTCACCTCCCCCAATACCACATCCAACATCTAGGACATTCTGGCCAGGCTTAAGTTCCAACTTTTGCACAAATTCTTTAGTTGTATCTGTTCAAAGACACGAGTTCACTTAAACATAATTTCAAAGATTTAAATTTACATTTTAGTTATGAACCTTCTCTCCATCTTTCTTGGTAAGGAAAAAATGAATTCAGAAAAATTGTCAAGTAAAACATATAGTTTTTCTGATTTTCTAATTATCTTTTAGGTTTTAAGGTTAAATGTTTAATACCTAAAATATTCATTATTTTGTAACGTTCCAAAGTCTGTTAGATGTTGATACACACACACACACACAGAGTCACACATATGTGTTCAATTATCCAAGGGGTGGCACAATCAACAGGGACCACATCTCATGAAGTGCAGGTCACTAGTTCAAATCTCCCCTTGGAGCCATAGACTTATCAAAAAATCTATGAAAAGTTCAATTCTCCCTGAATAATAATAATAATAATAACTGTTCCAAATTCTGAACAATGCAGATAGTGAAGTTGGCAAAAGTATACAAAACAATAAAAGAAAAAGGCAAAGAGATATGTCATTGTGTGAAATTTTATTTAAAGTACCTAAGATAATATCCTCACATTTTCAATAGTAAAGTAGAAATGTTTTATTAATCGAAGGTTTTGTCAAATTAGTGAGTCAACATACAAGGGCATGTCATCTTCCCAAAAAATATATTTATAATACAAATTGTCATAATACTAATATGTTATTATGTTAAACTAACCAAAACAAAAAGATGTTGAAGTTCTAAGTAATAACACAGAATGCTGTTTGCCTCTGCATTGCTTATAGAGAATGTGATTGATATGGCCTCAATGACAAAAGCCTTCTTCAAGATGTCAAAACAAATTCAACAGAGAAAGTAATCCAATATCTATGCAGCATATTGAAGGTTTTTCTATAACAACCAAAAAGTTTAATTAGATGCAATGGTGAACATATGTTGCCATTAGTGGGACTAAGTAATATCTAACTCAAACACTCAGTATTCTGTATTAAAAAATTAAAATAGTCAATCCTATGACAGATTTGTATAGAACCATCAGTAACTCCTTCAATTTTGGGCATGATTTTTATTTTTATTTTCTCCTTTTATCTTCACTACTACACCCTAAATGTGGGAAGAGAGAGAGAGAGAGAGAACAAACAGGTGGTCAGTAATGCATACAGAACACATGGTTAGTAAGGCATACCTATCCCTCCTGTGCTCACAAAACCTTGTCCAAAGACACGCTCATAACGTAATATGCCACTAGATTTATACTGAACATTGTCTAAGAAACGCTGGAACCCCCTATCATCCTCAGACCTGACTTTTTGCCATGTCCAGCAAATCTGCATTTCAGAAACATTAAGGCACATCTTGTCAGATATTCAATGTAAAAAATAAATAAAAAATAAAAAATAAAAAATAAAAATAAAAAAAGAATGAGATTCACATAAAACCCATCATATTACCTGGTTCTGATTCTTTTTGTTTCGCACATAAGCTCCAATGCATTTGCAGCCAACAAAAGAGAGTTCAAAGGAATTTCCAGAACCATCAAGTACATGGCACTCTTTAAAGATCTGCAGCAAATATAATCAGAAACAGATCCTTGCAAAAAGAAACTTTTTGCTTTGAAGACAGCATGTCTTGACAGGACAACCCTGTCCTGCTCATATTTTTTAGCACATGAAAACCATGCAGATGAAAAACTTATATATAGACAAAGACAATACATACATACATACATACATACATACATACATATATACANGTGTCTTCGCTCCGCGACTAGTGCTAGAATATGCATCACCAGTAAGTCGGTATCCGAAGACGTTGTTTTTGTCTACCAGTGTTGGTGGTCTGGTCATCGAAGATGTGGTTCCTACGGTGATCGTCAGCAATTTAGTCACCGAAGCCACCACTCTAACAAATCAATTCTAGAGGTTCGATCGCCAGACCTTCGGCACGAGTGGCTTTAGTGTTGAGCCATCGTTTTTGGTGGTTTGCTTGAAATATTTTACTTGTCATATCAAACACCTGAAAATATTTTACTTCAAAAAAAATAGAGAGTTAAAATTCAATGTCAAGGGAGTGATGTTAGTCACTTTAAAAGGATGTTTAACTTATGCCTCTCTTTGGTGCTTGTGTAAAATTTAAGGAGTTAATTGGCTAAAATAAAAGTTTAGGGGGTATAATGGCCACTGTTGGTGGCTTTTTAGGTTCAAAAGTTAATAAGTTTGACCCCTAAACATAATTCTTAATCCCTTAAACCAAAAAAAAAAAAAAAAAAAAAAAAAAAAAAAAAAAACCCAAATAATAACAATAAAAATTAGTCCAAATAATAACAATATTAGGCCAAACAACAATAAATGAACAAAATATTCAACAACAAAAAACCCTTCAAAAAAAAAAAAAAAACCAAAAACCAAAAACCAAAAACTCCTAATAATTTAGATTCACAACCTGTTCAATCAATTCCACCAATTGAATCCTTAATTTCATTTTTCCTAAAAATTGGTACCAAGAGAGATATTGTGGCTGTGAGTTCTCCTAGGGAGTGCCAGTAGCTCTAATATCTTCGACTTTGCAATCGCAACAACTATACTCTCCTTGGAAATCGGCTTGTAGTCGCAAAATGTATTATTTGTTGCTCTCTCTCTCTCATCACTTCATATTCTCTCTCACTTTATTACACTTATCTCAACATTGTCAATTCTCACTTTATCTTTCATAAGTCACTTTTTGCTTATTCATTTTGTTAGAAGAACGGAAATTTTAAACTTAATGTATTTGCATTTTTTTTTTCTGTTTTTATGATGTTGATATATTCAAGTTCTCCTTTTATTAGATCTTATATAATTTAAGTTTCTTAATGCCTACCCCATAAAAAATTCATAAATACCACCAATAACCACTAACCCAAAGTTCAAGAGTGTTTTGGCATTTTCTCCTTTTTATTTATGGCATTTAAGACTAAGCCACATTAAAAAAATAAAATAAAAATAAAATCTATCAAATGAGAAAGAGAGGATTATTACCTAATTTAAATCATGATGACTTCGGTGTGTGTATGTGTGTGTGTGTTTGAAAGAAAATATGCCTACCAAACCATCTGTCAAACATTAACAGTCATTAGAGTTATTAGAAGAAATTCACTTAATCCCAATGGTTGGCTAAGTGGTTCATAAGATCCCATAATATCCATGAAATCTTGGGTACAAAACCTCTTGTTAGCATCTTGGGGCTATCTCATAGGATTCCTTCCTATAATAACTTGGCATTATAAATTTTTTTTACAATGTGGTTGGTTCATTACTTTCATATGAAGCCATGGAATAATACAAGATTATTTGCTTTAGCAAAATCAGAACTAGGTATGAACTTGAAAATAGTATTAAGGTGTATACAAGCTTGCACGCCCAGATCAAAACAACAGGCACAACTTGGATTTACCCAATTGGACAATGGTCTATTCACTCAAAGCATTGAGTTTTGTTTAGTTTCAATCCATACTTTTTGGCTTTTAGAGAATCTCTAGCAAATTCTCCAAATTTTTGTACTGTTTGGAGAATGAACAGTAACTTTTATCTTTTAGCTACCGAATTTTTCAAATATACTTTCCAACAGATTCTCTATCTAATTTAAATATTATTTCTTCATTCATTCTTTGTTCTTTTTTTTTATCATCATTTATTCTTCTTATATTCATTCCCAACAATTATATTTTTCAAATAAAAGTATTATATCCACAACATTTTTTGCAATACTTTCACAAGAATCACATCAAAATCTTATGTGGAAAATTGCTACTAGTTTTAATTTGAACCTATCACTGAAATTATTTTTTTACTCATTAATATTAGCTAATAACAATCTATTACTTAAGATTTATAGTAAAAATATTGTGGTGGTATTTCTTAATTGTCTTTTTTATTTTTTATATTATTTTTCCTTCCTTAATTTCATCCATATGTTTTTTTTTCTTGGTTTTTTCTCTACCACACATGAATCCCACTCCTATCTCTATCTATCCTTCTTTTTCTTTTTCTAGTTCATTCCGGACTCTCTTTTTCTTTCTGTAGCTCTCTCTTTTTGGACTTTTTCTATTTCTTCTTGATTCTAGAACACTCTCTAGCATGATCTTTTGACTTCTATTTCTACTTCTATTTTCCTTCCTCTTCAGCTCACTTCACACACACACAGCCGACCATGATCTTTTGACTTCTCCTCTATGTTTGCATTTTTGTTTTTTATTTTCTTTTTTCTTCATCTCACTTCACTCACACACACAGCCGACAGAGAGAGTTGGCCTTCTTCTATCTTTTATTTCTTTTCTTTTCTTTTTTTTTCCTTCTTTTCTTGTTTTGATTCACTTTGTTGTTACAATGGAGCTTAGATAGGCTTTCATGTTCTTGATCTGTTGTTTTTGTTATGATTTTAGATTTGTTGTTCTAATTAAATTCGTATTTTTCTCTGTTCTTGATCTGTTGTTTCTATTTTGATTTTAGATTGTGTTAATGTTTTGATTGTGTTACCTAGGCCTGACCACGGGTCGGTTTTGCGCCGAAAACATGGTCGGCTCAGTCGGAATCGTCCACAGTAAAAAATTCAACCAAAATAGTTGATTTCAGGCAAAAATGCCAAATCCGGTAGAGATCATACCGGATCTGGTGAGATCTCGCTAGATCCAGTGACATTTCACTAGATTTGGACAAAATATCACTAGATCTACTTGATAAGTCACCGAAATATGAAAATTTGTTGCCAAAATCTAAAAATTTGAAGTCAGAATCTGGAAATTTGAGGCTAGAATCAGGAAAATCTTGTCGGATTCTGGAAAATCTCGCCGAAATCTGAAAATTTTTTTCTGGAAATTCTTAGTACATCGGTCGAATCGGGTTTTTTTTCGGGTTTTGGGGAGGAAAACCGAGACCGACCTGCCAAAGTCGGTTTTTGGAACAAATGACCTGCCGCCGACCAGTGACTTGATCGGGTCAGCTAGTTTTTGGGTCGGATCCGATCGGAACCTTCGGGTGGGTCGAGTCGTCGGATTGGATGGACAGCCCTATTGTTACCGTTTGAGAGAGAGACAGATGAACAAAGAAGAAAGGAGGAAAGAGAAGAATATATTTTTTTATTCAACCGGTATTTTTTTAAGGTAAAATAATGGTTTGGTGTTGCTACAGTCTTCTAGATTAAGAGAACTACTGTAGCAACTTCAAAAAAAAATTAGAAAAGTTTTGGGTTGAAACTAGCTGTTGGAGTGTGAACAGAAAGCTTTTTTCTCCAAAAAATAAAATAAAAATAAAGATAGAGCATTGATTGGAAAATAATAATAATAATAATAATAATATATAGCCTTTTAAGGAAAAATAAAAAAATACCAATTAACCTTGATCTGTGTTCTCAAATTGACATTAGTAAATTGACCTCACTTGATAATTAACTAGTAAAGATTAATTTTCACAGTCTAGAGATGGAGACTGCAAAGAGCCAATGAAAGTATGTCAAATATATAATCTGAAATCCAATATAGAAATATGCTACCGCCACTGAAAATATGTACCAAATTTTTCAGTCTCCCTTACAAGTGTAATGCAGTGGAGCCGAGCTTGCGAGTGTAAAGTTAGGTGTTTTTTTTGGTTTAGCATTACTCAATTCAATAACACTTTTGATTTCTTTTTTCTTTTTTCTTTTTTTTTTTAATAAAAATAGGTCACAAGAACTGTAGATTTCTTGGTCACAGTTGTCAAATCCTTACTTTGAAAATTAACCGTGAATGATGGACGGATTAGCTAATAGCTTTTAGAAGAAGTTTGTCAAAAAAGTACAGCTGAGGCCTGGGGCTTAAAAATATTAGTCAATGTTTCTCAAAAAAAAAATATATATATTAGTCAATGGTCACACAAAACGTGTCACAATCAAAGATTCGTATCTGAATACCTTGCACATATCACTCTTTCAAATAAAGTATCTGTAAATTTAACTCTAGAAACATTTAATAATTATGACTCTGCTTAAATTTTTATCAATAAACTCCGCCAATGTCTACGTTTAATGTCCCATATTTTGTTCACAATTTATAATTTACCCGTTGGATAATAGGGACGTGGTAAATTGGACCCGGATGGAAAAAAAAGAGATTACATGTGATCGATCAGAAAATATATATAAGCCAACCCCAAAATGTGGGGTCTAAAATGCATATAATGAGAGAGAGAGAGAGAGAGAGAGAGAGCAATTATAATTACTTCAGGACGCTCTTCTTTGTCAAGATCAGAGGCTTTGGAATCGAGCATCATAGCCTCAACGCTAAGATCCGCGGAGTGCTCGATCCAATAGTTCTTCTGCACCTCTCGCTCCTCTCCTTAAGAAAACATCACGAGACACGCCAAATAATTGAGTTACGAGACTCAATTCCGTTATTAAAAAAAAAAAAAAAAAATGAAATGGAGTATTTACCTTGAATACTAGCAGCCATTGTGAGCGAAATGTAGAAGACAAAATGACAAAAACTGGTACGAGGTAAAAAGAGGAGACAATATAGGTATGGTACTAAGAAATCTCAATGGCAACGCGAGATCTGGTAAAGCTCCTCGATCGGCGGTTGTGTGCTCTTCCTCGCTGCCGCATTAACCCTCACAAACACAAACAAGCTCTCTCTCTCTCTCTCTCCCTCTCTGTAACTATCTCTTTATAGCGCTGCTCTTCGTCGGTAGAGGGTTTTATTTATAGGAAAAATGCCCTCACACGTTTGACGTTACACTCTCTCTCTCTCTCTCTTTCTTTTTTTTTCTTTTTTTTTTTTTTAAGGGAATCCAAATGTATCTATCTTTTTCTCTATTTTTGTTTTTATAGATGGACCTTTTCCGCGAAATTCTCATATGTACTAACCCACTTTTAGGGCCATTTGGTAGATGTGTTTAAAAACTGAAAATTGTTATTTAAAAGTTTTTGTGAAAATACATGTGAATAAAAAAGTATGTAAAAATACGTGAAATGTTGTTTAAAAACTAACAATGGTTGTTTAGAAACACTCATATCTGTGCCACTATTTGGGCATTTTTTTTCTTTTCTTTTTTTTTTCTTTTTTTTTATCTCTTCGTATCTGTGCCAAGTGCCAACAAGAAAAATACACCATTTTTTTTTTTTGGTTGCATTTTGGGTTTAAATTTAATTTGCATGATGATATACACGTGTTTGTTTGGTGGGGGAGTGGGGCGCCTCTTCTCAAACTCTTCAATGATTCTAAGACTGGCATTGGGGCCATCAAATTTGGAGCAAATCATGTAATTGTGTAAGATGTGTCCTTTTAATTGGGTTCTTAGGGAAGTTCACAGTGATGCTCATGTATTAGCCAATTCGTCTCCCAAAATTTTTACAAATTGTTTTTTTGATATGGGTTTTAGTCCTCCTAGTTTTGTAGGTTAACTTTTGAAGGAAGTTGCGCACACTTTACTAGGTTGTAATTAGGGGTGGTAAATGAACAAGTTGGATCATAAATAGGTTGAGTGTATCATTACCCATTTATAAATTTATGACTCGTTTATATATAAATTAATTACTCATTGCTCACCCAACCCATTACCCTCTTAACCTCTAAAATTACCAAAATACTCTGAAATACCCAAAATGGCCCAAATACCCCTATACTTCCAAAATTACCAATATACCCTTGGATATCCAAAATTATCCCTACTAAAATGAGCAAAATATCGCCAAAATCTTTAAAATAAGAAAAATACCCATAAAACCTCTAAAATGACCAAACATAATCACCAAACATACTCCCGATATCTTTAAAATCACCAAACATAATCAAAAACCACTAAAATGACTAAAATATCTTCAAAATTTCTAAAAATGATCAAAATTCCCATGAAACCTCTAAATAACCAAAATACCTCCAATATCTCTAAAATCACCAAATATACTCAAAAACCACTAAAATGACCAACTACCCCCCAAAATCTCTAAAATGAGCAAATAGCCCCCCAAAACTTCTAAAATGACTAAAATATCCCTGAAACCTAAAAAATGACCAAAATATCCTCAAAACCTAAAAATGACCAAAATACCCCTAAACCTTAAAAAATGAACGAAATACTCCCGAAACCTAAAAAATGACTGAAATACCCCGAAACTTAAAAACAACCAACTTGTAATCTCTAGTCTTTGATAAAGTCCTTTTATTAAGCCAAAAAATAAATTTAAAAAAAAAAAAAAAACCTCTTCAATTATTTTGTTGTAAAAAATATGCACAAGGTTAAGCCAATAAATTTTTTACAATTTATTCTAGAAGAAGATTTTTTTTACAAGGTTAAGCTATAGAATTCGAGAAGTGTTACATCTACTTCATTTTCACAGTACTTTCATAACAAATTATAAATAGTAAGTTGTTATTAATTCTAAATTTTAATTTCAACCCACCACTAAATTACTTTTACCCATTAGTAATAGACAATAACAACATGTCATTTTAATTTATTATGAAAATGTTACAAACATAACATTTCTCATATTCAGACCCTTGTAGGAGGTCCACTCCCTAGAGTGACTTAAATTTTTTTTTCTCCTCAAATTTAGTTAAAATTTAAAAAAAAAAATTCAACACATTGTTTTCATAAAGTAAATAAAATAATAAAATAAAATTTAAATGGTACACACGTCCATGAAGGGGTGTTCGCATGCGGTGTGATGTGATTTTGGTCATTTTTAGCACTGCACTTTGTGGTGCGGTTTAGCTAAAATCATAACTACACCGCACCTTATTTTTGCGGTTACATGTGTGGTGCGGTATGGTGTGATGCAGTTTAGAGTTTAACCAAAATCATAACTGCACTGCACCTTATTTTTGCAATTACATGTGGGTGCTATATATAAGATGAGGTTTGAAGTTAGTATACTTTTCAAATTTTGGGCATTTCCTACCCATCCCAAAACTAATTTTTCCCTTTTTTTGGCCAAGTTTTAAATTATTAGCTTTTTTTTTTTTTTTGTTGGCTTTTCTAATCAACACTTGCTAGGGTTATAGTTTTTTTTTTTTTTTTTGGGGGGGGGGGGAAACTAGGGTTATTAAACAATTAATAATATATTTAATATTAAAAAAATTAATTATATAGAGAGGGTGCAGTGCATGCGGTTTTCTTGTTATAAAACTGTAAATCGCACTGTACCATATAGTGCGGTGCAGTGCAGTGCGGTATATTGTTATTTGTGGTGCGGTGCGGTTATGCTATTTTGTGGCGGTTTTGGTGAGGTTTTTGCGGTTTGTGCAGTTTATACGGTTTAATGAACACCCCTACGTTCATGTATAGTAATTCAATCACTTCATTTGATTCCTCTGCTCCTCGTTCTTAGGAAAAAATATTATCAATTAAATCTAAAGATTATGAACTAAAAAAGTTTGAGAGTAATACTAAATCTATTTTTATAATTTGATAGTTACAACTTACAACGAGTGATCATGAGATTTGAACTCTTAATGTCTCATTTGAAAGTACTAAAATGTGTTGATCAATTAAACTATAAGACTTTTGGCATTTTTTTCTTTTTCCAGAGAATAGACTTTTGGCAATATAAGAGTAATGTTAAGTGTGAACAATACTATAAATTTTTCTTTTGAGAATACCAAATATTTTTTAACACACACATACAGGGAGAGGGGAGAAAGTTTTTTAAAGAAACTTATAATGGTATATATTAAAAGGGACTAACTTTTGGATACACAGCACAGACTTTAAACCTCTTTAACTATGCTATTTTCCAATGTGGGATTAACCACTATTTTTTCTTTTAGAATACTAAGTATTTTTTAACACACACACACACACACACACACGGAGGGAGAAGAAAAAAAAATACTAAAATTTTACTACATAAATTTTCTAGACTGAATTGTGAGTTTGTCACTATAAAAAATTAATTTATATATTAATTTATTAATTATTAAAATAATAACAATTATAATCATGGATGATGATATTCTTACAAAAATCAGTGGACTGAAGATTCCCGGGTCTTGATCTTGAAGAGAATCCTGTAAAACAAAATTAGATCAGAGGAGACCGGTGGGTGCCGGCCCAGGGTCCTCCGATGGCAAAGTTAATATTGTCGCTAGTCGTCTAAAGAAAGAAGGTGCTATCCAGAAAATGTTTTTTAGAAGAATTTTTTCATACCTCGCTTCTCTGCCAACGAGCCTTTTATATAGTGTTCGGCAAAAACGGTTACATTGTAACTTCTCCAGTTGTTGCGGGTTTTGAGAGTAACCACTACAACCGTTATGGCAGTTATAATACTTAGATTTCATAACTGATTATTTACTGCAGAACGGTTGCTGGAAAATTGCACTCATTGAGAGCAGACGCAACCCTTCACCTCGTCCGTTTTACCTCTACCAAAGACGAGATGCTATCATAATGCCTGGCTCGTCCATTCTTAAGGACGGATGGGCCATTTTCACAATGCCTCGTCTTTGTTCCTCAGGATGGCGGAGGCAAGGATGAGTATTGACTCCATTGGTGAAGCTCCTTTTTCCTGTGATGAGGTTTCATAGACGACCCGAGCTATCTTTTTCCTTCCCCATTGTTTGGACGAGTCGTGTGGACGACTTAGGAGTTAGAAATTTTTTTGCCTCTTCATCAGATGATATATTTGTTTCAAAGTAAAATATTTTCAGGAAAATATTTTACATATTTTACCATGTATGTTTTGTTGTAAAATTTGGTCAACTGTAAAATTAAGGCAAAAAGAAATAAAATATTTTACGCTTGAAATTTTGATAAAACATTTTACATTTTATAATCTCTCACGCGTAGAGATCACATTGACAAACCAGCCGCTCCTAACTCTCTCCCAAGCCTGACAGGGAGAGCACCCACCAACAACACAATCTTCAATGCTAGAGATGGCATCTCTCCATTGCAAGTCAAGCACCGAAAATGCAATTTGTGTTTGCTGATCTGTTTTTTTTTTTTTTTTTTTCCTAAGCCCTATAGATCTGGGTATGTTTTGCACAAATCTCTACCGCTAGCCCTGTCATACAAAAATTCTGTAGATCTCCACCTGTGTCCTGCAAATTTGGGTTTTTATTTTTATTTTTTATGTTCTGCAAATCTACGTTTTTTGGCTTTTTGCCGATCTGTTTTTTTTTTTTTTTGGGTTGCAAATCTGTATTTTTTTTTTTTTTTTAGCTAATATGAGTTTGAGTGGTTTGATTCATGGTTGTGTTTCTTATTAAAATTTGATAATTTCAACTTAGGACGATGAGAATTTTGAGTTTGGTTGTTTCTAATTGATTTTTTTTTTTTTTTTTCATTTTACACTTGCAAAATGAATTTTCAAGTACAAACCCAAACACTGTAAAAGGAAAATATTTTCCATAAAATATTTGTAAAATATTTTCAATGTAAAATATTTTACATTTGAAAATATTTTACATCAAAACAAACAGAGCGTATATGTCAAATAGTTCTTATTGGAAAAAATACCAAGACATCCGTTGAATTTCGGATTAGTAGCTATTACAATCTCTAAACTTTTATCTTAATCAATTTACTCCTTAAAATTTATGCAAATGCCAAATAGAGATATCCATTAGACTGCCGTTTATTAATAAACAACTAAGGCATTGAAAAAGAACACACTGACAAAAGCATTGAAAAAGAACAAACTTGATAAATAAATAAATAAATGTTTGAAAGAAAAAAAGAAAAAAAGAAAAAAAACAAAGTTCCATTATCCAACTCAAACCAATTAAGAGCATCTCTAACAGTTTATCTAAATTTTTGCATTGTTTAAACAGTAAACAATGATATTTAGCTATAACTTACCTATTTTTTCAAGTACACTTTCTAACAGATTTTCTATCATTTTCTTTATCTCATTTAAATATTATTTATTCATTCACTCTTTATTCTTTTTTTTTTTAACAATTACACATCTTTCAACATTTTTTTATTCAATAGCTGATTATTATAATAGAAAAAAACATTTAAAGTGTGAACAGTAAATGCTACAGTGTTCTCTACTTGTAGAGAAGCACTGTAGCAATTCTAATCTAAAAAATGGAGATAGAGAAGCTGTTGGAGTGGGGTTTTAGGGTGTTTTCTCTCTAAAATTGGCTTTAAAGAAGCCATTGGAGATGCTCTAAAGATCAAGTACAGGTATTATCCAACTTTTCATCCAGTACGTTCCAATTAACTACTAAAGACCTAAGCACAAATATGAGATCCATTTTCAAAATAATAAACCCAAAACACAAATCCCAAATGCATGCAAATAAAATCTATCTAATGAAATCATAATAACAATCACTACGAACTTTAATAAAAAAAACCGAGACAAATTGAAACAAACAAATTTCATTAAGAAAGCAATGCAATCTAATTAGTCATTAGATACTAATCTTCTTCTTCTTCTTTTTTGGTCCAATTCATCATTAAGGTTAATCAAAAGCCTGATTGTTTGTCTGAGACCAAAAGCTTGTTGTAAATTAAAAACGATTCCTATCAAGTCATAAAGTACTTAGTCTGTAAAGTATACTGATTTAAGTTTACACTACTATTTTTTATTATTATACATTACAGGGATATAGAAAGAAAAAATTTATTTTTCATTTTTCTTTGACTCTTTTAAGAGCATTCACATCAGCTTCTTCAATTTTTTAATCAAATTAATCCCTAAAACTCTATTTTTTTTGTTGGGTAAATTGCAAATTACACACCTGGAGTTTGGTGTTATTTGGATTTTACACCTCGACGTTTTAGAAATTTAATTTTACACCATGAAGTTTGGTTCTATTAGCAATTTACACCCCACAGTTAGTTTTTGCTATTAAATGACACATATACATGCTGACGTGTTTTATTTTTGACAAATCATCAACAAACATTACCGTTATAGTGAAGAATAAAGACCAAGAGCAAACCTAGCACTATCCAAACAATACCATTTTGCAGTGTAAAAACACAATACTCAAATCCAAAACTATACCGTTTCAGCCAAATTTTAAAATAAAAATCATTCGTGAATCCATCCACCTGAAACTACCTGGTCATCATGATGTGAACCCATCAGCTAGCTCGACAATGGCCACAGATATGGCGAGCAACAATAGAGAAGCTCGAAGATGGAAGATTATGGAAAAAGGATACGACCGTTGTTTTATTTTTGACAAATCATCAACAAACATTACCGTTATAGTGAAGAATAAAGACCAAGAGCAAACCTAGCACTATCCAAACAATACCATTTTGCAGTGTAAAAACACAATACTCAAATCCAAAACTATACCGTTTCAGCCAAATTTTAAAATAAAAATCATTCGTGAATCCATCCACCTGAAACTACCTGGTCATCATGATGTGAACCCATCAGCTAGCTCGACAATGGCCACAGATATGGCGAGCAACAATAGAGAAGCTCGAAGATGGAAGATTATGGAAAAAGGATACGACCGTTTATCTTTATCTATCTATCTATCAATCCAAACCAATGGCGCTAATTTGCAAGTGCTGTAATAAAATTCAAATTCACAAAACCAAACCACTGTTGGATGGATTTAATGGTATGCAAGCCTACCACTCCCAATTACTGTATATATCGTGTTTTTGTTTTGTAAAATTAATTGTGATATTATTATTATTATTATTATTATTATGGATTAGAAAAGTGGAAGTGGACCAAGTGGTGATAAGAATGAGGTGAAATTGAAGCTGTATTCATTCTAGTGGAGTAGTTCTTCCTTCGGTGTTCGTACTTTTCTTTAATTATTTAATCAATTTTACTGATTAGATCTAATTTTTTAAGTCATAATTAAACAGTCTACCCTCTTTCCATAATCTTCCTTCTTCAGGCTTCTCTAACGTTGCTCTCCATATTAGTGGTTGTGGCCTTGACTACTGTCGGGCTAATGGGTTCACGATGAGCCGGTAGTTTTCAGGAGGATGGGTTCACATTGAGTTCCTGCTCTGCAATTTGGAAATAACTGAGAGCATCTCTAGCAAATTAGCCAAATTTTTGTACTATTTGAACAATGACCAGTAGCAATTAGTTTTTACTTACGTACTTTTTTAAATACACTTTCTAATAAATTCTTTATCCTTTTTTCCATCTCATTTAAATATTATTTTTTTGTTCATTCTTTATTCATCGTTTATTTTTTTTTTAACAACTATACATCTTCCAATATTTTTTTATTCAATATTTGATTATTATAATAAGAAAAAACATTTGAAGAATGAATAGTAAAAGCTACAGTATTCTCTATTTGTAAAGAAACACTGTAACAAAGCTAATCTAAAAAATGGAGATAGAGAATTTGTTGGAGTGTGAATAAAGTGTGAACAGTGGTGTTTTTGCTTCAAAAAATAGATATAGATTATTTATTGGAGATGCTCTGATACAAGTTATTTTGATTTTAGAATTTGGTTGAAATGGTGTTATTTAGGATTGGAGTTTTGTGTTTTAACATTGGGCAAAATGGCATTGTTTGGATTGTGCCAAGTCTACTCTTGGTCTTCACTAAAACAATACTGTTTAGCTCTGATTTGGCAAAAATAAAATGCATCAATATGCACATGTGTTGCTTAACGATAAAAACTAACTGTATGGAGTAAATTGCTAACGAATCTAAACTTTAAGATGTAAAATCAAAATTTTGAAATGTTAAGGTTTAAAATTCAAACACCTCCAAACTTTAAGAGTGTTATTTGTAATTTACCTTTTTTTTTTTTTGCTTTTTTTTTTTTTCAATACAAATGCATCAACCTCAATAAATTTTTTTTTCAACTGCCAAGTGCCAACAGTCACTCTCATCTCATCCAATTGTTTTTATTTTTTTTTTCAAATATAATTATTTACCCAATGTTTCACTTTCCAAAGTTCAATATGCACCACAAGATTTTAAAAATATTTCCACTCTCTAATAATATAATATACTTCTTCTTCCTAATTAGCACCTTTTTTTTCTTTTTCCTTCCTTCAGTTTACCATCTTTTACGCTACAACACTTCTAGAGAGTAGAGTCAGGTAAGTCTATTAACTTGATTTTGTGAAATTTCTTTCATTTTCTCTCCCTCAGATCACTATTTCTCTTTTCCATCACTGAAAGAAAGAAAGGAAAATAAAATAAGACAGAGAGAGAGAGAGAGAGAGAGATGTTCAAAAAGGAGCTCGGCCATGGAGATTTGATTTGAAGTAATAGAGAGGGATTTGAAAGTAGGAAGTGTTTCGCCACATCTGCCGTGACACTAGTCCTCGCTAAGTATTTTGCACTAGTTTATGATTTATGATTTTTTTTTTTGAGTTTTTAATTATATATTTGCTGATATATTAAAATAGCTACACCAATGCTCTAATAATAAATTTTAGCTCCACCACACTGCTTAAGCATAAATTTAAATTTAAAGAAATTCACTTGGATATATGTGGACCACTTAGAATCAAGACAAATAGCAAGATGAAAAACTTGTTAACTTCGTCAATAATTATTCTAGATATGAGTACACCTATTTGCTTAAGTTCATTTGAGGCGGTTGAAAATTTCAAACATTACTAGACGAAGGTTGAAAAATAGTTAGGTAACAATAATAACGAATCAATGATAAAGAGTTTGAAAATTTTGACAAGTACTATGTAAGCAACAAGAAAACGATATTGCTGAAAAATGATAGATACATAAATTGAATATACGTAATAGATTTTTTGGTACACACGACTTATTACTAAAAACTGTTTAAATACAATTTATTACCAAAAACTGAAAACATTGTAAAAAAAATAATTTTTAAATGTGTAAATAATATCATAAAACTCAATTTTAAAATTTTTTTTTACTGAAAAAGTACTTACAAGTCATATAAACAGTGCACAAAATTCACTATTTTTCAACAAAACGCAAGAGAGCACGTTTTTCATGCCTTCAAAACGTACACACAGATGGACCAGCTTCCCCTAATTTTTTAGTAGAAATCTGTTGGCAGCCACACATTTATTAGAATAAGTTTAGTGTCACACATTAGCACAACAAATATCACAAATGGCGAGTTCTGATCAGTGAAAATATGTTTTCACATTGACCACCGTCACTTTTCGCTAAGACTTGTGACATGAACTAGGGATGGTATTTATTGTGCAAAAATGTGTGACAATAAACTTATTCTACGTGTTAATAAGTGGGATGCTGCGAACGGCCAGAGTTGAAGAGGAGAGAATCTAGCTGAATCTTGCTTTTTTCTTTACTTTATTCCAATGCTCCTCGCCCCGTGATTCTCTAGTCCCACCCGGAGCAGAACTTTGTAACCACTCGACACTGTTTACTTCAATTATTGTTTTTTTTTAATTTAGCAAAAAAAAAAAAAAAATTTGAATTAAACAATGTCGAGTAGTTACTTCAATTATTGTTTGTTCGCATCATGCGTTTAATTTGCAAATTTTTTTTTTTTTTGCATGATATCACATCAATGTGACCTGTGTGGACTGTGGCTCGGAAGTCAGTAGGAAGGTAACATACACGAGATATGTGATCTGTTTTGAAATCTGCTTATTTTCCTGGTATTGATAGATGCATAAATTGAATATACGTAATAGACTTTTTGGTACACACTGCACATTTGAATATCACTTATTATTAAAAATTAAAAATTAAAAATTAAAAATATTGTAGTAAAATAATTTTTAAATGTGTAAATAGTACTGTGAAACCCAGTTTTAAATTTTTTTTGAAAAAGTACTTACCGGTCCTATGAACAGTACACAAGACCCACTATTTTTCAACAAAACACACGTTTTCCTTGCGTTCCAAATGCACACACAGACAGACTAGCTTCTCCTAATTTTTTAGTAGATTTGTCGGCAGCCACACACATATTAGAATAAGTTTAGTGCCACACATTTTGGCACAAAAAATGCCACGACTCACCCTTGTGACAAGTTATAGTTAGTAGAAGGGTGTTTTTACATAAACTCATCATCATATTTTTACCAACCACAATTACAAATTGTGGTATTTGTTGTGCCAAAATGTGTGACAATAGACTTATTCCACGTGTTAAAAAGTGGGATGCTGCGAACGGCCAGAGTTGAAGAGGAGAGAATCTAGCTGAATCTTGCTTTTTCTTTACTTTATTCCAATCCTCCTCGCCACGTGATTCTCTAGTCCCACCCAGAGCAACGCTTTGTAACCACTCGACATTGTTTACTTCAATTATTGTTTTTTTTTTTTATTAAAAAAAAAATAATAATTGAAGTAAACAATGTCGAGTGGTTACGTCAATAAAAAAAACAATAATTGAAGTAAACAATGTCGAGTGGTTACTTCAATTATTGTTGGTTCGCATCATGCGTTTAATTTGCATTTTTTCTTTTCTTTTTTATTTGGCATGATATCACATCAATGTGATCTGTGTGGACTGTGGCTCGGCAGTCGGTAAGGAGAAAAGATACACAGGAGATATGATGTATTTTTTCCTTGTTTGTTTGAGATTTTATTTATTTATTGAAAATTAAAATTTTTTTATTAAAAAGTAAATAAATATAAAAATTAGTTAAAATAATATAATAACACATATGAATAGTAGTAGAAATAAATTGAATAGTAGTAAAAATAAACTAAATAGTAAAGTAAATGACAAAAATAATTTTTTCAAAACAAACGATAAATCTCTTCAATTATTTGGAGGTAATAATATATATAATATCATGGTGTGAAATATTTATAGTAAAAATTCATATTATGTTCGAGATCTCTCATAATTCAAAATTTCTAATTCCTCTTAAAAAATAAGAGTTTTTGCTATTAATTATTGTTGACTTGCTAAAAAGAGGTAAGCTTACTTTTATAAGTAGTTATGCGTAATGTAATAACTGGATTTAGGCACTTCTGATATTGGATAAGTGAACTTAGGCCCAATTAGCCCAATACAATAAATTTATAGAGAGTGAGTTTAAGAACTAAACTTTAGTGAAAAATACAACAGCTAGACATGGTTATAAGTGGGTTGAATAACAAAGACATGGACTAAAGTGTGAAACTCTGTCCTCGGCCCGTCTTTGAGGAGTTGGTTGTTCTTATGGTTTCTTTTGTGCTTGGTTACTAAGATTTCATAGATGATACAAATGGCTCCTGTATTCTCTCTCTCTTTCTTTCTCCCTTTTCTAGAAGATTTCTTACATTATATACCCCTTTCCAGTCGATCTTGGCCCTCCATTTGTTGGTCATGCAAGTCACCACTCGAGTATTTGTCCCATCAACCACCTTCTCAAATCTCCTGTGAGTTGCAGCAACCAATGCAGCACTATTCAGGGGTCATTTTTTCATTAATGCGGTCAGGACGTTAGCTGTGGGTATTTAATGTGGAGGTGATAACTTCTCCTTGAATTGCTCATCTACTATGCTCCTATTGCTGACCCATTGTATTTGTCATTTTTCTTGGGATGTTTCGGAAGGCTGTCTTTGATGGCGTGCCGATCTTCCCTTCTGTGATTTCGACTAGCCGAGGACGGGATCGTCCTTGGTGATGTTCCTTGGCACTTTGGACTTCCTTCATTCATCCTTGGAGATTTCTTCTTTCTGGGCGCGGGCCTTGGGCTTGGTGTAAAATGGGTCGAGATCGTCAAATTCTCTGGCCCCCCACATAATTTGCCAGAATCTAGTTGATTCTTATTTAGGTACGGTTAATGTATGCCCTTAACAATCTAATTGAATCTTGAGGCACACATTAACAATTAATTTTGGAAATTTTTTTATGAAAAATTGAAAAAACTTTTAAAATAGTGAATTATTTTTTTTTTTCCATAAAAAGTTTTTTAAAATAGATTACTAATATATGCTCTAAGAGTACACGTTAGTAAATCCAATCTTATTTTTTCTTTACTTTATTTCAATGGTCCTTGCCATGTGATTTGTGGTCCCACCCGGAGCAACACTTTTGTAACCACTAACCACTCGACATTGTTTACTTCAATTAATTGTTGGTTCGCATCATGCGTTTAGCAAGTGGGGAGATGCATTCATAAAAAAGGAAGTGGGGAAATGTGATTCAATTATTCAAATCCATTGCCACGAATAAGCAAGGCCAGAATCCTTATTTTTATCTTTTGATACCAAAACATAAAAAAAAAAAATATATATATATATATATATATATATATTAAATTAATAAATGAAATAAAATTAATATCTATTCAATGTTAATAATATATATATATATATATATAATATCACATGAAAAAAAAAAATCACTATTTGTTAATATCCTTTAATTTAATCATCTATAGTCTATCAAAATAATTTATCAAAATGAAACTTGACGTTAGCGATATGTTAGCCCAATCTTATCTTGTGTGCAAGATAAGTTTTCGGCTTATACTATAAGTCTATTAATCATAATTAGTGTATGACTAGTTTAGAGTTTAGCCTCCTATATATACCCAAGTTATATTCATTGTAACACAAGATTTATACTACACTCTCATATATTATAAATGTAGCTCTTAATAGTTTCCTCTGTGGAAGTAAACTGTGCTAAATCACGTAACTCCTGTATACTTGTGTTGCTCTATTTAATGTTTTCACATCTATTCTAGCATATTCAATATGGTATATTAATACTAATATTCAACAACGTTCATTGATTTTCTATTAAATTTTACAATAATTTCTCTTTCAATATACAAAATCAAAGATTCCTTTAGAATTTTTTTTTTCCATTTTGTTATGAAACTTAGATTTGACAATATAATTAATGACCGAAAATGCTCATACCTTTTTTTGGGTGAAAAATGTGCCCATACCTTAGTTGCACTAAAATTTGGAATAATTAATACAACCATTTTACAAATAAATTGGTAGGTGATTGATTTTTAAGACCTTATTAGATGGAGTTACCCTCAAAACTATAAAAAATTCTATTCTTACCCACTAAACTGAAAATTTAATGCTGGTAATCAAGAATCATAAGACATTTGCATTAAATAAAATAAAAATAAAAACGTCATAATCTTAGTATGATATTCGTTTATGTTTTGCTGGTTTTTTGTGGTGTTTTTGTTTTGTTTTGTTTTTTTTTGTTTTTTTTTTTTTTTTGTGGGGGGAGGAATCGCCCCCTTGGTCTTCAAGAGTTCAAGTAGTTCTACCATTTCACTTACGATGTTTATCATGAGAAAATGGCGGTGATTAAACTAAAAAATGATATACTCTAATCTTCTTTATTAATTCCACGGGCAAAAGAATGGTTTGTAATTTGTTTCACATATGATTGCATTGTTTGGTGAATGGTTGTAATTCTTGAGAGTTCTTAAGATTGTGACTCTTCATGTAAGAGTGCAAACTCTTCTATTAATAAAGGAGATCTCAAAATATCAAAATCATTTTAATTATTTTAAAACGTTCAATCATATGTAATTAGTATCCTTACAAAAACCATCCTTATCTAAAATCATTATTTATAACATATTGTAGGCATACTTTAATCGTTTCCCCCCAGTCTAATACTTTTTTAAAATCAAAATACAAAATTACCGGTAAGATTTGTGCTAAATTGCCAATACTAGTTCTATTGAGAGTTTAAAAACAATTATCCAATTTAGTCTCTAAAAAAAACAATACTTAACAGGCTTGAAAGTTCCCTACTCCCCTTAATCTCCTATTTTCTTCCAACGCTTGCCTTGGTTGCATGGGTCTCATAGTGACTACTGCACTACATATTTATATTTGCAAAGGAGTGTTTGGGTAACCAATAATAAATAAATAGTTCTTAGAGATAGTGACTGAATGAGAAGTAACACGAGATTTTTAAAACAGAATAATGACAATTTGTGCTTATGAAACAAGTTATATATTTTTTAGAAGTTTTCGTAATTCCTAATGTGGGTACCCGAGGCCCGAGGAAGAGGTGGAAAGATCAAAGTACTGAACTGAAGCTCGAAGAGGAGTAGGGAGGGGTAATGGAAATAATTAAGGCACAACACCAAACTGGGGCCGAGCAATAATCCGAGGAGTTTTGGCACACGAAGAGGGAGATAGGCCGGCCTAAACATCAGTCGGAGAGCTACAGGTCGAGTCGTTGAATAAATAGCAATGGAGGTCAGTGGCAAACAAGCAGTCGCCAGATGGGAGCTGCTTGTCCCATTTGCATTAAATGGCATACTCCAGCTTTACCAGACACATTAAATAAGGAGGTGACTTGAACAGCTTTAGCCACAGCTTTCTTAGCTACCGTCGCCTCCTATTTCAGAGACGCCAGAAGACAGGTGTTGGAAGGGAGGACGAATGCCCAATAGAGATGGACAGAGTGGATGCAATAGGGAAGGCTATAAAGGGAAGAAGCTGGACATTGGGGAGAGGCACGAAAAAAGTGAGAGAAACACCTAATAACAGATCAAAAAAAGGGGCTCCTTTGGAGATAGAGAGTTCTCAAGGAAGATCCACACTTGTTGTGCTATCCCATCTCTCATAAATTTTACTGGTTTGGACCAAGTTTAATCAAATCAGTTTATCATTCAAAAAGGGCTGCTGTGCAAACGAATTGTTGGTCCTTGCAATTGGCGCCGTCTGTGGGAAATAGCAAGCGCCCGTGGATTTGCCTTGAGAATTGATGGCTAACGAGGGGCAGAGCGAGGAAGAGTTGGTAGGTTTGCATAGGGAGAACCCCTTTATTAACTTGGAACGTAGGAGAGATAGGCAGCAGGCCCCCAGCACTGTGGGGGGGTCGCATCAAGCTAATCATACTAAGCATAATCAACCTAAGCCTAAGGATTGAGCCTCACCCAAACAGGAAACATGGGCATTACAACGAGAGGTAGATCGTCTGCGTAGGAAATTGAGACGGAGAGAGTATGACAAGAGGAGCCTGTCCACCTCGTCGGGGGAGGACTCGAGAGAGAGTTAGGACCAATCATATCGACGCAGGTCCAGAACCCCACCCAGTGAAACCTTCTCAGCCTCCTCATGCGAGGATAATCTAGAAAGGGGCCACCCTAGACATAAGAGGGGGCCCTCGTATCGCACAAGGGGGAACGATGCTATGAGTAAAGCTCTGCGACAGATCTCTAAGTCCCCTTTTTCCAGGAGGATTAACAAAGCAAAGCTCCCTCACCATTTCACTCAACTAACCTTCATTACATATAATGGAAGGACGGACCCGGTGGAGCACGTCAGCCACTTAAATCAGAAGATGGCCGTCCACACTGGCAACGAGGCTCTTATGTGCAAAATTTTCCCTTCCAGCCTCAGGCCTGTCACTATGCGATGGTTTGACGTGTTGGACGAAGGGTTGATAGGATCTTTTGAAGAGCTGACTTGGGCATTCGGCGCTAGGTTTATAACCTGCGGTAAGGTCCCAAAACCATTGGACGCTCTCTTGTCTATGGCCATGAAATAGGGGGAAACCCTTAAAACCTACTCAGACTGGTATTGGAAAATGTATAATGAGGTGGATGGAGACTTTGAAGATGTAGCAGTGAGATCCTTCAAAGTCGGCCTCCCGCCCGAGCATGCGCCAGCTTATGGACCACATAGGAAAGTACAAAAGCTTAGAAGAGGACCAAATGCAGGGAAGAGGCAAGGTCAGGGTGCTCCCCGAGAAGAAGGACCTTCGGGGAGTCGGGAAGGAGGATACCATAATGACCGATCTTGAAGGGACCTCCTTAATCATCCAGCGTCCGCAGGAGGTCGTATAGTCAATTCACTATTCAAGGAGCCGGTGCACCAGATACTAGAGAAGATAAAAAATGAGTTGTTCTTCAAGTGGTCCAATTGGATGGGCGGGGATCTATCCAAGAGAAACCAAAGCCTTTATTGCAACTATCATCGGGACAAGGGGCACACGACGAAGGAATGTAGGACATTACGGTGCCATTTCGATCAGCTGGCTAAGGCCGGTAGACTCAGGCACTTCCTACATCAACCTTCAGAACAAACCAAATTTACGGAAGATGGAATATACAGAAGAGGCTGACCTCAACTAGCCTTGGGTGCTATTAGCATGATTCTGGCCGGAGCTGGAGGTAATGGCCGACCGAACTCTCGAGTCATGTCCGTAACAGGGGGTTCTTACCTGGAGGCTGGAAGTCCAACTCACAAAAGACCAAGAGTGACGATCCCGAACTTGAGTTTTTCCGAGGAGGATAATCGGGGAACCCATCAACCACACGAGGACGCCTTGGTGGTCACTATAAGGATTGGGGGCTACACCATTAAAAGGGTTCTAGTCGACCAGGGAAGCCAGGCCGAGGTGATGTATCTGGACTTATACCAAGGGCTGGGATTGAATCTTGAAGACCTGGATGCGTATGACTCCTCGCTAATAGGCTTCAACGGCAAAATGGTGGTCCCCTGAGGAATGGTTAGGCTCCCAGTACAAGTTGACGGCATGAAAGTTCAAGTGAATTTCATAATGGTAGAAGCCTTCTCCCTATACACTGCTATCCTTAGCAGACCATGGTTGCATGCTATGGGAGCTGTCCCTTCAACCCTACATCTTAAAATTAAGTATTCGGTTCGAGGGGGAGTAGAAGAACTAGCGGGTGATCAGGAAATGGCCCAGCGGTGCTCAATATCAGTAGTCACTCGACAGTCATCGGGACCAGCCATGGTCAACAAGGATGCAACTCAATAGCAATTAAAGGGGGCTGTTGACGAGTAGCTAAATGGGTTATCGAAAAGTCGTCTGAAGGATTGGAGAAAGTGATGATGGGATTGGACCCAGAGCAGTATTTTCAGTTAGAATCGCAGTTACCCCCTGAGGAGAAAGTAGAATTGGTGGAATTCTTAAAAGCAAAGGCAGACGTCTTCGCCTGGAATGCAGGTGACATCCCGGGGATTAACCCCAAGCTAGCGTGCCATCGCTTAAATGTGAACCACAAGGCGGTGCCACGCAAACAGCCTCCTCGATGGTCATCTGACGTTCACGCCGAGGCGATAAGGACGGAAGTAAATAAGCTGAAAAAGGCTGGGGCCATCAAGGAAATCTTCTACCCCAAATGGCTGGCCAACACCATGGTGGTGAAGAAGAAGAATGGAAAGTGGCGAGTATGCGTAGACTTCACGAACCTTAACAAAGCCTACCCAAAAGACCCTTTTCCCATCCCTAGGATTGACCAGCTGGTGGACGCCATAGTGGGTCATCCGCAGATGAGTTTCCTGGATGCATTCCAGGGTTACCATTAGATTCCACTGTTATTAGCCAATCAGGAGAAAACGACCTTTCGCTCCTCCATTGGTAACTTTCATTATCGTGTAATGCCTTTCGGCCTCAAGAATGTCGGCTCAACTTATCAGAGAATGGTAACTCGAATGTTTGAAAAGCAATTGGGGAGAAACATGGAGGCATATATCGACGATATGGTGGTTAAAAGTAAACAGGCTGAGGAGCATTTGTCCGACTTGGAGGAAACCTTCTCGGTACTTCGAAAGCATAAGTTGCGCCTCAATGCAGCCAGATGCTCCTTTAGGGATAGCTTAGGCAGATTCTTGGGTTACATGATCACTCATCGCAGAATAGAGGTCAACCTCGAGCAAATCACGGCCATCAACAATATGCACCCTCCTCAGAACCTTAAGGAAGTGCAAAAACTGACCGAGATGATAGCTGCCTTGAGTAGGTTCATTTCTCGGTCCGTGGACAGATGTCATCCTTTTTTCCAGCTGCTACACAAATGGAGAGCCTTCTAGTGGACCGACGAGTGTGCTCGGGCATTTGAGGACCTGAAGACGTATTTATCCAAGCCCCCGATTCTATCCCGACCCAATAAGGAAGAAGTACTCTATGCGTACCTGGCCGTCACCAAACATGCCGTTAGCTTCGTCCTGGTCAAGAACGAGGATGGAACCTAGAAGCCCATTTACTACATTAGCAAGTCCTTGCAAGAGGTAGAGATGCGCTATCTCCCATTGGAGAAAGTTGTGCTCGCCATTGTGCACGTGGCCAGAAAACTCCCTCATTATTTCCAAGCTCACATGGTGATAGTGCTCACTCAATTGCCCTTACAGGCTCTGCTGAGAAAATCCGATTACACTGGTAGAATTGCCAAGTAGGAAACTAAGTTGGGAGCCTTCGATGTCAAGTACATGCCTTAGACCACCATAAAAGGGCAAGTCTTGGCAGACTTCATAGCAGAGTTTACCGAGGGTGTTCCCGAGAAGGAAAGCGCGGCCGTTGGCATAATGGTTTCCTCGGCCACCATCGCCCTTGTATGGAAGGTTTACACGGACGGAGCCTCCAATCGAAAGGGAGCAGGGGTGGGTATTATGCTACTCATACCCGAGAAACTGGTAATGGAAAAGTCGTTGCGATTGAGATTCCCAACCACCAATAACGAGGTTGAATAGGAAGCCCTGCTGGCCGGAATAAACATGGTTAGGCTGCTTGGAGGAAGGGCAGTTGAATTATACTCAGATTCTAGGCTCATCGTGGGCCAGGTCAATAGTGATTTCGAAGCCCGAGACGAAAGGATGCGGAAATACCTCGCCGAGGTGCAGCATGCTTGAACTCACTTCAAGAACTTTACATTGGAGTAGATCTCAAGAGGGCAGAACTCTCATGCCGACTCCCTGGCCATGCTGGCCACGTCACTAGAATTAAACCTGCCTCGGATCGTCCTTGTTGAGGAAATCAGTGCCTCAAGTCTTGCAAAGATACCTTTGGCTGGAGTATGTATCCTCCATGTGGGCTCGAGCTGGATGGACCCTATAGTGATTTTTTAAAAAGGAGGTTCTCTCCCTAAAGACAAAATTGAAGCAGAGAAAATGCGCAGGTTGCCTCTCGTTATTGGCTGTCTAAGGAATAGAAGCTATATAAGCGCTCCTACTTGGGCCCATATCTCCTGTGCGTCCACCCAGAGGCCGTAGAGCCCCTGCTCAAAGAGATGCATGAAGGCATTTGCAGAAGCCATACTGGGGGGAGGTCCCTGGCACACAAAGCCCTCACATAGGGTTACTGGTGGCCCAACATGCGGCAAACTTCCCAGGATTATGTCAAAAGGTGTGACCAGTGTCAGAGGTTCGCGCCAAACATCCATCAGCCCGGGGGAATCCTAAATCCCTTATCTAGCCCTTGGCCCTTCGCTCAGTTAGGGCTAAAAATTGTAAGACCCTTTCCTTGGGCCGTTGGGAAACGAAGATGGCTTCTCGTCGGCACGAACTACTTTACTAAGTGGGTAGAAGCCGAACCCCTCGCCAACATCAGAGACATTGATGCCAAAAAGTTTGTCTAGAAGAATATCGTCACCAAATTTGGGGTACCCTACACCTTGATTTCGGATAACGGCTTCCAATTCGAGAGCAAGTCTTTCAGAAGGTACTACGGAGAGTTGGGTATCAGGAATGGATATTCTACACCGGCGTACCCTCAGGGAAATGGGCAAGCCGAGGCCACTAGTAACGGGGCTGAAGAGGAAGCTGGACGATGCGAAGGAAAGGTGGGTGGACGAACTACCCCATGTGCTCTAGATGTACCGTACCACACCTCGAATATCAACCGGGGAAACTCCATTCTCCATGACGTTTGGTTTGGAAGTGGTGATTCTTTTGGAGGACGGATTTCCAACTCTAAGAACGGATCGTTTTGACGCTGAAGAAAATCAACAGTTACTTCTGCGCAATCTGGACTTGGTCGAGGAAAGACAAGGGGTAGCAATGGTGAAAATGGCACACTACCAACAAAAACTAAAGCAGCAGTATGACAAAGGGATTAAATCTAGGCCCTTGACCCCGGGAGACTTGGTTTGAGGAAGGTGGTAGGGACAACGAGGCTTCCCGCCTGGGGCAAATTGGGCCCCAACTGGGAATGGCCATATAGAATCACCTTTGTGGCAGGAATTGGGGCCTACCACTTAGAGGACCTAGATGGGAATGTAGTCCCCCGACTGTGGAATGTAAATAATCTACGACGTTATTACTACTAATGGATTCTGCGGTTTTCTGTATCTTGTTCTGTTGTACCTCGTTCTAAGTGTTAAACAGAACCTAGGGCTTGCTTGGCTCCTCAACCACAAGCCTAGGGTAAATTAACAGACCAAAATTTTCTGGGTGTTAAACAGAACCTAGGACTTGCCTGGCTCCTCGGCCATAAGCCTAGGGTAAATTAACATAGCAAAACTTTTAGCAAAATTTTCTAAATGTTAAACAGAACCTAGGCTTGCCTGGCTCCTCGGCCACAAGCCTAGGGTAAATTAACATAGCAAAATTTTTTGGGTGTCAAACAGAACCTAGGACTTGCCTGGCTCCTCGGCCACAAGCCTAGGATAAATTAAACACAGCAAAACTTCCTAAGTGTTAAACAGAACCTAGGACTTGCCTAACTCCTCGGCCATAAGCCTAGGGTAAACTAACACAGCAAAATTTTCTAAGTGTTAAACAGAACCTAGGGCTTGCTTGGCTTTTCGGCCACAAGCCTAGGGTAAATTAACATAGCAAAATTTTCTAAGTGTTAAACAGAACCTAGGGTTTGCCTAGCTCCTCGGGCACAAGCCTAGGGTAAATTAACATAGCAAAATTTTTTGGGTGTTAAACAGAACCTAGGACTTGCATGGCTCCTCGGCCACAAGCCTAGGGTAAATTAACATAACAAAATTTTCTAAGTGTTAAACAGAACCTAGGACTTGCCTAGCTCCTCGGCCACAAGTCTAGGGTAAATTAACATAGCAAAATTTTCTAAGTGTTAAAGCAAAATTTTCTAAGTGTTAAACAGAACCCAAGGACTTGCTTGGCTCCTCGGCCACAAGCCTAGGAAAAATTGACATAGCTAAAACCAATCATTTAAGCGAATACCAGGTAGCTACGCCACGCATGCGTTGAATCTCAAATAGTTATGGATAGGATAACAGATATAAAAAATATAAGCGAATAAGGAATTTAGGTGTGCAAGGCACCAGATAAAATCATCTTTGAATCATTCACTAAGAAAGTCTTTTTACAAAAAGGGGTGGGTCTATCCCATTACAAAAGCTCCCCAAAACAAAAAAAACAAGGGGCCTGCATAAAGATCTGAACTAGGCGTTGGGCTCTTTCTCCTTGACATCCTTCTCCTTCTGCATTGTCTGCTATTTTTTCTCTTTCTTCTTCTTTACGAGCACCCCCTCAGGAACCCCTTCTTTGGCTTCCACATCCACTATAGTTTCTTGAGGGGGAATCCCCTTAGAAGAAGGAGGGGAGGAAGATGGACCCTGGGGCTCCGTGGAGGCAGGAGAAGCAGAACTCGATCCATTGCAAGAAAAGGAGCTGCGGGCACCAGGCGTAGGGTTGGGGGATAGTACACCCAATTAGGAGCACGCACCTCTGATTCGGGGTCAACCCCAGCAACATTCATGGCCTCCCCCCACGCCTCTTAGATGAAGTCATGGGTAACATCCCGAAACTGGGCAGTAAGACTCTCGACAGTCTTGTTTATGCCCACATCATAGGCCGCTTGCTCAGCCTTAGCCATTTCAGCCTCCTTGGCTGTTAGCTACTATTTAGCTTGCTTCAGCTCCACCACGGTAAGAGCCAGCGTGCTTTCAGCCCTTCTCTGGGCCTCTATGGCCTCGAAAGCTTGCCTCTCAAAGCCCTTCAAGCCGAATTCAGCTTTTCAGTAGGCTTTTTCCATCTCGAACAATTGAGTAAGGGTCTCTGTCAGCTTCCTTTCTGCCTTAGCTCGAGCCTTCTCGGCGTTTTCAAGGGCCTTCTCGGCCTTCCTAGCCATGTCCAAGGAGTGGTCGACCCACTTCTCTATCATGAAGAAAGCCTGAACAGCCTACAAAAAACAAGGTCAGCCTTGTATAAATTCTGGAAATAAACACTTGACAGATGAAGAAGTTGGCTAAGGTACGTTGGCTAAATCCTGCTTTAAGGACAGGAAGACCTTTCTCTTCCTGAAGGACTTCAGCTCCTCCATGTCCTCCGGAAGGCACAATACCCTCTCCAAGCACTACGCCACCAGGCTTGAGCTACCCTTCGAGGGATCCCTCAGGGTTACATCATCAAGCACGGGAGCGCCCAAACTCAGGGAAAAGGCAGGCCTCCAAGCGGAGGCCTTCCTGGTGTGGTCCCTGACACTTTCTTTCGTAGATGCATTGTACTCGGGCCTCCTCCGTTGCTGCCCTCTGCCTGAGCAGACCTTTTTAACCAGTGGCTTGGGTATCTTCCCCTCCTCAGCCACTTCCACCACCTTCCCTCGCTTCTGTTTCTTTTCTGATGCCTCGGCTGGGGAAGTGCACGTTGTGGCGGGAGTTGGCAGGTGCGGAGGTACTGTCACTGCCGAGGAAGTGCCTCCGACATGAGCTGATAGCAGTGCAAGAAGGTCAGGGGTCCTTTCTTTGAAACCTATACTAGTGGATGAAGGGACTTGTGAGGTGTTTGGAGTGTCTAGCCTGTGGAAGACTTCAAAGTCCTTCTCAGTCACCTCATGGACGGAGCTAGACGCGGAGTCCTCGGCCTCCTCGCTGGTTGGAAGTGGAGGTTCTTGTGAGTACAAAAGTCGCGCAGCCAAAGGAGCTGGGATCTGGGCGTCTTGAGTTCCTTCGGGAGGGGGTGCTATCGACAAAAAGCCCGAGACAGCGACGTCTATCAGGGCCAAGTGCGAATCACGGGCCTTGATGACGTTTTTTGGACTCTAAAAGCATTTGGTTGGAGGTGTATAGCCAAGGATGACGTGTGCTACCCTAAGTTGCCCGTCTCGGTGCAGAAATATCTCAGACCTGAGGATTCTGTTCAGGTCGTGGAAATTAACCAAGTGCTTGGTCGGGGTTGTATGGTACTCGTCTATCAAAGGAAACCACGAGTATCGTTAGTGAGGGAAAAGAGAGAAGTGGTTGCAAAAAAAAAAAAAAAAATGTATATATATATATATATGCTCAAAGTTCCTAATGATGACCACGGTCCTCGGGAGTGCTACCTGTTTCCCCCTCCTGGGTGGGGCAGTGCCTCCTATCGTGCCATCCTCCTAAAACAATAAGGTAATCTTCATCCATACCTTTGCTTGAGTCAGGTAGACATGAAATTAACCTGACTGCGGGGACCTTGCACTTCATGTAGTATTTTGTCTTTTCCCCTTTCAGGCAGTTATAGACCCAGTTCACGTCATGCCAAGTGAGGTTAGTCCCCATCCTACAGTTTATGACGTCTACACACCCGAGGATCCTAAAAATATTAGAAGAACACTGGGTTGGGGATAACCTATAATTTATGAGGTAGTCCCTAGTTACTGGACCCGTGGGTAGTTCCATCCCACCTTCAAGGAAGGCAATCATAGGAATGACTACTGATTCAGGGGGTCAGTTTAGAACTAACCATTCGCCCTCCTCGCAATGCCTAATTTCCACATTACTAGGGATCCTAAACTGAGCCCTGAAAGTCGCCCTAGCCTCCTCGGTGCCTACTAACTTAGCGTATCTACCCATGTCTTTGTTTCAAGGATAATGTGTGAAAATTATAAAAAAAAAATAATCAAAACACAAAGAGAACCAACACAACTATTGAAGAAAGCAAAAAGTGCTCATCGGGAGTATTTTTTTCTTTGTCAAAAGCTCAGATCACCAGAATGTTAAAAATGAGCCTTGGCCAAATTTGGATCCTCCTTTTATAGGAGTGGAAAATGAGCGGTAAAATTCCCACCCATAAATGAGAAGAAAAAGGAGCCGTGCGATCCCCATCTGACCGTAGAACGTGGGCAAACAAACAGCCGTTTGACGCTATAAATGAGGGCTCGTGGATTCCAAAGTGCCAGCGGTGTGCGAATGACAGATGAAAAGACGCAGATAAGTGTGAACGCATATGGCACATGCGTATTTCGCTTACGAAGCTAAAACTTCACCCTTGTCTCGTAAATAGGTAATGAAAGTTTTAGGGGGCTATTGTGGGTACCCAAGGCCCGAGGAAGAGGTGGAAGGGTCAAAGTACTAAATTGAAGCCCGAAGAGGAGTAAGGAGTGGTAATTGAGATAATTAGGGCACACCATCAAATTGTGGTTGAGGAATAACCCGAGGAGTTTTGGCACCCGAAGAGGGAGATAGGCTGGCCTAAACATCAGTCGGAGAGCTACAGGTCGAGCCATCGAATAAATAGTAATGGAGGTCAGTGGCAGACAAGCAGTCGCCAGATGGGAGCTACCTATCCCATTCGCATTAAATGGCATACTCCAGCTTTACCAGACTCATTAAATAAGGAGGTGACCTGAACAGCGTTGGCCACAGCTTTCGTAGCTACCGCTGCCCCCTATTTCAGAGATGTTAGAAGACAGGTGTTGGAAGGGACGACGTATGCCCAATAGAGATGGACGAAGTGGATGCAACGGGGAAGGTTATAAAGGGAGGAAGCTAGACATTGGGGAGAGGCACGAAAAAAGTGAGAGAAACACCTAATAACAGATAAAAAAGGGGGCTCCCTTGGAGATAGAGAGTTCTCAAGGAAGATCCACACTTGTTGTGCTATCCCATCTCTCATAAATTCTATTGGTTTGGACCAAGTTTAATAAACTCAGTTTATCATTCAAAAAGGGCT
This sequence comes from Quercus suber, assembly GCF_002906115.3. Classification (NCBI taxonomy): domain Eukaryota; kingdom Viridiplantae; phylum Streptophyta; class Magnoliopsida; order Fagales; family Fagaceae; genus Quercus; species Quercus suber. Next base: position 319,392 of record NW_027069654.1, on the reverse strand, counting down.
GCTGTGCAAACGAATTGTTGGTCCTTACACCTAATATTAACCTAAATCTTAGGATAATTTTTTTTTGTATTTTACTTTTATTTTTCTTGATTTTTTTTTAATACATTCTAGTTTTTATACTTTAATCATCTCAAGATTTTTCATTAGGAGGGAACAAGTTTATACTAAAACGAATCCTTATTCCTTAGGGGGAAGAAATACTAATATTATCAATTAAATGAATTTATAAAAAATTTCTCCAAAAAATTGAATTTATAAAAAATTGAAATGAAAAAATAAAATAAACTAGAAAACAAAAGATTCCAAAAAGNTTTAAAAAAACATCATACGTTTTTGTTTTTTTTTTTTTAAAAAAGTTACTTTTTTTTTAACTTACATCAATCAAATGGGGCCATTTGTATTTTCACTTTTACAATATTTATAAAATTGAGTTAAGCTCTTTTGATATACACCACTGTAAGTTTCTTTAAAAAACCTTCTCCCCCTCTCCTCGGTGTGTGTGTTAAAATACTTATATTTTCAAAAAAAAAAAACAGTGGGTTAATCCCACATTGAAAAATGAGTGTGAATTAAAGAGATTTAAAACCTATTTTGTGTATCTAAAAGTTAAGCTCTTTTGAATTATCACTACTGTAAGTTTATTTAAAAAACATTTTCCCCTCCCATGTGGTGTTAAAAATAATCAGTATTCTAAAAAAATGAAATTAATGAAAATGTGTTTGCATTTTTTTTTTATTCAAATCCAACTTTTAAAATACTGAAAATAAAAATTGTGCACAAATTTTTAAATCAAATAATTTTTTGTTTTTTTTTTTTTTTTTATAAATAAATACCACTGAAAAATTCAAAATGAAAAAAACAAAAAAAAAAAAATACTACTTTTTTCAAGCTAACCAATCGGGATCGGATAAAATAAATTAAAAAGAAAAAAGAAAAAAAAGATAGGCTAAGGTAATCCTCAGGATCCGAGTACATAACTCACATGCCGTCTTGCAGTAAAAATTGGCTTTTCGAAGGTCTTGTCGTCTATGTTCGCGTCCAATGGTGCGGGGGTATTATTGACATTGGCAAAGCGGCAACCGAAATCACGGGATCGTTTACACTTTTATTTTATTTTATTTTTTTTTCATCGAAAAGAACAAAAAACACGGAAGCCAATGTCGTTTTGCCTGTTTGCATACCAGTGTCACGTGGATCTCTTTTGAGCTTCTGCAACGGCCGACCAGTATATTTTTCTCCTTGCCCCACTTTTGTAATGGTGACGTGTGCCGTTTCAATTGGACCACTGCCACTAGGTCCAATTGAAACGGCAGGGTGGAACCCGCATCAAATAATTTTTTTTTGAGCAGCACCCACATGGCCACATCAGATATTTGATTTATCACTGCAAATGGTGGTCTTCCTCCTAACCAAACTCTGTTTTTCATATTTCAAAATTAAAAAAAATATATTTAAAAAAAAATCCTAAGCATGTGGATCGGCTCACCACAAAAAAAAAAAAAAAAAAAAAAAATCTCTTAAATAAATTTGCATAGAGTAAATCTTAGATATAATAGTTTAAGGTTGCCTTTGGATAGCTTATTTTTTACCAATTTATTTTACTATTTAGTTTATTTTTACAACTATTTATAGACTTTATTACACTTTTTGGTACTATTTATGGATCTCACTATACTATTTCAGTTAACTTTTACTTTGATTTACAGTACTTTCAGCAAAAAGTTTTCAGCTTCAACAAAATAAGCGGATCACAAACAAACCCTAAGTCTCCAATTAAATTTAAAAATATGATTACATTAATAAATAAAAGATAAATATTAATATTGATTGATAAATTCAATCCATGAAAATGTTTGAATTTAATTAAAGAAACTAATATATTGTAACTCAATTTTATTAATTTTCCTAAATGTGTAACTAGTCAAAGATATGGCTAGACAATTTTGACTTAAATAATTTTTTCAGTGGACAAATTTTTTTTAAAAAAAATAACTAATTCAATATTTACAACAAGAGATTAGGAATTTGAATAGTTGAACCATAGACACCATTGTTGGAATTTGGAAACACCACAAAGTGCTATTGATTTGGATTTAATCTAAAATGTTTTAGGGGTTTGTCCAAAATTTGTAGAATCTTTTTTTTTTTAGAGAGTTTCAACCTATAACATTCGCTTCTAATGATGGTTTTTTATCATCAGACCAAGATTCTAGTCGGTTTTTGGTATAAGCGGAGATTGAACCTCAAAATTTGTAGAATCTAATTCTAAGTAAGTTGTGGTTACTCAGCAAAAATAAAAAAGTTGTAGTTATGGGTCTTTGGTTACATTTGTTTGAGATGACAACAATTTCAACCATACTCTCAATGGTGGAGTAATAAATTTTTTCTAAAGGAGATCAAGCTTTATGAAGTGCTTGAAGAATTTCATCGCATTGATTTACATATCAATTGTCGTAATCCAAAGGAAGCTTTGACCCTTTTTTTTATTTTATTTTATAATCTAGTTATAGAGCGGATTGAAAAAGAAAAAGAAAAAGAATAGTTGTGTGAAAAATTAGTGTAAATTACTATTTAGATAAGCGAGATAAAACCAGACAATTATAAGAAATTCTTTCTCTTTTATCTTAAAACCAAATATTAGATACATCAATGTTAGGATTAGTGCCCTTAAGTCATATTATATGATGCTATGTATGACATTATGTATGACTTAATGTTGTGATTAATAAATTTATTTTATTATTATCTGAAATAATGGTAACATGAATATTTAGACATTATTATATAGTCCATGAGATGCATAGTATGTGATTTATGTGATTTAGTCACAGAAGATATAAATCACAAGTTCTTTGTAAATTCAAAATTTTAGTTCGTAGCCGGTGATGAAATTGGGCATTTCATCTGCAACGACTATTACATATTAACTAAGATGATTTGTCTTGATTATGGAAGTGAAGACTTTTAGTTGATGTGTTGATATGTTTTAAGAGTTAAGATATATTGAATTGGACCGCTGTAAGATTTATTATTCTCCTTACGACTGTCAAATGAATAATAAATCTCATGACTTCTATTTACATGAATTCTTAATCCTAAGAGAATAATGAACCTGATCATGAAGTGTATGTTGTTTTGATATATCAGGAGTGAGATCTAAAGTAATGGTCAAAATCTCAGTATGTTGAGCAGCCANAAAAAAAAAAAAAAAAAAAAATCTCTTAAATAAATTTGCATAGAGTAAATCTTAGATATAATAGTTTAAGGTTGTCTTTGGATAGCTTATTTTTTACCAATTTATTTTACTATTTAGTTTATTTTTACAACTATTTATAGACTTTATTACACTTTTTGGTACTATTTATGGATCTCACTGTACTATTTCAGTTAACTTTTACTTTGATTTACAGTACTTTCAGCAAAAAGTTTTCAGCTTCAACAAAATAAGCGGATCACAAACAAACCCTAAGTCTCCAATTAAATTTAAAAATATGATTACATTAATAAATAAAAGATAAATATTAATATTGATTGATAAATTCAATCCATGAAAATGTTTGAATTTAATTAAAGAAACTAATATATTGTAACTCAATTTTATTAATTTTCCTAAATGTGTAACTAGTCAAAGATATGGCTAGACAATTTTGACTTAAATAATTTTTTCAGTGGACAAATTTTTTTTAAAAAATAACTAATTCAATATTTACAACAAGAGATTAGGAATTTGAATAGTTGAACCATAGACACCGTTGTTGGAATTTGGAAACACCACAAAGTGCTATTGATTTGGATTTAATCTAAAATGTTTTAGGGGTTTGTCCAAAATTTGTAGAATCTTTTTTTTTTTAGAGAGTTTCAACTTATAACGTTCGCTTCTAATGATGGTTTTTTATCATCAGACCAAGATTCTAGTCGGTTTTTGGTATAAGCGGAGATTGAACCTCAAAATTTGTAGAATCTAATTCTAAGTAAGTTGTGGTTACTCAGCAAAAATAAAAAAGTTGTAGTTATGGGTCTTTGGTTACATTTGTTTGAGATGACAACAATTTCAACCATACTCTCAGTGGTGGAGTAATAAATTTTTTCTAAATGAGATCAAGCTTTATGAAGTGCTTGAAGAATTTCATCGCATTGATTTACATATCAATTGTCGTAATCCAAAGGAAGCTTTGACCCTTTTTTTTATTTTATTTTATAATCTAGTTATAGAGCGGATTGAAAAAGAAAAAGAAAAAGAATAGTTGTGTGAAAAATTAGTGTAAATTACTATTTAGATAAGCGAGATAAAACCAGACAATTATAAGAAATTCTTTCTCTTTTATCTTAAAACCAAATATTAGATACATCAATGTTAGGATTAGTGCCCTTAAGTCATATTATATGATGCTATGTATGACATTATGTATGACTTAATGTTGTGATTAATAAATTTATTTTATTATTATCTGAAATAATGGTAACATGAATATTTAGACATTATTATATAGTCCATGAGATGCATAGTATGTGATTTATGTGATTTAGTCACAGAAGATATAAATCACAAGTTCTTTGTAAATTCAAAATTTTAGTTCGTAGCCGGTGATGAAATTGGGCATTTCATCTGCAACGACTATTACATATTAACTAAGATGATTTGTCTTGATTATGGAAGTGAAGACTTTTAGTTGATGTGTTGATATGTTTTAAGAGTTAAGATATATTGAATTGGACCGCTGTAAGATTTATTATTCTCCTTACGACTGTCAAATGAATAATAAATCTCATGACTTCTATTTACATGAATTCTTAATCCTAAGAGAATAATGAACCTGATCATGAAGTGTATGTTGTTTTGATATATCAGGAGTGAGATCTAAAGTAATGGTCAAAATCTCAGTATGTTGAGCAGCCACATTTAGTATTAATAGAACATATATTCTCAAGATGAAATTTATAATCTCTTAACGGAGATATAAAATATTCTCTTGAGATAAGTTTAATGAGTTTAGTTATTCAGAGAGTTAGATCTAACTACTTTAGTAATAAATTACTAAAGTATATATTTGTGAAATTGGATTTCATAAATATATGATGAATAATTTTAAAGGATTAAACCGGGTACTCAAGAATTAAGATGTAGTAATCTTCAAAGTGGCAATCTATATTTATAACTTTGTATAACTACGAATATTTTATGAAGGAGTTGTATATATAATAAAGTCTTGGGATATAATCTATTAATAAGGTTTACGGTGTAATTATATTTATATAGTGATATTAAATATAATTAATGGCAACTTTGGACTTGTCAAGAGTTGACAGAAAAGCCTAAGACCCATTAGAGCTAGTGTCTTATTTGTTCTCTTTTAGTTCCACTTCAAGTCATATACTAAAAACCAATTGGAAAGGCCAAAAAAGCTAGCCTAATTAGATAATCAGTTATAAGGAGAGAAACATACATTTTTTTTTTTTGCAAGAACATGAAATGGTATGTATGTGAAAGTTGGACATTCTTTCATTCTCTCTAGAACATACACATATAATTGATTGAGAGACCACACTTCTTGGTATCAAGTGAAATTAGAGTGAAGATCAAAAGTGTTCTTAAGAACTTCTGATCTTTGGTTTTGAAATTCATCACACTAAGGTACACTCTTTTATTCTTATATTCTGAAATTTACACAGTACATGTTATCAATTACAAATAAAAAGATGTAAAGATTCTTATAATTTATTTTCTTACATATTTTGATCTCCTAAAATGCTTGCTTTCTCTTTCTCTCTTTAATAGAGGGCTTATTCATTTCTGATTCATCTTTTGGTTTTATTAAAGTGTTTTTTTTTTCCAAAAAAAAAAAGGTAAATTACAAATTTGGTCCCTAATGTTTAAATTAAATGTCAATTTGGTTCCTAACATTTCAAATGTGTCAATTTAGTCCATAACATTTCGGTATTAAGTCAAAATAGTCTTTGCCGTTAATTAATGGATGAAAAATGCTGACGTGGCTAATTGTGATATTGAAATATCAATTTTTCCTAACTAAGTTGCCTTGTGCTTTTAATTTTTTTATTTAAAAAAAAAAAAAACTGAACCATGCATAATGATAATGTTAAGAGAAATGCTATTGATTATATGTGGTAAGTTGTTATTGATTCTAATTAGTAGCGGGCCCGTGCGTTGTGTGTGATAATATTTTCAGGGTAGTCTTATTAATATATATATATATATATAACATTTGGACTAATTTAAGAAATATTAATGTAATTAATAGTTATATTTTCATTTATTATAGTGAAAATCACATATGTAATATATATAATTTCCGTTGTACAAAAATCAAAACAATATAACTTTTCTTAAGAATTCAAAAGGTAAGTTAATGAAAATTTTAATTTTTTAATAAAAGTTATTTATAATATTTTGCGTATCACTAAAAGTATATAAAATTTGGAAGTTATTCTTTTAGTTTTAAACAAAATTTCTCAAACCCAATTTTTCTACCATACAATCAAAAACTCCGATAAATGTATTTAAAATTAATAAAACTCAACAAAATTAAAATTTAAAGTAAAAAATAAAGGGAAAAATAAAAGATTGTAACTATTTTTTATTTTAGAAAAAAGAAAAGAAAGAAGAGTACAATTCCAAAGGGGAAAAAGTAGAATTTTTTTAATTTTTAATTTTATTTTTAAAGAGGAAGTATTGTGTTAATGTTGTCATAATCTAATCTAATCTAACATCTAATCCAACATGTGAAAAATGAATAGATAAATAAATAATATTAAACACAAAATTTAATTTTTTTTTCTTAAAAATCTCAAAGAATACACTAATAAGACAAGATGATGAAGAATAATATAAAATATTCGTAAACATTTAAAACAATTACTCAAGCATTTAAGAATGTCATATAACAAAGGCATAACAATTTACTACTAATTTGTTAAACAAAATATTTATAAATAGTGAAAGGAAACTGCAAGAAGACCATTGTTTTCAATTGCATTAACTGTTCTTTATCAACTTGTCCAAACTATCTTGTTGTTTTCCAAATAAACTAAAACCTGACAACAAATATGACATATTATAATATGATTTTTCCCCAAATTAGATCAACAAATAACATCATTCATTAAATGTATTTAGTGTTGTAAATAAAATGATAAAAAAAAAAAAAATTGCATCAAGGAACACATATGAATTAGTCAATAATAGGACAATGAGAGTACAAACCTCTAGTTGGAGATCCTCCTATGGGCAATTATCAGGTTGTATCTTTTCTACCATCAATAATTAAGCAAGACTTGTAAATGCATTTTTAGTTATAAACAATCAAAAGTAGAATTCTAAAAAACACAAATATTCATCAATTTAAAGTAGAAATGCAAGAAAAAAAAATCTAACAAAAAATTAAAAAAAAATTGTAGAGAGAGAGAGAGAGAGAGAGAGAGAGAGAGAGAGAGAGAGAGAGAGAGAGAGAAANTATGTATATATATATATATATATATATATGTGGGGGGAAAAAAAGCCCAGCCCAACGTTATGGGCCGAAGGCTCATAGGAGGGTTATTTTGCGACCGAGAAGAGGAAGATGGAAAAGGCAGGGCCCGTCTGGAAGTGGGACCCTCAGAAGGAAGAATTATCACAATCCGAAGAGGATATCTCCTGTCCGAAGAGGTTGTAATCCTCTGACGCAATATTATAAATCAATTGAATGTGTGAAAGGCCAAAATGACCTTCCGAGAACTCCACCTGATCAAGATAAGCTCTGAGTATGCTATGGAATGATAAGGATTGAGAAATATCTAAGGGGAAAGCTGCTACCACCGTATTTAATGCACTGCAGCAACTTTTCTGGCCGCATTTATGTGGAGAAGACCCCTGAACAGTGCATCTTAACCTATCGCCACTCACACAGAGCTAAAAGAAGATGCCTGACGTGACATGTACTTAAGCAAACTCATGGATGAGGAACAAGTGGACGATGGAGATGAGGAGAAGGGTGACTATATAAAGGAAGGAAGCTCCTAACAAGAAGAGGAGGAAGGAAAAGAGAGCTGGATTGTAACCCTAAGATTTTTGTTCATCAGATTAACAATAGTGTAGCTCTTCGGATTTTCGGATTTTACGTGTAAATTCATGTTGGCTTGTGTTTCAAAGTTGTGATCCATTGTTATCAATCTCATACTTAACCTAGCTCTTTCACCTATACTCTACAAATTAATTGTTTTTGGGCTTGGGCCACAAATACCTACCCTACAATATATATAACATTTGGACTAATTTAAGAAATATTAATGTAATTAATAGTTATATTTTCATTTATTATAGCGAAAATCACATATGTAATATATATAATTTCCGTTGTACAAAAATCAAAACAATATAACTTTTCTTAAGAATTCAAAAGGTGAGTTAATGAAAATTTTAATTTTTTAATAAAAGTTATTTATAATATTTTGCGTATCACTAAAAAGTATATAAAATTTGGAAGTTATTCTTTTAGTTTTAAACAAAATTTCTCAAACCCAATTTTTCTACCATACAATCAAAAACACCGATAAATGTATTTAAAATTAATAAAACTCACCAAAATTAAAATTTAAAATAAAAAATAAAGGGAAAAATAAAAGATTGTAACTATTTTTTATTTTAGGAAAAAAAAAAAAAAAGAAGAGTACAATTCCAAAGGGGAAAAAGTAGAATTTTTTATTTTTTATTTAATTAGTAGTAAATTGTTATGCCTTTGTTATATGACATTCTTAAATGCTTGAGTAATTGTTTTAAATGTTTTACGAATATTTTATATATTCTTCATCATCTTTATCTTATTAGTGTATTCTTTGAGATTTTTAAGAAAAAAAAAATTAAATTTTGTGTTTAATTTTATTTATTTATCTATTCATTTTTCACATGTTGGATTAGATGTTAGATTAGATTAGATTATGACAACATTAACACAATACTTCCTCTTTAAAAATAAAATAAATAAAAAATAAAAAATTCTACTTTTTCCCTTTGAATTGTACTCTTCTTTTTTTTTTTTTTCCTAAAATAAAAAATAGTTACAATCTTTTATTTTTCCCTTTATTTTTTATTTTAAATTTTAATTTTGGTGGTTTTTATTAATTTTAAATACATTTATCGGTGTTTTTGATGTATGGTAGAAAAATTGGGTTTGAGAAATTTTGTTTAAAACTAAAAGAATAACTTCCAAATTTATATACTTTTAGTGATACGCAAAATATTATAAATAACTTTTATTAAAAATTAAAATTTTCATAACTCACCTTTTGAATTCTTAAGAAAAGTTATATTGTTTTGATTTTTGTACAACGAAAATTATATATTACATATGTGATTTTCGGCTATAATAAATGAAAATATAACTATTAATTACATTATATTTCTTAAATTAGTCCAAATGTTATATATATTGTAGGGTAGGTATTTGTGCCCAAGCCCAAAAACAATTAATTGTAGAGTATAGGTGAAAGAGCTAGGTTAAGTATGAGATTGATAACAATGGATCACAACTTTGAAACACAAGCAACATGAATTTACACGTAAAATCCGAAATCCGAAGAGCTACACTATTNCAAAGGCATAACAATTTACTACTAATTTGTTAAACAAAATATTTATAAATAGTGAAAGGAAACTGCAAGAAGACCATTGTTTTCAATTGCATTAACTGTTCTTTATCAACTTGTCCAAACTATCTTGTTGTTTTCCAAATAAACTAAAACCTGACAACAAATATGACATATTATAATATGATTTTTCCCCAAATTAGATCAACAAATAACATCATTCATTAAATGTATTTAGTGTTGTAAATAAAATGATAAAAAAAAAAATTGCATCAAGGAACACATATGAATTAGTCAATAATAGGACAATGAGAGTACAAACCTCTAGTTGGAGATCTTCCTATGGGCAATTATCAGGTTGTATCTTTTCTACCATCAATAATTAAGCAAGACTTGTAAATACATTTTTAGTTATAAACAATCAAAAGTAGAATTCTAAAAAACACAAATATTCATCAATTTAAAGTAGAAATGCAAGAAAAAAAAATCTAAAAAAAATGAAAAAAAAAATTTGTAGAGAGAGAGAGAGAGAAATTTTTTTGTATGGGAATCATATGCATAGAATGGAAGAGAGTGGCAAATTTATAGTAAGAGAATGAAAATAAGAAGAGTCAAAATAAAGGAAGATGAAAAGGCAAAATAATATTTAAATTTAAAACCGCTCAAGAGGAATATATGTAGACAACACTTTTGTTTTGATTTTCCATTGATTTATTGTTTAGTTATAACATCAGAATTAAAATAGATGAATATGTAAAATTAAAACTGCCTAAAATGAATTTGTAAAGTCAATATATTTATATACCTAATATTGTAAAAAATTAAAGATAAAAAAAAAATATGAAAAAGACTAATGAGGTGGCTCAATTAGAGTGTAGCAATAATAAATGCTACGCTTTAGTTTTTAGATATATATACATAGATTTGAATCCACAACTTAAATTATTTTTTTGCCCTCTCATAACAATTAATAACAATTTAATACTTAAGATTTCTTATGGAAGTGTTTTAAAAATATTGTAAACACAGAAAGCAAAATGTGGTTACATAAAAAAATGTCCAAGCAAGATTTATCAAAGAATATAAATTTTGGACAAGTTTATGGGACCAAAAATAAATGCCCTCTTCAAAATTAACAAAGTCAATAGTTGATATATATATATATATATATTAAATAACCTCACACTCGTGTGCAAAAGAAGTGAGGTTAAGTCTTTGTCAAATTGATGGCTCAATGTCATTACCATTAAAAAAAAAAAAGAAAATGTAGAGAGAGAGAGAGAGAGAGAGAGAGAGAGAGAGAGAGAGAGAGAGAGAGAGAAATTTTTTTTGTATGGGAATCATATGCATAGAATGGAAGAGAGTGGCAAATTTATAGTAAGAGAATGAAAATAAGAAGAGTCAAAATAAAGGAAGATGAAAAGGCAAAATAATATTTAAATTTAAAACCGCTCAAGAGGAATATATGTAGACAACACTTTTGTTTTGATTTTCCATTGATTTATTGTTTAGTTATAACATCAGAATTAAAATAGATGAATATGTAAAATTAAAACCGCCTAAAATGAATTTGTAAAGTCAATATATTTATATACCTAATATTGTAAAAAATTAAAGATTAAAAAAAAATATGAAAAAGACTAATGAGGTGGCTCAATTAGAGTGTAGCAATAATAAATGCTACGCTTCAGTTTTTAGATATATATATACATAGATTTGAATCCACAACTTAAATTATTTTTTTGCCCTCTCATAACAATTAATAACAATCTAATACTTAAGATTTCTTATGAAAGTGTTTTAAAAATATTGTAAACACAGTATTGAAAAATGAAATTTAAAAGCAAAATGTGGTTACATAAAAAAATGTCCAAGCAAGATTTATCAAAGAATATAAATTTTGGACAAGTTTATGGGACCAAAAATAAATGCCCTCTTCAAAATTAACAAAGTCAATAGTTGATATATATATATATATATATTAAATAACCTCACACTCATGTGCAAAAGAAGTGAGGTTAAGTCTTTGTCAAATTGATGGCTCAATGTCATTACCATTGAAAAAAGAAAAAAAAGAAAAAAAAGACACATGGACAGAGCAAAAAGAAGAGGAGGAGGAGCATGCAAAGGTTTGGAAAAATTTCGGGAACAGGTTTGTATGTGGAAATATGTTAGTTCCTTTCTAAATCTCTCTCTTTCTCTTTCTCAAAACCGAATTTTTGTTTGGTAAAACAAATAGGATCAGGTTTTATAAGGAGTTCCTAACTCCATATATGAAACTTGGAGTACGAGTCCCTAACTCCCAAATCCTATTTGAGAATTACCAAATAAAAATTCTCTTAATCTTTCGTCCAAATTTTTTTTCAAATAAAATCCTTGACTCTACTAAATCAAATACATCAATGGAGTCCTTGACTCTACCAATTAAATAAATTAATGAAGTTCTTGACTCTATTGTAATTAAATTAATGGAGTCCTTAACTCTACCATTATGAATTAATTTGACGGAGTTCTTGACTCTACCATGATGAATTACATCAATTGAGTCCTTAACTTTACAAACCAAACAAACAAATAGAGTCTTTGGCTCTATCATTTTGAATTAAATTTATAGAATCCTTGATTCTACCAATTTTTGTCTTCAACTCTCCACCATTTAAACAATTTGCAATTCTTGACGCCACCAATTTAAAATAATATGCTTCAATGGAGTCTTTGACTCCCAAAATTATTTTAATAGAGTGAGAGTTTCTAATTCTTTCAAATTCCAATATGACTAATTCTTTGGGATTCCTAATTCCTTAGCCAAAATTGGAATTTCCAATTCCCAAAATAAAATGACCGTAAAATTGATGTGAGAAAATTTTCTAATCCCCAATTTCTAAAACATGTTCATAAAAATAAAATTGTTTCAAATGAATTTTCTTTCCCTTAATTAAATTTGGGAACTTCAATCAAACTATCATTGGTTGTTAAAATTCTTACAAAGAGGCAAATGAAAGAAAGGAAAATTTGCTTGGACACTCAATTTCTCAAAAAAAGAATCCTTGGTTCAATTTCCATAAAACATGGTCCTTGACTTACCCTTGAAATTAAAATCAATTATCTTACCCAAAAAACAAAATTAAGTCAATGCTTAATTAAACACCAAGTATTTGACTTAAATGTCTATCATTTAAATTGGACAAAAGCATATTTGAGAATTTTAGATCTAAAACCTCAAAATAAGAATTACGAATGAGCTTAATCCCTGTCAAGGGTACGTAGGCAACCTAAATAAATTATTAGGTGCAGCCACAAATAAATAAAAACACACATCCCCTTTTCTCAAAAAAAGAATCCTTGGTTCAATTTCCATAAAACATGGTCCTTGACTTACCCTTGAAATTAAAATCAATTATCTTACCCAAAAAACAAAATTAAGTCAATGCTTAATTAAACACCAAGTATTTGACTTAAATGTCTATCATTTAAATTGGACAAAAGCATATTTGAGAATTTTAGATCTAAAACCTCAAAATAAGAATTACGAATGAGCTTAATCCCTGTCAAGGGTACGTAGGCAACCTAAATAAATTATTAGGTGCAGCCACAAATAAATAAAAACACACATCCCCTCAAACACACACACACACACACACACACACACACACACACACACACACACACACACAAACTTATGTAGAAAGGCAACGTGGTTGGAATCAAAGGGTCTTTCCTTGAAACAAGGAATTGTATTTAAGAGATACATTATCTTGAATGGGTATTACTCACATCAATAAAACCTGTATGCCAAAAGACCTATGGGTGAAATTATGTTTGATGAACTTTATTAAACAACAATTTTTGTTAAATATAATTTAACAATTTTTGTTACACATAATTTGACAATCTTTGTTAAACAAAATGTAACAAGTTAAACATAATTTGACAATTTTGTTAAACAGAATTTAACAATTTTTGTTAAACATGAGTTAACAATTTTTGTCTACACATAGCATTTCTCTAATGTTAATGATCTGATCTCTCTTTCCTTTTCAATTAATCTTTATGCTTCAACAGTGTTGGTTATGTTTTCTTCTTCTTTTTCACTTCCATTTCTTTCTTTTGGCTTTTCATTTTCTTTTCAACTTTACTACGAATGGGTTGCATCTTATGCAGAATTATTTTTGTTTTTGTTTCGATTCTTTCTCCATTATTGAATATTTAAATGAGCACCTTGACTTTTTTTCTTTTTAGAAGCTATGTTGGTAGGGAACATTTAGTGTGTGTTTGGATACTAATGAAAAATTAAAATTATTTTACTATTCAACTTATTTTGGTACTATTCATGGGCCATACTGTACTTTTTGGTACTATTCATGGGCTTTGCTGTACTATTTTAACTAACTTTTATCTTTATTTACAGTATTTTTAGTAATAAGTTTTCAGTTTCAGCAAAATAAGTTGTATCTAAATAGACCCTTAATTGAAATCAGTAGCTACATTTGACATTATAGCTTGTCATCATTATTTGGGTATCAGAATAAGGCCATAGGCAGTGAAGATAATAAGATATCTTATTCATTTTGAGCTTTATCTATCTTTGTGTATCTTTGAAGAAGAAGATGAGTTTTCTCTTTCTTGTTTTTAGTCCTTAGCAAGGAACTTTGTTGTTGTCAAGGTTGTCAAAATCAGGAATTTATGTAGGATCGTGAGAGGTAGATGGGATCATGAATCGTAGGATCGGATTGTGGATCGTAAAATCCTACATATTTTCAGATTTAAAGCAAAAAACACATTGATAATGATTTTGTATGTTGAATAATCACGTAAATTGTGATTTTATCAATAAAAAAAACAAATATTTGCATCATATGATGTAATTTGCATGTCATACATCGCTACGTCTATACTAACTAAATAAATATATTTAAGTTTTGACCTAATGTATCTAAAAAATTCAATAAATGTTTAATTAGCAACCGAATAGCAAAATATTTATCAACACATATGGAAATATTTTCCAAGTTCCAAGTTTAAAATCCAAAATAAGTTATCAAATGGAAACTAGCTAACTAAAATATGAAAATTTAATTATTCTCATTCTAGTTTTCTTATAACCTCCGTCTTAATCATCACCATCCGGTTCATCATTTATGTAGACATTGTATATTTGTATACAAGAGCTGCAAAAGAGATCATGATACAACTTCACACTCAACTATTTAAGTTATACCACTCAGCAATAATTATAGAGCATTCTCAAAAAAATCATTCAATCAATATACACATACAAGAAAAACATTTTAGTAATATTAGAACACAAATTAGTATATTGATCAAATAAATTTGACAACATTATAGATTCAAAGGTAGCAAAGCCAATATAAATTCTTCATTTAGAAATGATGAAACATTCCTTCATTTTGATTACAAGTGAACTAGAAACTAGAAAACATTTGCTTAGGTTAACATAATTATATATAAAAAAGTCATACTGTCACAACATAGAAAAATAAAAACCCTTAAAGCTTCATCAAAACCAAAAATTTATCCCATTAAAAAAAAAAAAAAAACCAAAAACTAATATTTTGGTAAGATCGGTAGAATCGGTAGGATCCCATACGATCATATACGATCCTACAATTTTTATGATCCTAGTACGATGCTAAACGTTTTGGTGAGGTGAGATTGTAAAATCGTGCAATCCTACGATTGCGATTTTGACAAACATGGTTGTTGTCCTTTAGTTTTTGTGGAGGTTGATTTGGGTTTGATTTTTCCTGGGGTATGTTTTTCGTGTTCAATATCTGTGTGAATGGGAAGTGACAAATATCAGTTTTTGATCTTGTTTCTCAAGTATTTTTATGTCTTTTCTTTTTGGAGGAAAGTTACATAAAAAAAGGATGCAAAAATACATATTTACCCTTATTTTTAACAAATGTGGGTCACAGAATACTAATAGAGCTTACCTTAGATAGATATTCAAATCACGAGTAGGCAAAATGATTTTGGGCCAAACCACAAGTGAATTTACTGTAATTACCCCTATTGCATAAGTGTTGCACATCACATATTGAAAGAGTAAAGGAAGATGCTATGATTAGTCCTATGCAAATAAGGGGGAGGTTTTAACAGAAAATGTGTTATATAAGTCGATCCATATTGGGAAAACAAATGAACATGCTATGATATTTCGTTAATAAACAGAACACTCAAGTATATAAAGTATTGAATGTGAGGGCTAACATTCATTAGAGTTAGCCGTCTTCTGTTAAATGAATAACTTGATCCATTTATTCTTAGTGAAAGAAAAATATTAAATTGCATGTGAAACATTTTTTTTTACGTAGTCAAAAACATTTTGAAGTAAAAAATTGTTCAAACTAAACTGGTTCTAGCTCTGAGGATTAACTGTTTTCACTATACTTTTTACCAAACTTTAAATTGGCTGATTTTTAGTTAGGATATGAATAGCCTAAGAAGCAGTTCACAAGTAATTAACCAGATCATATCAACAGGTTTAGTCTTGCTTTAAAAACCATGGTTCACGCCTTTCATCTATGCAAATTGTTTAGGAAATGATATGGTACAAATGAAATGGTATTAGTACGTACCGAACGATAGATGTGTAGAAAAGATAACATACTATATAAATTCACTTTGGTATAAAAAAAAAAAAAAAGAAAAAAAGAAAAAAAAGAAAAAAAAAGAAAAAAGGTTCTTCTCCAAACTTTGAACCTAGAAGAGCCTTATTCGGCTTACTGTTTCTAAAGAAGTGAGTATTCTTGTCATCGAACAAGCTTTTGTCACCCCCAAAGGCTTGTTTCAAGTTCATTGGATAGGTGAGAGAGATGAAAGAGGATCTAGAAGAGATATGAAAGAAACTATCATTGGCTGGTGAAGAAAGTATAGTTGTAATGGTGGAAATCAATTCAGCAGACAATTGAGACCAAAAAGCAGCATTGACCAATGGCCAAAGTGCTAACCACCAAGCTTATCAACGCGTCGGCAATGAAGACAATATGACGAGAAAAGAAAAGAAAAAGATACTAATCATTCTATTACAAAATAGCTCGGTTTTATCATTTCACCATAGACGATTAGCTAGCAAAAATAACATAATTAATACAGTGAGAGATGCTACATTTAGCGAATGAGTTAGCATACTGGTTGGCTTCCTTGAAGATGTGCTGGGTTGTCAAGTTGGTAAAGTTTCTCATCAAGTTCTTGCAATCCTTGAGAAGGGTTACATCATAATGTTGTTAATAGTCGAGTTAGAAATATGAGTAATTTTTAGGTATTTCTAGAGTACGGAGAACGGTGTTTTTTCCTTTCACATTTATAATGGAGTTTACTTATTAAATTCATAATGGAGTCCACCATAAATGTGAAAGGAGGAAACACCATTTTTTCATATTCTGAGTGCCTAAAAATTTTCCAAGAAATAGTATGAAAAATGCGCTTTGCATTCGGCTCAACATAAATCGGCCTGGCTAATCCCAAGTTGGAGTGCTACGGAGAGTCCGGTCTTTGAGGCCCTTAGGTACGCTATGAGGCTAGATGTAACACCCAGGAAGCTGGCAATGATTTTTGAATGCCTAGTACTTCAACAAGTGTCACTACTAAATTTTTTTAAGGGGGTAAGGTTTTTCTTGGTGTCGGGCTGTGTTGTGTTTGTGGAGTCATCACCTATAATATGATTTTTTTTTTTTAAATTTTTAGAAACACCTATAATAGGATTTTTCGGTGTGATTGATCACTAAATATTTTAATTATTAAGGGTATGTTTGGTTGGAATGATTTTAGGGAGGATGGAAACAAAAGAAATAAAAAATAGGAGAGAAAATGTGAGCGGGGTGTTTGGTTGAGAGAAGGAGGGGGAGAGAAAAGTGGTGGGGTTGGCTTTTTTATTTTCAGGCCCACCAAAACTTAGTACCCGTTTGGATACAGCTGATAAATGCCAGCGTTTACATTTTGGCTTTTTTTTTTTTTTTTTTTTTTTTTTTTGATTATGTTTTTTCAATGTGTTTTGTACACTATTCACGGGACTCATAAGTACTTTATTCAGAAAAAAAAAAAAAAAAAAACTTTAAAACTACGTCTCACAGTAGTATTCGCACATTTAAAAATTATTTTATTACAGTATTTTCAGTTTTTAACAAAATAAACGATATCCAAACAGATTTTTAATATCACCAAAATGGAGAGAAAATGTGAGTGAAAATGGGGTGTAAAATTTTGGACTAAAATACTCACAACCTATATACGTGTTTGTTGTTTTACCTTTTTTTTTTGTTTTTTTTTTTTTTCATTTAATTTCCACTGCCAAGTGCCAACGTCAGACAACGTTTTCTTTTCCTATCAGTTCTTTTTATTTGAAGACTTATTCGGTATTTTTATTTTATTTTATTTTATTTTCATTAGTTTTGGTTTTATGTTTTTTTAGGGGGTTATTAGTTTCTTCTTTTTTTTTTCTCCTCAGTTTTGGTTTTTATTTTTATTTTATAAAAAAAAATTGGGTTCTTGAATTTCTTGTGTTTTTTTTTTACGAAGTGCCTATTAATGTAAATATTTTTAATAAATTTTTTAAAAAGTGTTATTTTTTGTTTCATCTAATAGGGACATAATTGTAAATTTATACAAACTACATTTTTTGTTCTTTTTTTTTGAGAAATAATTACAACATGTTACTAATCTCGCAGCTCGAACCCTTTCCTTCCTAAACCTTAAGCACTTTGTGCATAGAGAGGTGCCAATTTAGCTACAAGGCCTTTGGCTTTGTCCTCTTATTTTTCTGCTTAACCAAATAAAAAACTTTTTCATTCTTTCACTTTTCACTTTTCCAATCAAACATAAATTAGAGAAATTAAAATCTCTTATATTCTCACTTTTTCATCTCCTCTTCATTTTTTATCCTCCCAACCAAATGGACCCTAAATTATGGTTATTTTTTTTTTTAAATTTTAAATTTATTATTTATTTATTTATTAATATGCCATGGGAAAATTATGCCATGTCATCAAAATGGTCAAAACAAAAGAAAATTAAAAATAGGCTTAGGCTATTAAAAGCCGAAGGAAGATCCTCAAAAGTTTTTCTAGGTTCTACACGGGTTAGGATTTTGCTAACAGATCTTCACATTCCTAAAGGTTGGACCCAAACTCAGCATCAAACGAAGCAGACTCAAAAGCCCATTATATCTTGCTTCATATATTAGACCTAATAGGCCGGACTTTACAGTCAAACAAATTGGGCTTGAGGCCCGCGAGAATCATTTATAAAAGTTTCAAAGCCTACAACACAGAATGGGCATACAAGCCCATAAACTCTTACCCCCTGAATTGGGCATGAAAGCTCATACTTTTTCACCACGCGGATCAAACTTGAAACCCAATTTGAGTTGTAATTCAAATTGTGAATTTTAATTTATTCAAGGTGTAATTCAAGGGTGATTTTTAATTTATCAAAAAATCCAAGACCCCTACCTTGTCCACGCAAAATGGACCGTGGGAAGCAAAAACTTCACTCAAAGAAGCCATTTGTGCCATTTGAATTCATTGGGTTTTAGGGCTCACACTCTAATACCAACCTATAGAAAAAATCAAGGTAGCCCAACACACCAAGCGAGAAAAAAAGGATAAATAATTAATTGTTGGGCTCATTCAAGGTGTAATTTAAACCATGAATTTTCACCACTCATGGTGTAATTCAAAGGTGAATCTAATTACATAGGCTTCGTTTGGGAGTTTGTAAATGAATGAAATGATTGTTTGAGAGTTTTTAAGGTATAATTTGGAAGTGAATTTTAACAATTTAAGGTGTAATTCAAATTTTGAATTTTAATTTATTCAAGGTGTAATACAAGGGTGAATTTTAATTTTTTAATCAAATAAGGTGTTATTCGAAAGTGAATTTTAACCACTTTTTTATTATAATTCTTTTATTTTTTATAATGTGAATTTTAACCGCATAACTTGTAATCGAGAATGAATTTTAACTATTTAAGGCGTAATCTAAGAGTGAATATTAATTGCTTAAGGTGTAATTTGAGAATGAATTTCAACATTTTAATTTATTCAAGGTGTAATTTAAGGGTGAATTTTAATTTTTTAATCAAATAAGGTGTTATTCGAAAGTGAATTTTAACCACTTTTTTATTATTAATTTCTTGTGTTTTTGTGTTTTTTTTTTACGAAGTGCCTATTAATGTAAATATTTTTAATAAATTTTTTAAAAAGTGTTATTTTTTGTTTCATCTAATAGGGACATAATTGTAAATTTATACAAACTACATTTTTTGTCCTTTTTTTTTTGAGAAATAATTACAATATGTTACTAATCTCACAGCTCGAACATTTTCCCTCCTAGACCCCCAAGCACTTTGTGCATATAGAGGTGCCAATTTAGCTACAAAGCCTTTGGCTTTGTCCTCTTATTTTTCTGCTTAACCAAATAAAAAACTTTTTCATCCCTCCACTTTTCACTTTTCCAATCAAACATAAATTAGAGAAATTAAAATCTCTTATATTCTCACTTTTTCATCTCCTCTTCATTTTTTATCCTCCCAACCAAATGGACCCTAAATTATGGTTATTTTTTTTTTAAATTTTAAATTTATTATTTATTTATTTATTAATATGCCATGGGAAAATTATGCCATGTCATCAAAATGGTCAAAACAAAAGAAAATTAAAAATAGGCTTAGGCTATAAAAAGCCGAAGGAAGATCCTCAAAAGTTTTTCTAGGTTCTACACGGGTTAGGATTTTGCTAACAGATCTTCACATTCCTAAAGGTTGGACCCAAACTCAGCATCAAACGAAGCAGACTCAAAAGCCCATCATATCTTGCTTCATAGATTAGACCTAATAGGCCGGACTTTACAGTCAAACAAATTGGGCTTGAGGCCCGCGAGAATCATTTATAAACGTTTCATAGCCTCAACAACACAGAATGGGCATACAAGCCCATAAACTCTTACCCCCTGAATTGGGCATGAAAGCTCATACTTTTTCACCACGCGGATCAAAGTTGAAACCCAATTTTTTGAGTTGTAATTCAAATTGTGAATTTTAATTTATTCAAGGTGTAATTCAAGGGTGATTTTTAATTTATCAAAAAATCCAAGACCCCTACCTTGTCCACGCAAAATGGACCATGGGAAGCAAAAACTTCACTCAAAGAAGCCATTTGTGCCATTTGAATTCATTGGGTTTTAGGGCTCACACTCTAATACCAACCTATAGAAAAAATCAAGGTAGCCCAACACACCAAGCGAGAAAAAAAGGATAAATAATTAATTGTTGGGCTCATTCAAGGTGTAATTTAAACCATGAATTTTCACCACTCATGGTGTAATTCAAAGGTGAATTTAATTACTTAGGCTTCGTTTGGGAGTTTGTAAATGAATGAAATGATTGCTTGAGAGTTTTTAAGGTATAATTTGGAAGTGAATTTTAACAATTTAAGGTGTAATTCAAATTTTGTATTTTTATTTATTCAAGGTGTAATACACGGGTGAATTTTAATTTTTTAATCAAATAAGGTGTTATTCGAAAGTGAATTTTAACCACTTTTTTTATTATAATTCTTTTATTTTTTTATAATGTGAATTTTAACCGCATAACTTGTAATTGAGAATGAATTTTAACTATTTAAGGCGTAACTATTTAAGGCGTAATCTAAGAGTGAATATTAATTGCTTAAGGTGTAATTTGAGAATGAATTTCAACATTTTAATTTATTCAAGGTGTAATTTAAGGGTGAATTTTAATTTTTCAATCACATAAGGTGTTATTCGAAAGTGAATTTTAACCACTTTTTTATTATTGTAAGAACTCAATTTAGATTGGACCCATAATAGGGATTTACTTCTAACCCAACAAGCCCAAACAATACATTTTTAGAAAGTGAGATGAAGAATTAGGCCTTAACAGACAGGCAACTCTAAAAACAGAAGTTCCCACCATTGGAGGTCGAGGCATCTAGGCTGCCCCTTAAGGTCGCTCCTCGGCACTCATCCGAGGAGCTTCCTCTCTTTCCCTTTCTCTTTTCTCTTCCCCCCTCTTTTTGGCGTTCTACTAGTTCTTCTTATATAGTCCTTTTCCATTCTTCTCTTTCTTCCATCTGTTGATCATCCATGCGCTTTCTTTCTGACCGTCCGTCCCATCAGTTGTACTATCAGTATTCGAGTGATTTACAGAGACCAAGGTTAACCAGTCTAGGAGTCACATCTCCATTAGTGTGGCTAGAGGGTTAGGTGGGCGCATTTATTGTGGAGGTGACAACTTGTCCTGGGTTCGTTCCCTCCACCACTTGGGGTTAGTCTCGGTATGCTGAGGATAGGGATATCTTTGGCGGGGATTCTAAGAGCTTAGGTCTTTATACATTGTCTTCGTATAATACTTCTTCCTCGGCATGGGCCCTAGGCCAGATGTAAAGTGGGCCGAGGTTACCAGGCCCATAGGCCCCACAATAGCCCCTCAAAATCCTGCTGTCCGTACTCTCGGACAGGGAGGAGGGTTTTGATATCCCTGGGCCCTCTATATGATTCACCCAACCTCAGTCCACGTCAGCGTTGGAGTCTTTTCGCCTGCTCGATGTACGTTTCTGGCGTTTCGAGACTCAGTGTGCGCTTGCATTAAATTCTAGTGGCTTTACATTTCCCAATTCCAATGGTGTGATGGTAATCACTCGGCGGGGATTTCCTGCTTTTATGGGCGGGAAGTTACGCTTGGTTAACTGAAATTGGGGGTATAAATACTCGTTTGATCCGTTTGGCATCCTTATTTGCACAGTCACTAACTTCAATGCACATACTCCGAATCTGGTTCAATTTCCACACTGTCCAGCGCCCTTTTCCAGCGTAGAAATCCTGTCCGAAGAGAATCTCCCCGTTTCTGTAAGTCTTCTTCCCTCTGTAGTACAAAATTTTCTTTGATTCTTCTTTCTCTTTCCCTCTTTCGAATCCTTTAGTCGTTGCTAGGAATGGGAAAATTTAAGAAGTTAGTTGAGTCTGAAGAAATGATGGAGAAATTCGTTGTCGATTATGGGATACCCCGTAATGTGGGCTTGAGGTATTGTGAGGAGGGAGAGTGGTACGCTAAAAGGAACGAGGGCGAAGTTGTGATTCCCATAGTAGCTTTCGTAGAGGGAGGCATAAGAATCCCTATGAGGCCAATGATGAGAGATTACCTCAGGCATTTTCGGCTGGCCCCTACCTAGTGTGCCGTTAATGAGTTTAGGATATTAGGGTGCGTAGACGCCTTGAATGAGAAGATGGGGTTGAGGTTAACCCACCATGATGTGAATTGGTGCTACAATCTTCAGCACCTGAAGGGGAAGTCATATTACATGAAGACGAGGGACGATAGGGTTCGGCTCATCCAGTGCCTCCCCGATTCTAGTAAGGGTTTGACTCAAGATTTCTTTATTGTATCGGGGGAATGGCATGACGGTCTCCACTGCCCTATAGTGGAGGGAGAGCTAGGTAGGGTACCCAAAGTAGGGGGCGGTCTAGATTCTTGTATTTTTTCTTTGTTGCATATCTGCTTTCGTTGATTGATAATAGGAGTTTTGTTTCTTTTTCTGCAGATCCACATGCCTTCGCGCGTCATTTTCACCTGGTCAACAAGGAGGACTTGGAAACCGTTCTTAGGGCGAAACTTTTTCTGAACGAGGCTGACAACCAAGTTAGGGCCGCCCACAAGATCCTCAGATGCGATCCAGCCCAGAAGTCGTTCCCAATCCCAAAGCATGTTATCAGGGCTTGTGATCCTCGGCTCAAGCAAATCACTGTGGTAGAGGACGGTTTTGCATTTTTCGAAGGATCCTTCATTCTGGAAGGCATTCCGTTGGCAGGTTCTTCCTCATCCCATAAAGCGGTAAAGACCGAGGAAGGGAGCTCGGAGAAAGGAGACGAAGTGGTTGAACTAAGTTCGTTTGAGGACAAATTCAGTGTATTTGACCGAGTTAAACAACCCGAGGATCCTCTCGGCGATCTAGGGGATCCCCACTTGTCCGAAGCCGATCTTCAGCCCCCGAGGGTTGGTACCCAAACAGAGATGGGTCTTAAGAGACAGCCTCAAACCAGCCTTCTTAACCTGCTTGAAGGCAAGTCTGAGAGAAGTGTGCCAAAGGAGTTACAGCCCAAGCCCCCTCTCCCAGGACCTAAGCCTTCACCTACACAGACTAGGTCATCCTCTGTCCCTCAAATTTCAGACTCTCAGCCTAAATCCTCCGACCCAAAAAGGAAGAGATCCTCTAAGGGCAAGGATCCCGTGGATGGGGGCAGATCCCATTCTTCTCCGGGGGAAGATGAAGCAAGCCAACCTTCTAAACAACTGAGAATTGGTAGCCAGCATAAAGGAAAGGAAGTTGCTCAACAATCCGAGCCCCAGGCCTGGCTGCCTGCTGCCATGCTCCATGGAAAACCTTTGATGGATGACGATACGATCCGGGAATCCCGAGGAAATGAGGGGGCTTGCGTAGTCGATGCCCTGGAGAGATCCCTCATTCTTCCTGTCGACATGGCTAAGCTGGGGAGCATGAATAGGCCGGAAGTTGCCTACAACCTCAAGAGATACTTGTGCATGGTAAGACCTCTGATACTTGTTTATTTTGTTTGAACTTTATTGCCTAGCATCACCCCTCTCCTTTACGGCGTATTCGTTTTGGTTGGCAGGCTATCCAGGCTGTTTTCAGGTTGGACGAGGAGGTCGACGGCCAGAGTAACGCTCTGGCGCAGGAGCGCGACAAGTTCTTGAAGGCTGCAAGTACCCTTAAGAGATCTGAGGTAGATCTCAAGAAGGCGATCAGAAGTCTGGAGGAGATGACAAAGGATAGAGATAGAGCGGCCTCTGACCTAGCTGCGGCTACGAAGTAAGCCGAGGATCAGACAAAGCGCTTGCAGGATGCCGAGGGCTAACTGCGAGCTACCAAAGAAGTCGTTGCCGACCTGAAGAAAAAGTTGGCTGAGGCGGTTGGGGCAAAGGGTATTGCCGAGTACGCTAAGGATGAGGTCGTAAGGGCCAAAGAAAAGGCTGTATTTTCAAGAATACACGCTGAGCATTCCTTAGAACAGGCGGAGGAGGAGGCCTTTGCTGAGGGGGTCGCTAAGACTAAAACTACCTTCAAGGTTCAAATCCTTGAAGTATGCAGGCGTTTTTGTTCCCAGACCTGGAATGAAGCCCTCAACCAAGCGGGAGTTGATGCCTCATCCAACCTTAGGAGAGCAGAGAGAATATATTACCCCCCTGCAATTCGCGAGGTTATTCACATCATCTTCGAGGAGGAGTCTGCATTACCAGCGGCAAGTGAAAGTCAGACCAAGACTGCCGAGGACACCTTTTCAGCTGATAGACCTTCTGAGGAAGCTGAGCCCCATAGGGCGTTGGAGGGGGTTGGACCCGATGGTCAAGAAGTGCCCCAAGGTGGGGTGAGGCCTCCTGCTGACTCTCGAGCAACCCTCACTGTCCCTTCGATTTCTCCTACCGTGGAAGGGTCCTCTGAAGTAGCCCCTCCGAGTCAGGGTCCCTAAGTGTCAGTCGAAGCCTTTCAACAGGCTCCTCTAGACTAACTGCCTACCGAGTTTGGGGAGTAAGCCCTCTCGTTGGACCACCCCGCCTTAATGGCATAGGGCATTATTAGTTGTTTTCTTTTTCATTTCATTTTGCTTTTTGGCTCGGCGACATTGTAACGAGACTACATACTTTCTATTTGAAATATATATTAGTAGTTTACTTTTAGTTTCTTGATTGATGCTTCCTCTTATTTGTTATACGCTAATGTTTTGCTCAATACCTTGGTTTTGTTCTAGACTTAGTCTCATGAGGTAATTAGCTGTCCCTCAAGCGTGAATCCGAGGACGGTACCGCAACTCAGTTCTATCTAACACTTTTGTTCTTCTGCAAATAGTTAGCTTTCCCATAGGCTTGAGTTCGAGGACCATGCAAGACTTTAGTTCTGTCTAGTGCCCAGGCATATTTGAGTGGTTAGTTTTTTCATAGGTTTGAGTCCGTGGACCATGCAAGACCTTGGATCTGCCTAACACTTTTGTTCTTCTGTAAGTAGCTAGTTTCCCTATAGGTTTGAGTCTGAGGATTATGCAAGACTTTGATTCTGTCTAGTACCCAGGTATATTTGAATGGTTAGTTTTCCCATAG
The DNA here is from genome assembly GCF_002906115.3 of Quercus suber. Lineage (NCBI taxonomy): Eukaryota > Viridiplantae > Streptophyta > Magnoliopsida > Fagales > Fagaceae > Quercus > Quercus suber. Next base: position 293,666 of record NW_027069654.1, on the reverse strand, counting down.
GTTTGGGTCTGAGGACCATGCAAGACCTTGGTTCTGTCTAGTACCTAGGTATATTTGAGTGATTTGTTTTCCCATAGGTTTGGGTCCGAGGACCACGCAAGACCTTGGTTCTGTCTAACACTTCTGTTCTTCTGTAAGTAGCTAATTTCCCCATAGGTTTGAGTCCGAAGACCATGCAAGACCTTGGTTCTGTCTAGTACCCAAGAATATTTAAGTGGTTAGTTTTTCCATAGGTTTGGGTCCGAGGGCCATGCAAGACCTTGGTTCTGTCTAACACTTCTGTTCTTCTGTAAGCAACTAGTTTTCTCATAGGTTTGAGTCCGAGGACCATGCAAGACCTTGGTTCTGTCTAATACCCAGGTATATTTGAGTGGTTAGTTTTTCAATAGGTTTGGGTCTGAGGACCATGCAAGACCTTGGTTCTGTCTAATACTTCTGTTCTTCTGTAAGCAGCTAGTTTCAACATAGGTTTGAGTCCGAGGACCATGCAAGACCTTGGTTTTGTCTAGTACCCAGGTATATTTGAGTGGTTAGTTTTCCCATAGGTTTGGGTCCGAGGACCATGCAAGACCTTGGTTCTGTCTAATACTTCTGTTCTTCTGTAAGCAGCTAGTTTCCCCATAGGTTTGAGTCCGAGGACCATGCAAGACCTTGGTTCTGTCTAGTACCCAGGTATAAGCCTCGCTTCGTCGGAAGTGGGCCACCCTGTCGACTTGACCCTTGACCTCTCAATTCCTTGAGCAAGGGTGGTTTGGAATTATAACCTTACGTGTGGTAGTAATCTCGCCTTCAATTCAAGTTTCTGCCCTCTTCAATTACGAGGCGTCTCCTGACTATTCGCGTTCCCCGCTTGACGTTTCGATGCAGGAGGCGTGCTCTCATTAATATTTTCGTAGACTGATGCAGATCCAACGGTCAATAGCCGCCTTGGAACTCGGCTGTGATTAATGTCGTCGATAATTCTTCTCTCGAATTCTACGTCGATCAATTCTCACCAACTTCCACTCTCTATATAAGGCTATCAGGAGGGAAACATCCTTCTGCACTTCATGAACCTTCTAACAAAATAGGAAACATGCCCTCCCAACTTTTCGAGCTCCTTCAATAACCCTGTCAGAATTGTGATAAGAGTTTGGAGAAATGGGGTAGCCCTGGATGGGAGTGAGGGCGTACAGGCTAAAGGCCCTCCTCCCTTGACCGAGGGCCATTGCGGCTACAATTCGCGTCAGACTTCCGACGAGGCAAAATTTGGGCGTCACCATGATGGTGTCGTGCATGGCGACTAGGAGGGAGGTCCTTGAGGTACATAACGCCCTTCCCCGGGGCGTATCCAAGCCGGTGGAGGCGCGCAAGATTATGTCATGTTTGGTGCCCGGGTGTTGCCGTCTCCAACGGCCAACCGTGGTGGGGCTGGGAGAGAATCAAGGGAACGTCATGAGGAGGGGCTATCAGGCGCCCATGCGTCTGCTCCTCTCTTGTCGCTGGCACCACCGCACCGGCCTGCCTCAGCCCCATTCCCTCTAGTTAGCTTTAGGACAGGCCCGTCTGGGCCTCTATTTGTAACCGTAACTTTAAAACACGCCTGTCTGAGCCTTTGTTTGTATCTTGTATTTCTTTTTCATTTAATAAAATAATGCGATGCTTCATCTCTTTTCCTTTGAATCTTCTACTTTTCTGCAAAAATTTATTTATTTATTTATTTATTATTTATTTATTTTTTTTGGCACATCCTTGTTAATCTTTCGTAAACTAGCTATTTGGGAACGATTGTCTGTTGCGCCTATTAGTGCACAAATTCTTCCCATAGACGGCACCAATTGTAAGGACTCAATTTGGATTGGACCCATAATAGGGATTTACTTCTAATCCAACAAGCCCAAACAATACATTTTTAGAGAGTGGGATGAAGAATTAGGCCCTAACAGACAGGCAACTCTAAAAACAGAAGTTCACACCATTGGAGGTCGAGGCATCCAGGCTGCCCCTTAAGGTCACTCCTCGGCACTCATCCGAGGAGCTTCCTCTCTTTCCCTTTCTCTTTTCTCCTTTCCCCTCTTTTTGGCGTTCTACTGGTTCTTCTTATATAGCCCTCTTCCCTTATTCTCTTTCTTCCATCTGTTGATCATCCATGCGCTTTCTTTCTGACTGTCCATCCCATCAGCTGTACTATCAGTACTTAAGTAATTTACAGAGACCAAGGTTAACCAGTCCAGGAGTCACATCTCCATTAGTGTGGCCAGGGGGTTAGGTGGGCGCATTTATTATAGAGGTGACAACCTGTCCTGGGCTCGTTCCCCCCACCACTTGGGGTTAGTCTCGGTATGCCGAGGACAGGGATATTCTCGGTGGGGATTCTAAGAGCTTAGGCCTTCATACATCGTTTTCGTATAATACTTCTTCCTTGGCATTGGCCCTAGGCCAAATGTAAAGTGGGCCGAGGTTACCAGGCCCACGGGCCCCACAATTATAATTCTTTTATATTTTATAATGTAAATTTTAAACACATAAGAGAATAAATTTTAACTATTTAAGGTGTAACTATTTAAGGCGTAATCTGAGAGTGAATATTAATTGCTTAAGGTGTAATTTGAGAATGAATTTCAACATTTTAATTTATTGAAGGTGTAATTTAAGGGTGAATTTTAATTTTTTTAATCAAATAAGGTGTTATTCGAAAGTGAATTTTAACCACTTTTTTATTATAATTCTTTTATTTTTTATAATGTGAATTTTAACCGCATAACTTGTAATCGAGAATGAATTTTAACTATTTAAGGCGTAATCTAAGAGTGAATATTAATTGCTTAAGGTGTAATTTGAGAATGAATTTCAACATTTTAATTTATTCAAGGTGTAATTTAAGGGTGAATTTTAATTTTTTAATCAAATAAGGTGTTATTCGAAAGTGAATTTTAACCACTTTTTTATTATAATTCTTTTATTTTTTATAATGTGAATTTTAAACACATAAGTTGTAATTGAGAATAAATTTTAACTATTTAAGGCGTAATCTGAGAGTGAATATTAATTGCTTAAGGTGTAATTTGAGAATGAATTTCAACCACTTGAGGTATAATTTGAGGGTGAGTGTAAACATGAAGATGTAATATAATAGAATTCTAGGAATTTCAATATAGATATTTAAAAAAGTTTTGGAAATTTTAATCAAACAAGTGTAATTTCATATGATTTTTATCCAATTAAAATATAATCCAATGATGAATTTTCACCATCAAGGTTTAGTTATAGGATTTGTTTTTTAAAAAAATTTTAACCATCAAAGCTATAATTCAAAGAAAAAGACTTTATAATTTTTAGCCATTAAGGTGTAATTTTAAGAAAAAAGGGATTAGAATTTAACCATGAAGGTGTAATTCCAAAAAAATTATTTTAGAATTTTAGTCATTAAGTTGTTATTCTGAAAAGCTGATTGTAGAATTTTAACCATTTAAGCATAATTAAAGCATTTACATCAAGGAAATTAAAATTTTTGGCTTTTAACAACTCATAACACTACTTTATCTATTTTAACACATCACTTTACAACATACCCAACATCAAAAGATTTTTTTTTTTTTTTTATACCATTTCATTTAAATATTATATTTTTATTCTCTCAATAAGTTTCTTTCTCTCTCTTCATACCTGTCTCTTTCTTTCTCTTTCTCTGAAGCAACCCCACCACTTTCTTCTTAATCCAAGCAAGCCCACACCCACATCTACGGTTAGTCACTGCTAGCCACCACCACCGAAAACAAACAAAAAAAACCACCAGTTAGCAACCACCATAGCTACAACTGCCACTGTCACCACTACACACAACCATGATCCCCAACCACTAAAATCACAACCAAATCACAAGCCAAAACCACAATCTCATTACCACCAACAACTAGAAAAAGAAAAAGAAAAAGAAAAAAACCCACCAAAATCACAAACCGTAGTCTTCGCTCTCCTTGCCTTCCCTATGCCAAAAATTGCCGCCCTCCTCGACCACACCACAGCCGCTAGATTCCTCCTTGCGCTTAGCAACAATTACGTCCTCATGAGGTGCAATCGAGGTGTGCTGTACATGAGCAAGATCGATACTGGACTCACTTTTCCAGATTACTTCACGAGGTGAGATTGATATTGAGGAATTGTTTAACCACTGCATTAGAAGCCTCACATAGAGAGAGAGAGAGAGAGAGAGAGAGAGAGAGAGAGAGAGAGAGAGAGAGAGAGAGAGAGAAGATGAGACAGAAATGTTATTTTAATTTAACCACTGCATTAGAAGCCTCACATAGAGAGAGAGAGAGAGAGAGAGAGAGAGAGAGAGAGAGAGAGAGAGAGAGAGAGAGAGAGAAGATGAGACAGAAATGTTATTTTAATTGAAGTGTGTAATAAAAAATATTTTTTTTTTTTTAAGTTTTGAGCTACAGTAAACTGATATAGATAGCAGTTTATTGCATTTAGAGCATCCACAGCAGTGGAGTTAAAATTTAGCTATTTGGCACCACAAAAAGTTACTTTATTTATTTTACCTATATACATGTTCCAACAGTAGATCTATTTTAACTTTCAATATAATAAAATAATATAAATATCACAGTAAAATAAGATATCTACTACAAATAACCACTACACATAACCATCACGGCCACACACACAACCACATCCACAACCACCACCACCACCACAGCCTACAACAAAGGGGAAAAAAAAAATCAACTAAGCCCGTTCCCAAACCCACTAGACCCACCAAGCAACACCCATACCCACCACCACGAAACCACCCGAGCCACCACCATGAACACACCGATCTACCCACAAACCCACCCACACAGACACCGTATTGAACCCAACAACCCACTCACAAACCACACTGACCCAGCACAGCACACCAATCACACCACAACCCACCGACACCGATGAACCCAACTGATGCCGACAATTCAACCACACCACAGCCTACAGCCCACTGATACTGACGAACCTAGCCACCCACTGATGCTGATCTACCCACACAACCACAACCACCACCACACCACAACCCACAGCAGGGGAAAAAAAAAAAGCAACCAAGTAAGGGTGAGGTGGGCTAGCGGCATGGATTGGCAGCATGAGTTGGTGGCGTGGGTTGGCAGCGTGTGGGTGGGATGGCAGTGGTGAGAGAAAGTTGAGAGAGAGCTGAGAGAGTTGAGAGAAAGAGGTGAGAGTTAAGAGTTCTGGACGATAAAGAAAAGGAAAAAAGAAGAAGAAAAAAAAATTTTAATAGGAAGTGAGAATAACTTTTTTTTTTTTAGTTCTTAGCTACAGTGCACAGCCATAGATAGCTATGCACTGTAGTAATGAAGGTAAAAAAAAAAAAAAACCTTTAACTCCACTGCTGTATGGTTGATTTTTGTATTTTGGTGGAGCTAAAATAGCTATATAGCTATTTAGCTCCACTGCTACAAGTGCTCTTAAGTTGTCAAAATTTTTAAGTATACCAACATTGTTGTAGTGTGTTTTTTGTGGAATGAGTTGCTAAAATATTTTATTTATTTATTTATTTTTTTTTTAAGTTTTTAGCAACCTTAATGTGAATGTCTATAGATTCTTTTTGGGACAAAATTTAGCTAAAAAATTAGTTATAGCTTAAGATTACAACCTTACTCAATATATATATAGATATATATATATATATATATATTATTTTATTTTATTTTATTGGAGGTGAATTTTGACAAATCAACCATTAGATTATATCTTATTTTTATATCCTTTATACTTGCAAAATTTCTAGAAAATTAAAGATCCATAGCTATGTCATCAATAAATTGTTTATATTGTAAATTTTTGTAATTTAAAACTATGTATAAAATATAAGCTTATAGATCTATTGTAAATAATATTTGATTAACACAAAATTTGATATGTGTATTAAAAACGTATAGAACATGTAATTAAATGGTTAGATTTTCAAAATATGTAGTAATGTTTATTTCATTAAGTAAGGTTGTAGTTTAATACTACTACCAATTTTGTAGCTAACTTGGTCTATTTTTTTTCTTTTCAAAAACAACAATTTGGTTTTGGGGCATTTGGAAGATTTTATTCTTTTAAAACAATCTTGGGTTTTGACTCTTTATTTGCTAGGCTTGGGCCTAAAGAACCATGGTTTGGGCGTTTAAAATAAAAAACTTTGTGGATCGTCTGATGTTCGTACACTCTTCTTTATCTCTAATTCAAGAGGTCTCATTTTTAAAGAGCCCAATTGTCTAATTTTACCTTCAAATTTCGATTGGGTCTTGGGCAACAGCCCAAACCCCTTTACCTTAAAAGCTAAAAGTATTTTTATTTTTTATTTTTTGGGAGAGAAAGTGATTTTCAGTTATTGGGAGGGAGTGTTTGAACCAAACTCTACTTCTACTTTCAAGCTACCTTCGTACCTGAAACAGGTCCTCTATTTTTTTCAACTTCTTTCTTCTCTTATCTTCAATTCTTTAGATTTTCAATACGATTGTGGATATGTGTTTCATCTCTAATTCCATAGGGATAGGTTACGCAACCTCTCAAAGCCAACCTCATACACCCGTTGATCCTAGCAAGAGAAAGATCAAGAAGTACGTTGTTCCTCCATCAATGGATTATCAAGGTTGCCTTGGTGAGTCCGCTTTTCTCTTTCTTTTTGTCTTGGAAGATGAAATATTCAGTTTTGGCCCATAAAATTTTCTGCCATAGGGTGCTTTTGATGATATATTTTGCTTTTCTTTGATTTCCTTTGATACTCATTGTTGATCTTACTTGAGTGACTTTTGTATTGGGAATTTAGGATTCCATGTCCGATTGATTTTACAACTTGGGTTCCATTTTTCTGCACTCCAATTGTTTTATGAAAATGTCTCAATGAATAAACCTTGCGATTGATTCCTAAGGAATTTGGGTATGGATTGGATCCTTCTTGAAATTTGTTTCTTTCCATGAGAATGACTTAATTTAATTATCAAGACTCATTCTTGGACTTGGACATGCTATCTTGTGAATTTTTGAATGTCATGAACAAGTTATGAATTTCCCACAAAACATGTAACTTTTGATTCCTAACACATCTTAGTTACAAATCTAAATGTTCACCTTGTTATGAGGAATCGGACCTGGCAATGCATCACGTGAGACCTCATGTTTGAGATTTCTCTTTGATGTACTAGATATTTCATGGTGCACATGATTCTTGATTGCGACTTGTTATGCTTTGTTTTAATCTCAAGAGCCAAACATAGAACATGCATTGTTCCTCTTAGGTTCTTTAGCCCAACTCTCTACGATGACAAGTCCATGATACGATATGCTATGAATGAGAATATGAATATAATTACATGTCAACCATGTCATGAAGAACTGAATTTATATTTAAAACAATGCATGATGTAAAACATCACATGTGAAATTTCTACTTATGCATGGAATGATGCATTGACTATTCCAACATGTTAATGACGAATAAATGTAGTGAGTCATAGGTTTATAGACTTTAATGAACTTGTGAAGGCTGTTTTGAATTTTGACTTGAGTAGGATGAGTTAGTTGTGACATACCTTTTTTCGCGTTATAGTAAGAACCCGTGATCCTTATCTTCTCCCTCTCAATGTTCAATGAAACCTTCTACTAAAAGAACAACGAATTGGGCTTGATTGTAGGCAACCTAAATACATCATTTAGGTGGAGCGATAAATAAACAGAAAACATATTTCCCCTTAAATACAAAAATCAAATTATTCATGAAGTTATTAAGGTTGGAATCAAAGAGTTTACCCATGAAACCTAAGCAACATGGATACTCCATTATTGCTCAAGTGGGTGTATTTGATATGTATCCGTACTTGATATTTATGGCAAACCTTTGCATTAGGCTTACTTTATTTTATTTTATTTTATTTAAGAAAAAGTGATGATTGGTTTGGGATATGACCATGACATGGCCCTGATATGACCTTCTCGATCTAGATGCAATTGTAACCCAACATCTAATAGTGAGAAATTGCCGAAGCTTCTCATTCAAAGAGGGGCGGGTGGTTATTGAAGTTTGCAAAGTCTAAAACTTCAGCATGTTGGATGCACCCAAACCCCGTTAATCAAAATTCGAGTAGTTAGCTGAGGAAGATAAAAACTTTGCAATATATAAAAATATAAAAAAAAATATATTAAATAATTACTTAATACATGTACCCCCGCTGTTTTGTATCCTAGCTAGTATTTCAGGAATTGTTGTATTTTTGTATCTTGTATTGTACTCGAAAATGTACTTGTGCTTGTTACCTTGAAATAAAGGATGCGTGAACTCTTTCAACCTCGGCTTTTAGTTCCTTTTACTTGATTGCTTATTCAACCTTCTCTACTTGAATCTTGGCCTTAATTAGTCTCCAAAAGTTCAGACTCCTTACTGTACAATACTCCAAATTTCTCATTAAGTTCACTTGAAATTTGAATTAGGGTTCTCTACTTTGCAATGATAGCTTCATAATTTTTGGTTAATTCAGTTAATTGAATTAACTTAACCCTTGGATCCTCATTCAATAATTTATCATCCGACTCCATCGTTGTCGCAATGGCTAAAGTGCGATGAATGAGTTTGGAAAACTTTGGACAGGTTTTCCAAAATCATCAAGAGATACAATACCTTGTAATTTGGATAAAGACTTGTCTATAAGACCACAATGGCATAATAAATCATTGAATGTAGTTGATGTGGTGAAGTAAATTGAAACGTGGTTAATAATATCCAAGATAAACCTCCCTACACTACAAAAAAGCTAGCTAATTGCGTTTATTAAACACAGCTATAAATGAGATATGTAGCCACGTTTTTTTGGTGTTTTTAGCGGTGTTTATGTGGGTAGGCATATGGCCGCATTTGAAAAACGTGGCTATAGACATGCCGAATTTTTTATTTTTTATTTTTTTAAAGATGTCCTATAGTTGCGTTTGGAAAACGTGGCCATAGGCACACCTAAAGCCACACTTTATAGAAACATGGCTATAGTGTTGTTTGTAGCCGCGCGTTTCAAGCGTGGCTATAGGTTGAACAATATATATATATATATATATATATATTGGAAAAAGGACCTATAGTTGCGTTTTAAAATTGCAGCTATAGCCTGCCTATAGCTGTATTTCCCTAACCACGGTTTAAAGCATGTCCATAGCTACATTTTAAAACCGCGGCTATAGCCTGCCTACAGCTACGTTTTCTTAACTATGGTTTAAAGCATGTCTATCAATTTCACACAAACTCATATCACTCCTCAAAAAAACCCTAAAAAAAAACCCTCGCTCTCTATCACTCTCAATGCCACGCCGTGCTCTGAGCCACATTGTCGTGCTTCAATTGACGCTACTGCCACCGAGAACCTAAAGCCACCATTGCCGAGAACCTCTTTACGCCGTCTAGCAACTCACACTCTCCACCACCCATTTCCCTTCTCCATCTCCACTCCACCGGCCACTACTGACCAATTCCTAGTTCAGTTCTCAGAACTCTCTCTCTTAACTGCCATAGCCATCATTCTCAAGCTGCCTAATCGAAAACTCGTGTTCTCGAAGCTTTCGTGGTCTACGTCATCGTTTGCCATAGGTCAGAACTCTCTCTCTCTCTCTCTCTCACAATTTTTCTTAATTTAACCCTATTTTTTGGTTGCTTAGTAACTAAGTAAAAACTGGAAATGTTTTTGTATTTGGTGCTTGATATGCTTATATATGGATTTGCAAACTCTTTTTGGATGTGGGTCTTTGAAGCACTTATGTGGTTTGTGAGTGTAATTTGATATGGGTTCAGTGTGAAAAGAGTATGAAAGGTGTTTGTGAAAAGTTCTCTTAGAATTTTTCAAGTCACAATATTATTAGGTTGGGGTCATTTTGGTTCCTAAAATTGTTGGTGTTGCTATTTGAACTATCTTGATAGCTTTGACATCTCCTCCTATAGTCCTATTAGTTAAGTTAATTAAACAATGATAGATCTAGAGGTAAATTCATCATGTGGTCTTATTTGTGATTGCAATGGTAGTCTTATTAGATTTCTTAATGAATCTGGACTTCACTTTCTCCTGCGTGTAAGAACTATGAGCTAGCTGTATGTACGCAAAGGACTATGTTAATTAATACCTATGATGAAGGGAACAAAACATCTTTATACACAATATTTCTTGTGTGAACACCTTCCTCCTTTGATATTCTTCCTTTTTGCACCAATAGTTTTGTGGTGGATTGGGAAACTCCCCTTGACAGCGCCACATATAATTGGCTAAGACTAAAAACATGATCAGGAAGATAAATTCCAACAGTTGGAATTGTTTGACCTTGTGCTTCTTTTATTGTAATTGCAAAGCTCAAACATATAGGAAAATGTCGTCTGATCATGACAAATGGTAGGTGTATATTTTATGTTGCCTTCAAAGGGATTCTTGGCAAGAAAATGTGTGTACCCACATATTTCTAGTCAAAATTTTAGCTTCAATTACGTTGTTAAAACATCCATAGCATATCAATCTTGTATGATTACATAATCTGACTTTTGGATTTATATTGCAACAACATAATTGGAGCACCCTTTTTCAGCCTTGATATCTGTGGTGGTAAACCCCCTAGAGATATAGAATTTAGGAATTCTTGTTGATATAGATGTTGCGTGTCTCCTTCAACCTCATCAAAAGAATGTAACATAAACTCATCTCTTAAGAACTAAGAAATTATCTTTGCATTAAGCTGTTCAACATCATCATTTATAGGTGTTAGCAAAGAACTATTAACCATATATCTTGCATCATTGGCATGTTCTTGCAAACTTGGAAAAACTTGATCAATCAAGTTGTATATAGAATGCTGACCCTCCAATTGCATTGCCATTGAAGGGGGTAGTTTAATAAAATCATCGATTATAAATGGTTCATTCCCATCACCGATGCGTTGTATATACTTAGCAAACTCTTCATCGTTGACAGACCGTATATTCTGCTTCAAATGTAACACTTTGACGTCTTTCCATAATGGGGACTTGACTATGCATGCATCAATCATTTCTACCTTTGTACCCTTTGGAACAACCGGAAGTACTTGACAAAAATCTTCCCCCCAAAATTAGCACCTTCCCACCAAAAGGTAAATTTACTTTCATAATATCTTTAAATGTTCTATCTAAAGATTCAAGTGCACGTCCATTTACCATTGGGCCTTCATCCCAAATAATTATGGTGGCACGTCTAATAAGTTTAGTTAAGTCTGATTGTTTACTTATTGAGCAAGTAGATGAAGTATTGGGAGTTAAAGGAATCTTAAACCTGGAATGCGCTGTTCTTTCACCAGGGAGTAATGTTGTTGCTATGCTAGATGTAGATGTGGCAATTGCAATGTGACCGGCTTTTCTCAAGGTTGCTAATATTGTGCGATACAAAAATGTTTTCCCAATTCCCTCTGACCCATCGACAAAGAATATCATGCTTTCCTTATGATCAATAATAGTCATGATTGTCTCATATGCAACTCTTTAGTCATTATTCAACTTCTCAATTAAAGTGAGTTCATCTACATTAGGAACAATTAGCTCATCTTGTATGAGTCTTGGTATAGCTAAATCATTGTCAGATTCTCCAGTTAAAATCGGCAAATCATACTCTGTGATGTGCTTTCCATGCTGTAAGAGCAATGCCTCTAAATCATTGAGAAGTTTATTTGTACGTGTCTCTGTTGTAACAGATGTTGATGGGTAATCTTTTACCATATATGGGTAGAACTCATTCCACAATTCTCTTACTCTAGTTGGTAGACAAAATACCAATATTGTTGCAAACAATCTTCTTAAAGCTGATGGCATTTGAATGTCTCTTGCCTCAAGCAAACACTGTCGTATGTTGTTATAATTCTCTAGTAAACCATTTTGTTCAGTTGCTTGCTTAAAAGTTGGATAGGTTATTCCATTGACAGTCAATAAATTGTCAAATCTTGTTGGCTCCTTAACATGATTAAAAAGAACACGCAGATTGAACTTCTCTTCATCAAATGATGAAATAGTATATACCCTGCCCGCTACTTTTTTATGAGATCTTCTTTGTGTCAATGTTTTGTTTTTATAATCCCAACAATAATGCTTAGGAAACTCTCTATACAGATAATTTTGTACATCATAATCAATCAAATTCATATAAAAAAAATCAGTGAGCATTGTCTTTTTACTTCACTCCAAAACATTAGTAATAGGTTCATGTGGTCTAAAATGTACCTGTCGTTTATCTAGAAGATGAATTTGCAAACGAAAAACGGTAGGGTACATTTGATACATAGGAAAAGCAAATATCTTCTAACATGCCTTTGGAGCATATACCCATCTTGCATTAATGTACTGTTGGACCTCATCATAATTTAGGCCTGATCTAACTTCCATAGAGACACGATCTGGGCCTTTATACACATATTTATATAAGTACTTTACACTCTTGATATTGCAACACATTTCAACATTAATATGACAATTATATTTCAGCAGTAACAACGGATTATATGGAACAACCCAAGTGTTATCTACCATAATCCTGCAATGATCATTCAATGGCACAAGATTATTAGTATTATATCATTTGTAAATAGGATATGAGTCATTGCCTTGGTAGGTTTCTGGCGAGAAAGGTTTTGGGTATCCTTTTTTACATTGCCCATTTTTCATGCACGGTGATCTTGGATTTTGTATTCTACAAGGACCATATATTATATGCTTCAGTACAGCTTTATGTAACTGAGGTTGTTCCTCCTTACACGGCATTTCTGCTTTAACAACCTGATCATAATCCTCTAGATTATGCAATTTATCATCTTCATTGAGAATTATAAGCAGGTGTGCATGTGGTAAACCCCTTTTTTGGAAGTCAAAGACCTCCTATCTTGGATTGCACGTCATTGTTATGAATAAATCTGGCTTCCCAAGCTTTTGAACCAATGACATTGCATCTTGAAATTGTTGGATCCTATCACATGGGCTTTCCACGAATGATGATGGTAGAATGGTTCTATGTCCAACATTTCCTAAATATAAGATGACAAAGTTGGGCCATTAATAAATACTGATACAAATTCGTCATTAATAAAGTAATGTAAATTTCAAGTGTGAAGTTTACATTACCAGTATCATTCTCTCCTTCATGGAAAGCATCTTGTAGGCCTTGTTATAGATCTGCCCTAATATAATCTTGATTATACTCAAACCACCTAAGCTTGTGTGTTTCAATTTTTACATAATTATCAACAACATATTGTTATGAAAGGCGTCCTCCATACCAGATCATCGATAGATCATTGTGGCAAATCTTCGACAATAGTAAAAATAGATTTAGGTTCAATTATTTCATAGTGTAAGCGGCATTTTGAAATAATAGATTGAAAACAATAAAATTATTACTTGAAGGATGTATGCATAATAATCGTGACATGACACTTTCTTTCTATTAGCGTCGCGTGTGTTGATATCTCATCCATATGTTCCAAATGGAAAAAGTATTGGGTACTGCAATGGATTATAAAATCCTGCTATATCTTGGACATTGATCAAATTAAACAAAAATTCACCTATTATTTAGAAGTAATTTTTTCCATGATTTTATAATTTTATCTTTAAAGAAAAGAGGAAAAAAAAGAAAAAAAAAAAAGAAGAAAACTCACGTTTTATAGATTTTTACCTAGGTACTTTTTATTTATTAAACTTTTGGGCTTGAGTTCAAAATATATATATATATATATATATGCACCAAAAAATCTTTGGTAAGGATATTTTTCCATCCCTGCAACATATTGAGGATGTCTCTTGATGGAACAAACGGGCATTACAAAAGTGACATGTTTTTGGTTGTGGTAGTTGGTACTTAATGATCTCTCTACCTTCTTTAAAATCTTTGGCACAATTGTGTCTGCCTTGCATACAATTTGTTACATGTGCAATACCATCAAATGTGTTGTCAACGCCTAATTTTAATTTTGAGTAAAAAAATTAGAGATAAAGAGTGTAATGATAGTTATAAAGGAAAATATTAAAAAATTGTATCAAATATTATGTTGTGAAATAAGCAAAATATTAATAATGTTTCAAATGTGTATCGTGTAAACAAATAATGAAAATGATAATAATAAATATGTAAATTGAAATAAAAATGGTGACATTGAGTGACAAACCTTGTTCTTTGTAGCCATTCCCATGATTTTGATCATTTATATTTTCAACTTCTTCAGTTCTTTCTACATCTGCAATGTAATTATAAAAAACGCTAATTTAAAAAAAAAAAAAATTATAATGGTGCAAAGTTTATAAATATTTGACATAAAACTTACCATCATTAACATCAGAATTTATATGACTTGGTCCAGCCTTAAAATCATTTGACATTATAGTTGGATATATTGGAGGTAAACCTCAAGTTATTATAAACATTAAATTAGTATTGTTCTTGATATTGACATAATTTAATGTTATCAAGAACAAAACTAATTTAATGTTTATAATAACTTGAGGTTTACCTCCAATATATCCAACTATAATGCCAAATGATTTTAAGGCTGGACCAAGTCATATAAATTCTGATGTTAATGATGGTAAGTTTTTATGTCAAATATTTATAAACTTTGCACCATTATATATATTTTTTTATTTACAAAAATTAGCGTTTTTTATAATTACATTGCAGATGTAGAAAGAACTGAAGAAGTTGAAAATATAAATGATCAAAATCATGGGGATGGCTATAGAGAACAAGGTTTGTTACTCAATTTCACTATTTTTGTTTCAATTTACATGTTTATTATTATCAATTTTATTATTCGTTTACATGCTGCATATTCGAAACATTATGACTATTTTTCTTATTTCACAACATAATATTTGATACAATTTTTAAAATTTTCTTTTACAACTATCATTACACTCTTTATCTCTAATTTTTCCTTGAAATTAAAATTAGGTGTTGACAACACATTTGATGGTACTGCACATGTAACAAATTGTATGCAAGACAGATACAATTGTGCCAAATATTTTAAAGAAGGTAGAAAGACCATTAGGTACTAACTACCACAACCAAAGACATTCTTGATATCCTTACCAAAGATTTTTTGGTGCACGTATTATTTTTTTGAACCCAAGCCCAAAAGTTTAATAAATAAAAAGTACCTGGGTAAAAATCTATAAAACGTGGGTTTTTATTTTTTCCTCTTTTCTTTAAAGATAAAATTATAATATCATGGAAAAAAATTACTTCTAAATAATATATAAATAATAGGCAAAATTTTTGTTTGGTGGTAATTTGATCAATGTTCAAGATACAATATGATTTTATGATCCATTGTAGTATTCAATACTTTTTCCATTTGGAACATATGGATGGGATATCAACACACGCGACGTTGATAGAAATAAAGTGCCATGTCGCGATTATTATACATGCCTCCTTTAGGTAATAGTTTTATTGTTTCCAACCTATTACTTCAAAATGCCGCTTACATTATGAAATAATTGAACCTAAATCTATTTTTACTATTGTCGAAGATTTGCCACAATGATCTATCAATGATTTGGTATGGAGGACGCCTTTCACAATAGTATGTTGTTAATAATTATGTAAAAATTGAAACAAACAGATTTATGTGATTTGAGAATATTAAAGATTCTATTAGGGTGGATCTGTACCAAGGCCTACAGGATGTTTTCCATGAAGGAGAGAGTGATACTGGTAATGTAAACTTCACATTTGAAATTTACGTTACTTTATTAATAGCGAATTTGTATCAATATTTATTAATGGCCCAACTTTGTCATCTTATATTTAGGAAATGTTGGACATAGAACCATTCTACCATCATTATTCGTTGGAAGCCCACGCGATATGATCCAACTGTTTCATTGGTTCAAAAGTTTGGGAAGTTAGATTTATTCATCACAATGACGTGCAATCTAGGATGGGAAGAAATCCAAAATGAGCTTTTAGCTGCACAAACTGCACAAGATCATCCAGACTTGCTTGCAAGATTTTTCAAATCGAAATTTGAAGAATTGAAAGATGATATCGTGGTCAAGGAAGTTCTCGAAAGAGTAATTGTATATGTGCAGGTCTTTGAGTTCCAAAAAATGGGTTTACCACATGCACACATGCTTATAATTCTCAATAAAGATGATAAATTGCATAATCTAGAGGATTACGATTGGTTTGTTAAAGTAGAAATACCGTGTAAGGAGGAACAACCTCAGTTACATAAAGCTGTACTGAAGCATATGATACATGGTCCTTGCAGAATACAAAATCCAAGATCAACGTGCATGAAAAATGGGTGATGTAAAAAAGGATACCCAAAGCCTTTCTCGCTAGAAACCTACCAAGGCAATGACTCATATCCTATTTACAAACGATATGAAACTAATAATCCTATGCCATTGAATGATCATTGTAGGATTATAGTAGATAACACTTGGGTTGTTCCACAAAATTCTTGGTTACTGCTGAAATATAATTGCCATATTAATGTTGAAATGTGTTGCAATATCAAGAGTATAAAGTATAAATATATGTATAAAGGCCCAGATTGTTTCTATGGAAGTTAGACCAGGCCCAAATTATGATGAGGTTCAACAATACATTGATGCAAGATGGGTATGTGCTTCAAAAGCATGTTGGAAGATGTTTGCTTTTCCTATGTATCGAATGTACCCTACCATTTTTCGTTTGCAAATTCATCTTCCAGATAGACAACATGTATGCTTTAGACCACATGAACCTATTGCTAATGTTTTGGAGCGAAGTAAAAAGACAATGCTCAATTTTTTTTATATGAATATGATTGAACATGATACACGAAATTATCTATATAGAGAGTTTCCTAAGCATTATTGTTGGGATTATAAAAACAAAACATTGACACGAAGAAGATCTTATAAAAAAGTAGTGGGCAGGGTATATACCGTTTCACCATTTGATGGAGAGAAGTTCAATCTGCATGTTCTTCTTAACCATGTCAAGGGGCCAATAGGATTTGATGATTTATTAACTGTCAATGGGATAACCTATCCAACTTTTAAGCAAGCAGCTGAATAAAGGGGTTTACTAGAGAATGATAACAGTATATAACAGTGTCTACTTGAGGAAAGAGACATTCGAATGCTATCAGCTTTAAGAAGATTGTTTACAACAATATTGGTATTTTGTCTACCAACTAGAGTTAGAGAATTGTGGAATGAGTTCTACTCATATATGGTAGAAGATTACCCATCAACATCTGTTAAAACAGAGAAACGTCGTACAAATAAACTTCTCAATAATTTAGAGCCGTTGCTCTTACAACATGGAAAGCACATTACAAAGTATGATTTGCTGATTTCAACTGGAGAATGTGACAATGATTTAGCTATACCAAGACTCATACAAGATGAGCTAACTGTTCATAATGTAGATGAAGAACTCACTTTAATTGAGAAGTTGAATAACGATTAAAGAGTTGCATATGAGGCAATCATGACTGTTATTGATCGTAAGGAAAGTATGATATTCTTTGTCGATGGGCTAGGAGGAACTGGGAAAACATTTTTGTATCACATAATATTGGCGACCTTGAGAAAAGCCAGTCACATTGCAATTGCCATAGCTATATCTGGCATAGTAGCAACATTACTCCCTAGTGGAAGAACATCGCCTTTCAAGTTTAAGATTCCTTTAACTCCCGATGCTTCATTTACTTGCTCAATAAGTACATAATTAGACTTAGCTGAACTTATTAGACGTGCCATGCACCATAATTATTTGGGATGAAGCCCCAATGGTAAATCGATGTGCACTTGAATATTTAGATAGAACATTTAAAAATATTATGGAAATAAATTTACCTTTCGGTGGGAAGGTGCTAATTTTGGGGAGATATTTTTGTCAAGTACTTTTGGTTGTTCCAAAGGGTACAAAGGCAGAAATGATTGATGCATGCATGTTCAAGTTCCCATTATGAAAAGACGTCAAAGTGTTACATTTGAAGCAGAATATGAGGTCTGTCAATGATGAAGAGTTTATTGAGTATATACAACGCATCGGTGATGGGAATGAACCATTTATAATGGATGATTTGATTAAACTATCTCCTTCGATGGCAATGCAATGGGAGGGTCAGCATTCTATATACAACTTGATTGATCAAGTTTTTCTAAGTTTGCAAGAACATGCCAATGATGCAAGATATACGGTTGATAGGGCTTTGCTAACACCTATAAATGATGATGTTGAATAGCTTAATGCAAAGATAATTTCTCAGTTCCCAGGAGATAAGTTTACGTTACATTCTTTTGATGAAGTTGAAGGAGATACGCAACATCTATATCAACAAGAATTCCTAAATTCTATATCTCCAGGGGGTTTACCACCACATATATTGAGGCTGAAAAAGGGTGCTTTGTTGCGCAATATAGATCCAAAAGTCGGATTATGTAATGGTACAAGATTGATATGCCGTGGATGTTTTAACAATGTAATTGAAGCTGAAATTTTGACTGGACAATATGTGGGTACACATGTTTTCTTGCCAAGAATCCCTTTGAAGACAACATAAAATGTACACTTGCCATTTGTAATGATTAGACGACAATTTCCTGTACATTTGAGCTTTGCAATTACAATAAACAAAGCGCAAGGTCAGACAATTCCAACTGTTGGAATTTATCTTCTTGATCATGTTTTTAGTTATGGCCAATTATATGTGGCGTTGTCAAGGGGAGTCTCCTAATCTACCACAAAACTATTGGTGTAAAAAGGAAGAATACTTGAGAAGGAAGGTGTTCACACAAGAAATATTGTGTATAAAGATGTTTTGTTCCCATCATCATAGGTATTAATTAACATAATCCTTTGGTGTATTGACTTTGAGCTGTCTTAGAATTTGCTTCATTGTCAGTTGAAGAATTGTTTTCTATCAGTGTTGCAGTCTTGTGGATAAGGTAGGGATCCTTACTACACACTATGAGATCAAAATCATTTCCAAAATTTTGAATGAATCCTCTAATATGTCTATTTGTATGGTTTTAATATAAAAAAACTAGTACATTTCTTATGATAAGATTGTCCTATCAAGTAATGAACCCAAAGAACTGAAAGAACCAAATAAGGTGTATAGAATTTGATTGAGTATCGACATTACCAGTAATAGCATTATCCTATATAATACATGTTTAGTATAAAAAATTGAACCAATGTTGTGTGTCTTAGGAACAATCCTTCCCCTTTTGCTAGTTTTTTAAAAACTACAAACTTGTTGCTGAGAAAAACTAGTAAGAGATACATTAGCAAGAGGGTTCTAACCATCATTCTTGGCCAACCTAGATTAGTATTACCTAGAATGAACAAATTTGAATTGCTCAAAGGTCACCATAATCTAGATCAATCCCGTCTACGCTCTCATTAAATGAAAAAGGATGGTGAATTATATTTTCAGAATTTCTGAAGGATATTAGGTGCCAAACAAGATAAATTATTTGCCCTTACGCCTGTATATCTAGCAAGTCGAGGAAATTCAGTAGGAAACTCATGACCCAGCCTTTGACAATACAATAAAGACTTATACTCCCCAACCAAGAACGTGATGCACAAGAAAATTCAAATTAGTCATGCCAGGGTTTATAGGGTGAAAGATAGCTTGGTTAATACCGTAATAAATATAACCCAAAAAAATTAATAAAAATGTCAAAGAAACTCTAACTCCTTCATCCATTAAGGATGCCATGTAAAATGTCTCTAGTTTCATCACATCATTTCGATACTAAAGAATAAAGTGACTAAGCCATACTGCCAAAAAAAGAAACCAACTTCTCCTTATCTAAAATAGACAAGGAAAATTCATGCGTGAAATAATGAGTTTCCATCCCTTGTAAGTAAAATTAAAATTTTCTCCAAAACCAGCGTAAACTAATTCTTTTCAATAAAAATAGTGACTCTATTGAGACCAAGTAACCATAGAGTCTCCGAAAAAACCATAACTTTACATGAATTCTTAAAACTTCCATTAATGTAGGAAGGAAGTTATTCCTATATATTAATAACTCATTTGTTGGGATAAATTTCATTATAAGGAACGCGAAATACTTGTAAACACCCCAATAATTTTGAAAGCACATAAGTTTAAACTCATCTCGCCAGCGCTATGATGCAAGGTTTCAGTTAAATGAGCTTCACAATTCACACAATTCCCTTTAAATATTTTTGTCATGATTATTTAAAAGAATAACATAATACATCCACTGCACCATAAATATTGGCCTGGTGTAAAACATCATTCAAAATCAACAAAGACCATTCTATCAAATAAAGTTGGAAATTGTGGCTTTTATTAAAAAGGACTTCGTTGATTTAGGAAAAACAAAATGAGGTGTTACGTCGGGTCAATACTTATTCTATAGTGCGTGTATCATGTTACTCTTTTGATTGTGATAAAAATATTTATAAGGGAATTTTGTAAATTGTGGAGCTCATTAAATAATACCTTGCACCATGATACTAGTGAGATGAATATTAATTTATGTGATCTCAAAATTATGAGTTTACCGGTATTAGGTGTTCTTTACGATGAATTTATCCCCACAAATGAGTTATTGATACGTGAGAATGTCTACCTTCCTATACCAGTGGAAGTTTAAGGATTCATGAGAAGCGATATACTTTTCTTGGAGAAAGTTACTTGGTCTCAATGGATTCACTACTTTTCTCGGGAAGAATTAGTTATATGTTGGTCTTGAGGGAAATTCTACTTTTACTTACAAGGGGATGGAAGTTCATTTTTTCATGCATGAATTCCTTTTGTTTGTATTGGATTAGGGGAAGTTGATTGCTTTTTTTTGCATTATGTCTTATGGTCTGTTTGGATTGAGGGAAAGAAAAGGGGAGTAGAGTAGAGTAGAGTAGAGTAAATTTAGAACAAAATTAGCTTATTTTTAGCCAACTCTATTCTATTCCCCTCCATTCTTCCTCATTTCCTCCTCCATCCAAACAGACCATTACTCTTTTTGTTCTTCATTATGGGAACGATGTGGTGAGGCGATAGACCTTTGACATGGCATCTTTAATGGCTGAAAGGGTTAGAGTTTCTTTAGCACCTAATGACTCAGGCGATATTTATCATGGACTTAACCAGGTTGCCTTTCACCTAAGAGGCTCTGGTATGACCAACCTAATTTGTTTATGTGCACTACGTTCTTGGTTGGTTTAAGGAGTATATGCTTGTATTGTACCATTAGAGACTAACTTATAAGTTTCTTGCAGGATTTCCTTTTCTCGCGAAATGTATGGGTGTACGGCAAATGATTTTACCTTGTTTGGTGCTTGCATGTCCTTAAAAAGTTCTGAAAATATTATTCGTCATCCTTTTTTGTTTAACTAGAGTGTAGATAGAATTGATCTCATGGATCTTGGTGACCTTTTAGATGAGCAATTCGAATTCCTGGTGTTTATTCACCTTTGGGGTATTACTAGTCTAATTCGGTCAAGAATTATGGGTGGAAGCATACTACCCATATAGATGTGCTTTATAGTTTGCTCTTACCGGTAATTATCGATACTGAGTCAAATGCTCTACACCTAAGTTGGGTTATTAATCCATCGAGTTTATTACTTGACAGGACAATCTTATCATAAGAATGAACCCAATTTTGTTATTAAAATTATACCAATAGAAACTTCCAATATTAGATTACCCATTTTGACTATAAGAAATTGATTCTAATCCCACAACGAGTGGTAAGGATCCCCCATTTATTTGCAAGACTAAATCCCAAAGCTAATAGAAAACGTTGTTTAATTGATGATGATGTGTTCTTTAATTGAAGATGATGTGAAATTAAGAGGGTTCGTTATAAAAGGTTAGAAGGGTTAGACGACACCAATAATAGGGGCACAGCACCTGTACCTTATCACGATTTGCTAGTCCAATAGGTAGTTGGGACTTCACACGATACTGAATCTTAGGTACAAGTCAATATGCCAGAAGATAATAATCTCGTGGAAGACCTCATGGATTTAATTAGTGGGTTTTGTAGAGGAAGATTTGTAAGCAGATTTCTCCAATGAAAGTCCCAATTACATGGCTTCTCAATTGCAACAACTATTTTTGTTAATTGAAAATGTGGATAATGTACTGAACCATTTGACAGGGAAGTTTATATTGGAAATTGTTAATTAGGTTTTAGGTTACTTCACCACATAGACCACATTCAATGATTTATTGTGCCTTAGTGGTTTGATAGACAAGTCTTTATCTAGGCCGCAAGGGATTGTATTTTGTGATGATTTGGGAAAACTTATAGTATAGTGGTTCTCTGAACACATTCCTTGTACTTTTAGGCATTGCTACAACAATATAGTTAGAAGAAAAATTATTAAATGAGGATTTAGGGTTGACCTAATTTGATTATGTGAATTGTCTAACAGCCATTAAGATGTCCTTTCAAAGCAGGGAAATTAATGAGAAATTAGGAGTAATATATATATATATATATAGAGTACCACTTAGTAGTTTAGATGGCCAAATCCTGATGTGTTTTTTTAAAATATTATTTTTTAAAGACTTTTGTAGCCAAGAGAGAGATAGGGCATGAGATCCTAATCTTCAGCTATAAGATCAATTAATAGCTTTTTTTTTTTTAATGTTATTGAATTAGCTTGAAACTCTTTCAAAAATTATTCCTTAATTTTTTTAACCATATGAAGAAAATATTTGAACTTCTATAGATTGTAATAATATCCATCAACCCCTGAAGATTAGAGAATTACATATGAGGTTTCATTACTTATAGTTTTATATATTTGTCCTTCCACCACACTATATTCCCATAAGCCATTAGGACTGAATTAATATCATTGTCATGTCCCTAGCTTATGTAACCCTTAATTTCTTGATTTAATAATTTCTATTAGACTCCAAACTATCTTTGAAAGATATTATAAACATATACATATATATATATATACTTTATTTTATATATAAAAAATGTTTTTGAAAAAAGTCACCGGCCGGTTTTGTTTTGAGTCCAACTCCAATATAAAAATCAATTGAATATACTATTTTCTTTAGAGATGGGTGGATTCACTGTTGAGCATTTACATATTTTACTCACTACACACATAACCCAAACCAATGTGTTTGTATATAGCATTTAAAAGAGCATCACTAGTTGGCATCATCAAAGCTATGTGTATGATAAATAAATATATACTCTCATGTTTGAGGACAATAGGAAAATTGTGATAGAACAACCTTTTAACTAATAGTGATCACTCCATAGCCTTTAAAATTAGGGATGACAATTTTTGCTCGACCTGTAGGGACCCGACCCGACCTGACCTTAATGGGCCGGGTTTTACCCGGTCCGATTAGGAATAGGGTCGGGTATGGGTTTTTTTTAAAAAAAATCCAAAGCGAGTCCGGGTTGGGTCTGGGTTTTATCAAAAAAATCCGAGACCCGACCCAAAACCATGCTCGAATAAAAACCTGGTACCCTAAAATTACAAAAATATCCTATATATATATATATATACACACCTATAATCTAACCCTAATCCCTCATTTTTTCAGCACTCACGCCTCCCTCCCTCAGTCTGACACTTCCTCTCCCACAGCTCAGTCCCTCATTTCAGCTCAGTCACTCTGACACTCCCTCACCCTCATTCCTACACTCTAACACTCCCTCACCCTCACTCCCACACTCCCTCATGCCTCCCTCCCTTAGTTCGACACTCCCTTGCCCTCAGCTTAGTCCCTTATTTTAGCTTAGTCACTTCAACACACCCTTAGTCCAACATGGCCTCACACTCTCACAGCCCTCACTCACTGCCTCACGCACACGCCATCACTCACGCAGTCATGCCACACCTTGCCTTCTCACTCTCACGACTCGCTCTTCCTCAAGACCTCAGGTACACTTCGCTCTTCCTCAATTGTCCGATTTGTAAAGCTTTTTTATATGATCTCACTCTTTGATGATAAAGAGGCAAAATGTATGATCTATCATTGCGATTTTTGGATTTGATAAAGAGGCAAAATGTCTGGTTTTTGTTTTAAAATTTTGGATTTTTTTTTTTTAGTGTTTCATTAAAATTTGTTTGGAGGTTTTGATTGTGTGGTGGTTTATTGATTTTGTTGTGATGATAATAATGTTTATTTGGGTTTTGGGTGGGTGAGGGTTTGGTTTATGGGTTAAGGTGTTTGTGGTGTTATTGGGTGTGTTTTGGTAATTAGGATTGGATTTGATGATAAGTAATACATTGGGGATGTTGAAATCAGTGAAACTAAGTGTGAAATATGGTAGTGAATTTTTGTACACATATCTTTTACCTGATTCAAGTCTCAAAGCATTCTGTTCCCCTATTCTTTCCCTTCATATCTGCATAGTTTGTTTAATGGAAGAAATTGTTTTTTGTTTTTTTATGTTTGTTAGGAATGTAGAGCCTAAAACAGAGATGAAAGACATAAACACAGACACAAACAAATCTGGTTCTTCCTTGCCAAGCGGCTCTCCCTTGAGAACCAGACGTTGTCCCTTGCCAACTATGCGGTCTCCTTCACCATTTTCACGATCACCCTCGCCATTGTCGCCTGGCAGCTCACCCTTAGGATCACCATTGAACAACGAGTAAGTGTTTGAATTTGTAGTAATCATGTTTAATTATGATTGCATTGATAGAATTTGTGAATCTGTGTAATTATGAATTTGTGCCTATTAATCAATGAGTATGTGTAATAATAAATTTGTGATAATTTGTTTTGATTCTAACTCCCAAACTTCTGAACCAATTAGGAATCCGAAATCCCCGATGGTGGACTTAGTGGGAGAAGACTTAGAGGTAGAGGAACAAGAAAGGATAGAGGAAGAGGGAGAGCAAGAGCCTACAAATGAGGATTTGAATACAAGTAAAAAAAGAAAGACTACCTCAGATATTTGGGCTCATTTTACAAGGAAGAAAATTTATGGAAAATTTAAAGCCCAATGCCATCATTGTAACAAACTTTACTTGGGTGAGTCTAGCCAAGGTACATCTCATTTGCGTAATCATTTAGCAAGATGTCCACAGATGAAGTTTAAAGATATAACGGATATGTGACAACGAGTCTTAATTAAACAACAAAACAAGGTGGATGGAACTATGAGCTTGATTACTTACCAATTTGATCAAGTTAGAGTGAGAAATAATCTTGCTCGTATGGTCATCCTACATGAATATCCCCTTTAAATGGTTGACCACATTGGGTTTAGAGAATTTGTGGCTGATCTTCAATCTATGTTTAAACTTGTCACAAGAAATACTTTGAAGAGTGACATTCTTAAAATCTATGATAATGAGAGGGAGAAAGCTTTGAAGATGACAGACAAGAATAGAAGTAGGATGTCAATTACAATTGATATGTAGACTTCAAGTAACAAAAAGAGAGGGTTTATGGTCATTACTGCTCATTTTATTGATCATACTTGGACGTTGCAAAGTCGGGCTTTAAGGTAATTTTTTTATCTATAAATTGAATGTTAAAGACTTTACATTTAGAATATTTATTGAGTTATGTTAAATTGAATGTTTATTGAGTTATGTTATAATTATTCATATTATTTTTCTAGGTTTGTTTATGTTCCTTCTCCACACATGAAAGATGTCCTTGTTGAAGTCTTTGTTGATTATTTTTTAGAGTGGAACATTGATAGGAAGTTGTTCATAATAACTATTGACAATTGTAGTACTAATGATGCCATGATAAGACTTCTCTTGAATAAGCTTGATACTAGTTCTCTTATGTTGGGTGGGTCTATGTTGCATATGAGGTTTGTTGCACATATTTTGAATTTGATTGTTTAAGATGGGTTGTCTCTTATTGGTGATAGTATTGAAAGGATTTGTGATAATGTGATTTATTGGACTGGATCACCAAAAAGGAGACAGAAATTTGAAGAAAATGCATGTCAATTCCGTGTTCAAATCACCAAAGAGTTAGTCTTAGATTGTAAAACTCGTTGGAATTCAACTTACTTAATGTTTTATACTGCATTAATTTATAAAGATGTTTTCTTGCGTTTGGCTAAACGTGAAACATCTTATACTTGTCTGCCATATGATCATGACTAGGAGGTAGCCAAAGATATTTGTGGGTGGTTGGAGTTGTTTCATAGTGTGATTGAGTTTTTCTCTGGTCTTAAGTACCCCACAACTAATATGTATTTTGCTTTGGTGTATGAGTTGAAAATTGCATTGAATGAATGAAGTTTGTCTTCAAGTGAGATGATAAGTATGATGGCAGAAAGCATGCTTGCTAAATTTAATTCTTATTGGGCTAATGTTAGTATTGTTATGGCTATTGCTTATATCTTAGATCCAAAATATAAAATGAAGTTATTAGAGTTTTATTATCCTAACATTTATGGTGATAATTCTGATTTAGAGATTGAAAAAATTAAGAATCTTCATTATGATTTGCTTGATGAGTATGGAGATTTAGATGAGTCTCCTGTAGATAGTAAAGGAAGTTCTCATATGCCTTCAAGTACTTCAAATCAAGTGGCACAAATGAAATTTAGGTTGAGTGGGGCAATGTCATGTTTTGATTTGTTTGTGAACAATAGTTCAAATAATTCAAAGAAACATAGGAGTGCTAGAATGGAATTAGATCATTTCATTGATGAGGGAGTGTTGAAGAGGAGTGAAGACTTTAATATTTTGGCATGGTGGAAAAGTAATGGTCTCAAGTATCCTACTTTACAAAGGATTGCAAGATATATTTTAGCCATTCCTGTTACAACTGTTGCTTCAGAATCTGCCTTTAGCACTAGTGGGAGACTTTTAAGTTCACACCGTAGTAGGCTACATCCTAAGACTATAGAGGCAATGATGTGTGCTCAGAATTTGTTATAGAGTGAAATCAACGGTTAGCAATTGTCTAATTTCTATTTATAAAATTAAAATTGTGTTTTATTATTTGCTAGTTATAGTTTGATGAAGTTTATTCTATTTTTTAATTCATTGTTGCAGGTTCTTCAACTATATTTGGAGATTGTACATTTCAATCAATTCTTGATGATGGGGAGCCAAATGAAGATGATGGGAGTTGTGTCGCAATTGATGGGAGTTGTGTCACAATTGTGGAAGATTAAACAATTTGTACTAATTTAGTAGCTTTTTTAATTTCTTAGCCTTGTTGGATTAATTTGTTGGTTTGTAATTATTCTAAACTTGTGGGATTTATTTTGTAGCTTTTTAATTTCTTGGACTCGTTGGACTTTTGATACTTATTTCTTGGACTTGTTGGATTTATTTTATTTTTATGTTTAGCAGGTGATTTTAGTTTTGATTTTGTTGATTAATGATTAAATGGTTATCTTATCTAGGTGATTTATTTACTGATTTAAAATCTTAGTTATGATTTATTGAATTATGATTATGATATTAGTTATGGTTTATTGATTTATAGATTTATAACTAACAGGTGATTTATTGATTTATGATTAGTAGTTTATGATTTGGCATTTGGGCCACGTTATCTAGGCTTGAATTAGAATATGTAGGCTTGAATGTAGGCAAAAATAAATTTGGTCTTCAATTTTTTTTTTCCTTCTTCTGGTTGGGCTTGGCATTTGGGCCACGTTATTTAGGCTTGAATTAGAATATGTAGGCTTGAATGTAGGCAAAAATGAATTTGGGCTTCAATTATTTTTTTTTTTGGTTGGGCCACAAATTGGGCCCAATCCCTTAATGTGGCCCACGAGGCCCGGCGGGTCCGGGCCTTGGGAAAAAGCCTCGCTTAGTAAATGGCTCGGGTCCGGGCCACAGGTCTTGGCCCGTGGGTCGAGTCTAGGTATGGAAAAACTCGGTCCGAACCCAACCTGTTGCCATTCCTATTTAAAATGTAACAAGTACATGCATTGAACTGGATCTGATCAAGAACTCCTTATGGGACAAACGTGATAGAACAACCTTTTAATTAACAATGATCACTCCATGGCATTAAGTATAAATTTTTTATTTCATATTGCTTCGGCAAAACTATGAATGGTATCAAAGTAGTGATATTAATCCAGTTCTGGTGGCTTATGGGAATATAATATGGTGGAAGGAAAAATATATATATAATTGTTAGTTATGGGACCTCTTATAAATTCTCTAATCTTCAGAGGTCGATTACAATGTATTGATGGACATTATTGCAATTTGTAGGAGTTCATATATATATATATATGATATCATTTCTCGAGGAGTATTGAACTCTATACATGAACTTTGGAGTTTCTAACTACCTAATTAAAATATGGAGTTTGTGTTCCTAAATTAAAGATTTCCAAGTAAAAATTCTTCAAAATTTTTGTGATAGGGATTTCTAATCCCTCAATAACATTTGGAGTTTCTTACTGCACAATTAAATTTAGAGATCATTTTTTATTCTAAAAATTGATCCAATGGAGCTTCTAACTCCTCAAAATTTGGCATTCATTTATAACTCTAACATTGGTGTCCTATGGTTTTCTCCTTTTTACAGGTATCCACATTTGAGTTAATGGCAGGGCTGGCCATTCTACTAGGCCAGTTAGGCCCTTGGCTAAGGCCCCCAAGTGGAAGGGGGGCCCCAAAATTTTGGAAAAAAAGAGGTATTAGAAAAAAAAAAAATTGGTTCTTGATTAAACCCAAAAAAAATCTGCACTATCTTTTTGACTAAAAAACAAGACCAAAATTCTTTGGTCTAAACAAAATTAATTGTCCCAAAAATAACATCTTTAACCTCTGGACAAACCAAAATTTTCAACAAAATAAAATGTAAATCTGGTCTAAGGAAATTACTCACAAAACAATCACAAATAAACACAAAAAATCCCAAATTCCAAAATTTTACCCATACCGTCTCTCTCTCTCTCTCTCTCTCTCTTTGCAATTTTTGCATCTCATTCTTCCTCTTTACTGGTTAGTGGTCACTACTCTAAAAAGTTAAATCTCTTCCGTTGGTGGCTCCACTTTTCCTCCATTCTAGTCTCATTTACTGTTCACACTCCCGGCTAACGCATCTCTCTCTGATGTTTGGGTTTTTGATTTCAAATATTATAAACCTCGTGGGTCAGTGGGTGGAACTTGTGGGTTGTGGTTGCTAAGTGATGACTAACGATATTGATTGCTTTTAAAACTTTAAGACTAATGGCTTTGGGCTGGGTTCTATTTCTGGGCCGTGGCGCTTTGGTGTTTTTTTTTTTTTAATTTTTAATTTTTATTAATCTTGCATTTTATTAATATTTTTTTTGTTATAGGATGCATTTTACACTTTTACCAAATCTTGCATTTTGTTGTGTAGTAGTAGTCACGGACTACATTAAGACTAAAGAAAAAAAAAAAACCTTCAATCCAAAAACAAACAACAAAATGAAATAATAATACTAAAAGGAAAAACAAAATAAAACATTGTACATGTGTGAGGGAAGAATACCACACATTGTAGCACAATTTTTTTTTTCTTGTACACATTATAGTACCAAAATGAATATTTAGAATAAAAATATTTTATTTTTATTACTTTTAATTCGTTGAATAATATAATGAATATGTCTTTATTTATGCAGGTTGAGATTTGCTAGATACTTATTATTCGGTGAAGCTGCAATAGTACTTTTTATATATTAGGTTCTATTGCTTTATGTTTGGAAATTACCTTTTATTCAAGTTATATAAATATATTATTGATAGTGTTTCTTTTATTTGTAAATATTTTTTGATTAGAAATGTCTACTAGTAAAAATGCATCTAGATATGAAAAATTTTAAAAACAAAAAAGGAAAAAAATTAACTGAGTCTCAAAATGATCAATGGATAAATTTGTTATAAGTAATAAAAAAAATATAGCAAAAACTTAGATGAAAATATCATAAATGAGCAAGAAATTCACCAAAAAGAGTAAAAAGATAATGAAATGATACAATTGCTAGATAACAATGAAAATAACCATAATGATGTTCAATTTTGCAATACAAAAAATCTTGATTATGAACTTCATCAATAAAGTTCCAAAAAAAATTTAAGTGAATTAGCTCTATTATTGAAAAAGATATATTAGAAGAACTTGAATACAAAAATTTAATTAGTCATTTTACATTCTAAAACGAAAGAAAAATAGATTTTAAATAAAATATATTATAATATAAAAATATTAAATAAATATTAATTTAATTAATATAAAAATATAAAAAAATCTCCAATTTTAATTATTGCCTTAGGCCCCATATTGGTTGGGCCGGCCCTGGTAAGTGGTGAAACCAACTGCATCATCACGCTGAATTGAACCTTTAGTGTCAAAGGAGACACTATAATGGTTATAACTGTCATATATGTCTAGGTCTAGTGATATTTAGGTAGAATGCTTTTTTATTTATTTATTTATTTTTATTTTGATTTCTTATATCTTCTGTTTACGTGAAAATTATTATTAAAATAAAAAGAGATAAAGAGAAAGCTAAGTCGTAACAATAAAATACTTAGTCAATTGAGTCCTCTATAGAGCATGGGTGACAGAAAAAGGACTTCATATCAAACATATTAGTGTTAAGAATGCATGTATTATGAGAGGATATGTACTACGAGATATATTTGTCCCCAAAGTTGCTTCTTATACTGGTGTCAATATGCTCGCATGATTAAACTTAATTAATTTCGTTTGGACCTCTTTGTTTCTCTCATTATGTAACCCATTTTCGCATTCTTCATACAGAAAGGCATATCTATGATAGTTAATTAAAGTTTAAACAACCTTTTAGGTCCGATAGTATAATTACAAAATTGACTGAGAATTAATGCTATTAAAGCCAGGTTAGAAATAGTGGTCATAAAGATATTCCGGGTGAAAAAATGTTTCATATACGACAACCAAAATGCTGGTGCAAATGAATTTCCAAGGAGATAGTGATCAGATTTATGTGAATCTCAAGAAGATATGATAATTCCCATAAAAAAAAGTGATATGATACTGTCCAAAGAAAGGGAAAAAAGAAAAAGAAAAAGAAAAAGAAAATGATGAATATGGTAAATTTTTTCTACCCTTTGACTATCTTTGCCAAGATGCAAGGTTTGTATCATGTGTTACATTCACTTTGTACCGCGTGTCAAAGGGATCATCTTATCCTAATTAGCTAATGGGCTGCTAATTAACCTGATGGTATACCTTTTCCATGTCTCCTATGTTTCAACGTTTGACATGCCACCTTCCCTTCCCAAAAAGAAAAAAAAAAAAAAATTATCCAGGTTATTTGTATGTTAAGAAAAAACTTCATTCCCATAAATTCCTAAATATGTCAAATTGGATTCAAGTTTTATTCAAAGGATTCATCGCCGACTTTAGTTTGGATGGTGAAACATTTTTCATGTGTTATGAGTTTTCCATATTAGGGACGATAGTGCTTAGGCTAGGTGAAGATAAGTTCAAGATGCAAACATGTTGCTTTTGTTGACTTCTCTTTTACCAACTTTTTTCTACATTTTCAACTTGTAGGTTAATTTGTAGGACTTAATGGCTTGTCTCCTTAGAATAGTCTTGTTTTCCATATAAAGGCATTGTACTTATTGTATCCAGCTTCCAATAGAAGTATTGTATTCAATAATATAGAGATTTGCCACTACGGAAGCTTTGATAAAATAAATTTGATACTTAAAAAAAGAAAATATCTCTTCAAATACTTTATGATAAATCTCACCACACTCAAATAGAATATAGAAAG
Organism: Quercus suber; assembly: GCF_002906115.3. Classification (NCBI taxonomy): domain Eukaryota; kingdom Viridiplantae; phylum Streptophyta; class Magnoliopsida; order Fagales; family Fagaceae; genus Quercus; species Quercus suber. The sequence goes on along the minus strand of NW_027069654.1, from coordinate 261,940 downwards.
AGATTATAAAAAAAAAAAAAAAAAAGAATTCTTATTAATGCTTATAACATTTACACACTTTACTACACATCATTCTGATGAAGTGCAAATTCGCTAGCAATTACGAACACGTCCAGACGGAGCCCAACCTTTGTCTACGCCGCAGTAAAAGTATCAATCCCTTAATATGGTCACCGGTGTGGTGCCTGCCACAATGCCTCCGATGCCAAAGTCAATATATAAAGCTTTCAAAGAAATAACAGAATGTCAACATAACTGGGAATGCTTTTAGATGAATCTTTGTACCTTTTGTTGGTGCTGGGAGGGTTTGTATATATTCATTCTCGTAGCCCCTAGCCGTTGTGGCTGTTATGGTGGTTTTAATACTTCTTTTGGTAACGTCTCATGGTCAATGATTTGAGCTTTGATGAGCTTCCAACGGTCTATACAACTGTCCTTGTAACTGTCCTCGGCATTTATTTGACTGCATTGAATGGCTTATTTACCTTCGTCAGCAATGTGGCTTATGTCGTCAGAGGCACCTGGTTAATTCGTCTGTCAACACTGCCTCGTTGGTTTGGATGAAGTTGTCCAGGGAAGTTTGAGTTCGTCAATCCCATCGGCTGACCCCAGATTCTGTGGTCATCGTGACGTGTCATGACGATCACAGAAGATGAAAGGTCTATGGGTTGTAAATGACTCTTGGGATTTCACTCCATATTAAATGCATAGTGACTCTTGGGAGTTATTGCTCCAATGGTATGACCCTTGGGTTTTTTGTTGAATTTCAGTTTTTTGAGCCTTGGTTTTTAAACTTCTCCTCTCCTCACTTTTCTCTTTCGCTTTTTTCCAAACTTCCAATCATTGCTCTGAGTGTTTTCTTCTCCAACTTCCCTTTGCAACTCTTCTTCGAGCTGGTGCGTTGTGTGGTGGTGCTTCCTACATTCACCCTCTTTTGAGGTACACTTCTCTTCCTTTTTCTTACCCTTTTTTGTTTGTTTGTTTGTTTGTTTTTGATTTTTGGGGTTTTCGCATTCATCTCTTTTTTCTGTTTTTGGGTTTTCATGGTTGACAGTTTTGAGGTTAAGGTAGTGTGTCCTTCAATCTCTTTCTTGTTTGCTCGTCTAGGAGCTTCTTTAGACACTTCCAGTACTTTTCTCCCTCTGATTGAGAACTTCGTTTTTGAGGGTTGTGGGCTAGGAGTTGTAGTGGGTGAGTTGTTTCCTGTGCTTAGCCAATCGATTAATTGGTTTGGGGGTTTGATAGAGGAGAGGAAGAGGATATCTGAAGTGCAATCTAGTGAGCTCGAGATGGGGTTATCGTTTAACGACGGCCTAGTGGAGGAAGATACAGCCATTTCTTCCCCTCGAGAGGTTAGGGCTTTTCACGCCCTTGAGGAGGTGTGTGGGCTGGATGCTGACATATTAGGTAGATTTAAGTATAGGTTTCAGTTTCTGGAGCGAGTTAGGATTCGTTTGCCCAATGAGGAGGATCGGGCTTGTCACTTCTTCCTTGGGGAGGTATGCTTTTACGAGTCTGCCTTCATTTGTGGGTTGAGGTTCCTCGTCCATCCGTTCCTTATGGAGCTGTTAGATCGTTTTGGTATTGCTACCAGACAACTTATGCCCAACTTATGGAGAATAGTGGTCAGCTGTATGGGGATATGGCTAGCCACTACAGACGGAGGCATGCTTAAAGTAGACGAGCTCGTCTACTTGTACCATTTGAAAGCGTCCAAGGAGCATGGGTATTATGAGTTGGTGCCTTGGGAGAGGAGGACCAGGATTGTCAGGGGTCTACCATCGTCTTTCAGGAACTGGAAGTCTCGGTTTTCCTTTGTGTCCGAGGACGACTTCGAGACTCCCTCCAACGGGGTTTGGGGTGATTTCCCGAGGTTGCTTCGCCGGTGAAGAACCCTAACCTTAGGTGCATCATTATTTCTTCCCATCATTTGAGTTTCGTTGTGTTTATTTTTATTGTCACTAACTCCTTTGCCCATTATTTAGTGTAGTTAAGAGACAGCCCAAGTTTAAGAGCAGGTACAAGGAGCGTGTGGAGAAGGTGATCGCATACACAAAATCAATTGAGGACTGGGACGATCTTGTAGACCCACAGACTCTCACTTTATATTTCCTTGGTCCAGAGCCCCCCGTCTTTGTCTTGCGCAATATCGATATAGAGGAAAAAAAGAGTAAGTGTTAGGTTCGTCAGTATTGATTCCCTTATATATAATTTTTTATTTATTTATTTATTTTTGACTAGTGTTTTCCCCTTGCAAGAATGATGACTAAGTTTAATAAAGGCATGTATGCCAAGATGAGGTCGAAGAAGAATGAGCCATTATCCAATCTTGATAAGAGGACAATGCGCATTACAGGGAAGGGCCTCCTGCTATTCCTGGTGCCCTCGTTGCTCTAGCTGTCCGTGGTACTGAGGTGATGAGGACAGCTTCTCTGGCACTTTTGTCGAAGAGATCCCTACTCCTACTTCCAAGGGGCCACGTTTGGAAGTCAAAGGGAAGGAGAAGGTTGACTCTCATGCATCTAGTATCTGGAATGATGCTGAACTTACGGTGGAGAGGGTGCATGAGGTCGTCAGTGCTAAGGACTTGAAGGTTTTCTTGGGTGTGCCTTCCAATGAGGTGGTGGCTCATCACGTCCATAAACTTGTTTAGGTAAAGTGCTTGTGACGTTTCGGCTTCTCTTTCTTCTTTTTTTTTATTTTTTTTTTTTATGAAGGCTCCAATTTTCTTTTCAGGTGCTGGGGGAGAGTCTTCACATCATAGCGAAGTACCTTACTTAGGAGGCAAAGGTTGCTTCTGCTGTGTCCAGGGTGGAAGTTTTGGAAGTAGAAAATTCCAGTCTTGTCATCTTTGGTTTTGTCAGTAACTTACATCCGTCTAGGTGGAATCTTGTTACTTAGCCTTTTTTTTTTTTTTGTTTCCTCGTGTCTTTCAAATAACTAGACCTGCTTGCACTGACATATTGGCTAAATAATTCTTTTATTGCTTTCAAGAATGAATACATTTGTCTGTTACATTTATTGGTGGTACTTCTTTAAATGCTCGATGTTCCATGGTCGTGGGAGCCTCTGTTCGTCTATGGTCTCCAGGTGATAGCTACCTTGCCTAGAGTAATGGACAACCCAGTAAGGTCCCTCCTATGTGGGGCCAAGCTTCCCTTGGGCAGGGTTCTTGGTTGCTGGGGTGACTTTGAGCAGGATGAGGTCTCCTATGTCAAGTCGTCTGAGCTTCACCCTCCTGTTGTAGTATTCGACCATCTTCTACTAGTACTTCGTCATCTTATGAGAAGCTTTTTCTTTAACCTCGTCTAGGCAATCCAGGTTGACTCTTAACTAGTCGTTGTTACCTTCCTCTTGGAACATTTCTCGCCTGATGTTGGTTGCTCCTGTCTCGACCGGGATTACTGCTTTGGTGCCATAAGTGAGTCTAAAAGGGGTTTCTCCCATTGGCATCCTTGTCATAGTCCTGTAGGCCCACAAGACATTGGGTAATTCTTCTGGCCAGACCCCCTTTGCGTCGTCCAACTTGGATTTGATGATCTTGAGTAACATCCGGTTGGTTACCTCTATCTGCCCGTTTGCCAGTGGATGTCTTGGGGACGAGAACTGGTTCTTGAGCTCTAGACTTGAACAGAAATCCTTGAAGCTTTCGCTGTCGAATTGCCATCTATTGTCTGATATGATCGTTCGTGAAATTCTGAACCTGCAAATTATGTTCTTCCACATGAAGCTTTGGATCCTTGCTTCGGTGATGGTTGTTAGTGCCTCTGCTTCGACTCATTTTGTGAAGTAATCAATAACGACTAGTAGGAATTTTACTTATCATTTACCTTGGGGTAACGAGCCAACGATGTCGATTCCCCATTGTGTGAGGCCATAGGAAAGCTATTGTCGTCAGTCTTTTGGCTGGAAGGTGTTAGACATTCCCGAACCTTTGGCACTTGTCACACTTCTTGACGAGCTCCATTGCGTCCACCTGCATGTTAGGCCAAAAGTAACTTGTTCTGACGACCTTACTTACCAAGGATTTGGGGCCTATATGATACCCACAAACCCCTTCATGGATCTCTTCCAGGATATACTTAGCTTCTTCTTCATCGACACACTTCAAATAGGGCATGGAGAATCTTCTCTTGTACAGGATGTCATTTAGGATCGTGAATCTGGTGGCCCTCTTCCTGACCTTCCTAGCTTACTCGGCATCTTGTGGGAGGTGTCCATCTTGGAGAAAGGATAGAGATTTCTTCGATGCTGGGGCGTTTCTGGACTTCCATCTTTAGGCCCAGGTTGATTGATCCTTCTTTTGACGATGCTAGTTTTGCAACTTCATCTGCTACCATGTTCTGGCTTCTGGAGATCTACATGAATTATACTCTTTCAAAATTTTAGGTCGGATGCTTCGTTAGCTTGAGGTGTTTCTACATTCTTTCCTCTTTTGCTTTATATTCCTCCAGAATCTACCTTATTACCAGCTTAGAATCACTCTGGATAAGCAAGTTTTTTCTCCTAGTGCTTTCCTGAGTCTTAACCCCGTTAGTATTCCTTCGTATTCGGCCTAATTATTGGTGGTCGAAAATTGCAGTTGAACTTCATATCTAAGCATTTCTCCGTTAGGGGTGGTTATGGTGACCCCTACTCCCCCTCTTTTGGGTTAACGAATCATCGGTCCATATCATCCATCATTCTGTCTCAATGGTGAGGCCGTTCTCCTCTAGGAGGATGAACTCGGCGACGAAGTCCACCAAGGCTTGTGCCGTAATAGCTGTCCTGGGGTGGTACTTAATGTCAAACTGGCTAAGTTCGATTGCCTATTGGACCATTCTCCTTGCTACTTCGGGCTTGTTCATGGACTTCTTGATGGGTTGGTTCGTCATCACCAAGATAAGGTTCGCCTGAAAATATAATCGCAATTTGTGTGAGGCTACTATTAATGTGAATGCAATCTTTTCAATCCTTGGGTACTTAGCTTTAGCACCTTGGAAAGCTTGACTGATGTAGTAAACTGGGAGATGCTTCTTGTCCTCTTCTCGAATCAGGGATGCACTCACGGCCGTGGTTGATACTGCCAAATTCAAATATAAGTTTTCCCCTTCCTTGGATGGACTCAAGAGGGGTGGATTGCTCAGGTAACGTTTGAGTTCCTAAAATGCTGCCTCATATTTGTTAGTCTAGGTGAAAGCCTGCTTCAATGTCTTGAAGAACGGTAAGCATTTGTCTGTCGCTCTAGAGATGAACCTATTGAGAGCGACAATCCTTCTCGTGAGTTTCTGGACTTCCTTTATGGTCTTGGGCAATGTCATGTTGAGTATGGCCTGCACCTTCTTCGGGTTTGCTTCTATGCCCCTTTAGGACACCGTGAATCCCAAGAATTTTCTCGAGGCTACACCAAAAGCACACTTGCTAGGATTCAACTTCATCTGGTATTGTCTGAGGGTGGCAAAAGTCTCCTTTAGGTTGTCCAGATGGGCAAGTTTTTCTTTACTCTTGATGAGCATGTCATCCACGTATACCTCCATATTCCTGCCAATCTGCTTGTTGAACATTTTGTTTACTAACCTTTGGTAAGTTGCTTCTGCATTCTTTAGTCCAAAGGGCATTACCTTATGGAAATTGAGCCCTTGACTTGTGATGAAAGCAATTTTCTCTTGATCTTCTTCAACTATTTTTATCTGGTTATATCTTGAGAAAGCGTCCATGAATGTTAGTAACTTATGCCCGACTGTAGAATCCACTAGCTGGTCTATCCTTGGTAAAGGGAAACTATCTTTCAGGCAAGTTTTGTTCAAGTTCGTGAAGTCCACGCACATTTACCATTTCCCATTTGCTTTCTTTACTAGGACGACGTTTGTGAGCCAGTCAGGATAGTAGACCTCTCGAATAAAGCCTACTGACGACAGTTTGTTAACCTCGTCCGTAATTGCTTGGTTCTATTTTGGGGCGAAGACTCTTCATTTTTGCTAGATGGGCTTTCTCTCCAGGCCCACTTTTAGCTTATGCTGAATGACTTCTGGAGATATGCCTGGCATGTTCTCGTGACTTCATGCAAAGACGTCCAGGTTTTTCTTAAGGAACTGGACGAGCCTTGTTCTCATCTCGGGACTTAGCATCGTCCCTATTCTTGTTGTCTTGGTTGCCTCTCCTTTGACCAGTTCAACTATTTCCAAGACTTCCACTTTATCTTCCTCTTTCTCCTTGATCATTCATGTATGGTTCTCCTTTGCAGCCAAGACGGCTTGGTAGCACTCTCTGGCTAGGACTTGATCTCCTTTTACCTCATTAACACCGTTCTCCGTTGGGAACTTTACCTTTAGGCAGTAGGTGAACGTGGTTGACTTCCATCGGTTGAGCATGGGTCTTCCAATAATCACATTGAAAGATGATGGGCAGTCTACCACCAAGAAGTCTAACTGACGAGTCAATTGCCTCAGGTAGGTCCCCACTGTTACTGTCAACGTCACTATGCCCTTGGGATATACTCTATCCCCACTGAAACTGACGAGGGGGGAGTCAAATGGACGCAGTCTTCTTGGATCTAGCTTCAACTGTTGAAAAAGGGGAAGGTAGCTGATGTCTGTGGAGCTACCATTCTCCACAAGGATCTTTTTGGTATTGAATCCTTCTATTGTGAGCATTATGACTAAGGGATCATTATGTGGCTGCTTCACTCTCCTAGCATCTTCTTCTTTGAAAGAAATGTCCTGGTCTGTTCATCTCTACTTAAACAGGGGTATCATGTGGACACTGTTCACCTGTCTTTGACATGCTTTCTTGAGGGATTTGAATGACCCGCCTGTGAATGGTCCTCCTGCGATCGTCTTTATCTCCCTGATCACATTCTGTGGAGGTTGGAATGTGTGATCCTCGTCTCTAGGCGAGGACTCGCGTTAGTTTTTGTTACCGTCTCTGAACCTGTTAGAATCCCTCTTCTTCACATATTTCTACAGTTTTCCTTTTCGTATCAACTCCTTTATCTGCTCTTTTAAGTCCCAGCAATCTTCTGTGTAGTGGCTATGATCCTTGTAAAACTGGCAGTACTTCTTCTTTTCATGGACGTTAGGGGATGAATGTAATGGCCTTAGCCATTTAAGGTAGTGCTCATCCTTAATCTGTGTCAAAATTTTATCAACAGGCATAATTAAAGGAGTGAATTTTATGTCTTAGGAGTTCTCTCGTCTTTTCTTTTACCCCTGTCATTAGTTCGACAATTTGGACGCTTCCTTTTTTGTCCTTTGCAATCGTTATCTTTCCTTCCCTTGTCTCCTGACTTTTCCACATCCTTTATGGTAGCTAACGCATCCTCAACGTTTATGTACTTCTGTGCCTTTATGAGCATCTTTGCCATCGTCTAAGGAGGATTCTTCTCAAGTGAAACCATGAACTCTCTAGACTTCAGCCCCGCCTTAAAGGTCGTCAACTGCACTTTGTCATCAGTTTCGTCTACCTCCAAGGTCTCCCGAGTAAAGTATTTCACATACGACCTCAGGGTTTCTTTCTCCCCTTGTCTAATGGTGAGCAAGTGGTCTGCTGGCCTCTGGCGTTGTCTTTTGACGAAGTGGCTCAAAAAGGTGTTGCTCAATTGCTCGAAGCTGTCAATGGACGATGTTGGCAATTTTGTAAACCCTGAGGTTGTGGGAAAGGAGTGACACAGTATCTTGTCAGGGGGCTGTTGAAGGCCTAGCGTCATCTTGAAGGTGTTGAGGTGGTTTTAGAGATCCTTAAGTCGTCAAACGGCTCAAGTTGAGGCAGTCAGAATTTCAATGGCACCGGGCATTCCAGGACTGCCGTAGTGAAAGGCGAATCTGTTGCCCTGACTATTCTATCCAGGCTGCGGTCTGTTTTCTCCTTAATGGTGTTTCTCAGCTCGTCCATCTCCCTCCTCATCTCTCAAAGAAGATCTGAGTTTTATTCATTTGGAGTAGTAGGTCCTCGACGGTCACTTCTTCTATGGCTATCCCTCTCATTCTCTTGGTTGGCTTTGGACTGATTCTCCTCCTGCTGAAGTCGTAGCCTCATTTCCTGATTCTGTTTGGTGAGCTCTTCAATGGTGGCCACAAGAGCCTGGACTTGCTAAGTTAAGGTTGCTGAATCTTGGTTGGAATCCATCTGAGTGTAGAAGTTGATTGGAAACTACACTTTCGAACCTAAGTACGAAAAAATGTCGTTCCCCCAGACAGCTCCAAACTGATGAAGTGCAAATTCACCAGCAATTACGAACACGTCCAGACGGAGCCCAACCCTCATCTATGCCAAAATAATTGGGAATGCTTTTAGATGAATCTTTGTACCTTTTGTTGGTGCTGTAAGGGTTGTATATATATGCATTCCCGTAGCCCCAGCCGTTGTGGCTGTTATGGTAGTTTTAATACTTCTTTTGGTAACGCTTCATGGTCAATGATGTGAGGTTTGATGGGCTTCCAACGATTTGTATAGCTGTCCTTGTAACCGTCCGAAACATTTATTTGACTGCATTGAATGGCTTATTTACCTTCGTCAGTAATGTGGCTTATGTCGTCGGAGGCACCTGGTTAATTCGTCTGTCAACACTGCCTCGTTGGTTTGGATGAAGTCGTCCATGGAAGTTTGAGTTCGTCAATCCCATCACATTCTATTTCACTCACCACTTATTTCCTTACATTTATGGATTGGTAAATGGTAAGGAATAAAATTTTGTACTGTTGGGTTTGATCTAAAGATTACTATTATTGTTGTATCTATTACTTCATTAACCAATAGTCAGTTTATTTTGAGACTTGGCACCAAATTGACAGTGGCAATAAAGGTTAGTGGTAAGATTAGTCTTGATAAAGCCATTAATGTTGTAGGAGGTAGAGTGGCTTTTTCAAGTCTTTGATTAGGCTTATGGGACCAAGAGTTTGAGAGTAACATACATTATATAGTCTTGAAATTCAAAAATTAAGTTGCTTGGTATACAAGAAAATTACAGTTAAATAGTTTAAACCTAGATGGACCAATTAAATATGGATGAGGCTTCGAGACTCTCAAGGCAACTAGGTTAGGGGTTTCTCTTGAGGAATAGGTACCACTTCTAGTGTTGTAGTTGAGTGTTGGGTAGATGAGGGATGGACTGATTTTGGCATTACAACACTCCTCGAAGTGGAGTTAAACATTAAAGTTGTAGTAGATCTTGTTACCAATCAATCCTTCATTAACAAAACACTTTTGGCACTCATCAGAAGATGCTTTTGACCATAATTCCTGTTAAATATATTATTAGCAACGCGATGTGTTATACCATGTTGTATATGCTAGAGTGGATGCGGAAGGGGAAGTATAGAATAGGACACTGAGAACAGGAGGGTTATGTGGTTCAGCTTTGTCGGCCTACATCTACGGAGGAATCCCTTAAGGGCTACATCTTTATTGTATAAGAGTATAGTACAAAACTTGTGTTACAATGAACCCTAACATGAGTATATATAGGCGACTAAACCTTAGACTACTAGTACAAGCAAGAGTGGACTTAGGCCTATTACATTGGGCTAATATGTCTAACATATCTGTAACACCCTCCCTCAAATTCAAGGCGGAAGCTTGATGAAGGCTTGAGGTTAGATAAGCATGAAAAGATAACTTGGAGATGCCTTGAAGAATGCCTTTGAAGAAACCACAATGAAGAATGTGCCAATTGACCAACTTTAGAGTTTCAAATGAAGAAACGGAGTCCAAAATTGGAATCTACGCAAAAAACTAGGCAAGATAGGCCCTTTTAGAAATTTTGACTTTTGGTCAAAAGTCAACGCAAAAGTCAAACCCAAAATGTCAAAGTCAACGATAGCCAAAAGTCAATGGCAATCGGTCTGGGTCTGTTCCGGGTTGGTCCACGGATCGGATTGCAAAGAAGTTGACATCATCCTATGACGTGGCTGTGGCTGACGTGGACATGCTTGCGTGGTTGCTAACGTGGAGTAATGACGTCATCATGTCATCAGCAGGGGTTCTTCAGCGTGTGGATGGCACATGACGGAGTCCACTAGCACGTGGAGGAGAACTAGAAACATGACGGCGCGTGTAGGTGCGTGTGAGCTAGATAAAAGCCAGACTTCTCAGGTTTTGTGGATCAGCAAGCCACAAGTTCGACAGGGCAGCGCGTGTGGTCATAATCCTATCCAAGATTCGAGATTTATGGCGGCGTGTGGAGGTGCGTGGCTGGGTTTCGGGTGATTGTATTTCTAGGTTTTCCTTACGGGAGGCTGAGGAGCACATATATGGGGTTGATTTCTTCAAGCGAAAGCTTGATTTACACAAATCTGAAAGGTGAGTGGCATGGCTTGCTTGAGAGATCAGAGACGGCTAGGTAGCAACAGAGTTTCCATGGGAGTTGTGTGATGCTGTAGACCTAGATCTGAAAGAAGGCATGGGCGCTGTTGTGGAACTGTGTTACGCATGTGGGAATCTTTTTTTTTTTTGCTGTGTAGAGATGTTTGTTTAATGCCATGAACGAAATTTGACTCTGATACCATGTTAAATATTAGCATTGATACACCATGTTGAATATGCTAGCATGGATGCAGAAGCGAAAGTATAAAGTATAGAACACAATAACACATAAGGGTTACGTAGTTCAGTCTAATGGCTTATATCCACGGAGGAAACCCTAAAAGGCTACATCAATAATATATTATAGTGTAATACAAATCCTATGTTATAATGAATTATAACATGTGTATATATAGTGACTAAACCCTAGACTAATAGACTTCTAGTATAAGTAGGAGACTTGCATTGCACACAAAGTAGAATTAGACATTGGGCCTATGCTAATTGCCTAATATATCTCTAACACTCCCTCTTAAACTCAAGATGGAAGCTTGATGAAATCTTGAGATTTGATAAGATTGGGAAGATCCCTTAAATGAAGTTTGGCTCTGTGACAGTAGTTTGAGGAAGGCAATGTTCTTGCAGTGTTGATGCAACTTCTAATGGTGGCACGACTATGTTGGAGAGTTTGATGGCTACAGTAGGAAGCCAAAGAAGATGAACGCATCAAAAAAACATCGAGAAAGACAAAGATTGCTCTTAAATATACTACAAGGACAGAAAACCATGGCCACAAGAAGGTGGCTTTGATACCATGTTAAATATATTATTAGCAATGTGATTTGTTGTACCATGTTGTATATGCTAGAGTGGATGCGGATGGCGAAGCATAGAATAGGACACCGAGAACACGAGGGTTATGTGGTTCAGCCTTGTCAGCCTACATCCACAGAGGAATCCCTTAAGAGCTACATCTTTATTGTATAAAAGTGTAATACAAAACCTGTGTTACAATGAACCCTAACATGAGTATATATAGGTGATTAAACCCTAGACTACCAGTACAACCAGGAGTGGGCTTGGGCCTATTACATTGGGTTAATATGTCTAACATATCTGTAACAATTCCTATGCATTGTGCTTGAGTGTACTGGTATTTGCATGTGATTGACACTGCTCTAGTGCATGTAGAGTGCAAATTCGGTCCCTATGCTATTGGTCGAGACTTTGAATGAACTTGGATAGTTAAGCATGGAACTTCTCAGGTATGTTAAGTAAGTCCTATTCCCTAAGTACATATTTCCTAACTTTTGTCTAAGTTGTCCTTTTGAGCTCCAACTTAACGAACTCCTCTAACTTTTGCCTGAATTGCCTTTTGATTTTCCATTTAGTGAGGTGCGTTATCTCACCATATTTTTTTTTTCACACGTGGTTATTTGGGAAATTTTTCTTGGTCCTTCCTCTAGAGGTTCCATTCGAGAGATGCTATAACCGATCAAAGTTGTCAAAACCGTACTTGAGTTGTTTGGTTTGGTTAGGGGTATAAAATACGGTTGTGTTTAATGGCAATGTACCATTTTGGTATTATTGGTGTTATATATATAGACTTAATCAAATGCCACTAGTCATACCAACTAAGGGTGTGCATGAGTTGGGTTGGTATTATTGGTGTTATCTATATAGGTTTTATTTAGGTAGAACGGCAAAAAAGTAAATAACAACATTGCACAATATATATTTTTAAAATTTTAAATATATATTAAATATAGGTGGGTCAGGTCGGGTTAGGCGGATTTATGAATTTTATGACTTGAACCTAACTCGACCCACTATAAATTTTTTCTTTTCATAACCCAACCCAACCCACGAACTCTTTAAAACTGACCCAACCTGATGGGCTGGGTTGGATTGGGTCAATTTTAGCGGATTGGCGAGTTGGCTGCACACCTCTAATACTAACCTTAAACAATCAAGCCCGTATCTCAATCATTTTTTTTTTTTTGTAATAATAATTTTATAAACTTATATATTTGAATAATATAATTTGATAAATACATATTTGACCTTTAAAGTTTAGGATTGTTTTTATTTTGACCATTCATGTTTGATCCCTTAGCTCTGCCTTCCAGTTCCGTTAGTAATTAGATAATCTATAATATGTTTATTTTGCCCACAACAATGAAATTCTTGTAGTCCACAGTATTTTAGAGCTAATATTTCATGAAATAGTTAAAATAAGGCACTTAATAGTTACATTGTTAATGGGAGTGGATGGAAAAACCAATATGATAAAGAAATCAAATATGATAGGCCAATATGTGAATTTTGAATTGTGAAAGCCAAAATGAAAATAAATTCAAAATTTAAGAACCAATAGTTTACTTTAATATGTACTTTTTTATATTATGAATTAATATATTTAATAAACGAATATATATTTTGCAAAGAGCCCAACCCATTTGTTTGCCCAAATATGCTCAAGGCCATGTAATTATTGCTGGTGATTGTGGGCAAAGTATATGCCTACAATTTGAACTCTATTTCTTCAATTTTTTTTCCTAATATTTGAACCTACAGCAGTAGTAGAATTTAGATACAGTAGATTAGTTTCTCAATTAAATTTAAACACATAATCGTATTGACTAATAAAATATAAATAATTATACATTTTTCAATAAAAATTAAATTTAGTGTTGCTATATATTTAAATTTAGTTGAGAAATTTAATGTACTGTACCTTTTTTTTACCCCCAAAGAAAAGAAAAGAAAGAGGCCGCACGTATTGCTTTTCAAAAAATGCTAAGAGCAAATATAGTAGTAGTAGTAGTAAAAACTAAGTTTCTTAGTGTTGAAATAAAAAATCAATCTTTATTTGAGTTTCATATCCAACTTTACTCAGATGAAGCTTTGGTAAGTATAAAAGTTTTATTTATTTATTTATTTTTGTGTGTTTGACGGTAGAAAGAATGAAAATTTCTTATTCCAAAGCTTCTTTTGTGTGTGTGTATTTTTATGTTATCAAGTTCCAGCAAAATTTTATTGATATTTTTTTTCTAATATAATATGCATTATGCGATTCTAAACTTTTAATGCATTGAAATTAGCTTAAGGTTTTCTGTCATGCTACGTGTAAGAGAAAATTATATAATTTTATGCAGTGATCTACATTATGTTATACTGTGGCCAACTTGGCATTGAAGCGTGTTTATAGTATTATTTCAATTTTACAAGATATAATAGAAATATGCTCTTTTTGTGTGTTTTATGGTAGAAATACTGAAATTTCTTATTCCAAATGTTTTGCTTGTATGTGTGTTTTTTAATTTTTTATGTTTCTCAAGTTTCAGCAAAATTTTGTTCATATTTTTTCCAATATAATATGCATTAGGTGATTTTAAATGCATTGAAATTAGCTTAACTTTGCTGTCACGCTATGTGTAAGAGAAATTTATATATATAATTATATGAGTGATCTACAAATGTAATGTCATAGAGTGGACAACTTGGCATTGAAGTGTGTTTCTAGTATTATTTCAACTTTACAAGATATAATAGAAATATGCCAATATGGTATTTTTAAAAAAGGGTGAAAAAATAATCATCACATCTTCCATTTGGCTCTCACCACTAATTCCTGGCTCCTGGCTCCACTACTGAGGCTAGGCATCGTCATCTTGCACCTTGTTTATGCAATTATAATTTGTATTTTAATTTTAGTATTAATTTGTTTGTATATGTTTTATTAGCTTCTTATTTTTCTTACATAAACTGTGAAAAACGTTTGAAATTTGTTTAAATTTCTACATCTTTTTAGTCAAGGAAGCTAATTTTAAAACTTTATTATTTATTTGTTTATTTTAATAATTATTAAATTACTTTTTTTTTTTGATAAAAATGTCATAATTTTATTAAAACAAAGATAAAAACAAGACATCTTGAGTCAAAGCTTACTCAATCATATTAAGATTTTCCTCTATCTAAGTCAGTGGCAGCTCCATGATTATTTTATAGGGTGGTCAATAAGAAACATTAATGATATAAAATTTAAAACAAGAGAGAATTTGAATATATCGACATCACCAAAAAAAAAAAAAAAAAAACCAAAATACATAAAGTTTATAATTGCTTTCTACAATTTTTCATATTTTGAAATCGTTGCATGATATTTTCATAATCAATCTTACGAGTTACATTTGTTTCAATATACACAACCAAACAATCATTCATCCATTGACCTCCCATTTGATTGATTTATTTCAAATTTGTTAAGATCTAAATGGGCATTTAATTTTTCCAAAATTTTAGATTGAATTGGTTTGTTATTGGGCTTTTTTTTGTGTGTTTAAAAATGCTAAGATATTTTTAAGAGGATTGTATTCAAATTTATTTCAATTGAGCTTAAAAAAAAAAATCTAGAGTGAAGGTATTTCAATGTTTATTTTAAGGTGTCGAAACAAAAAATAATTAAAAAATATATATATATATATATATATATATATTTTGGGGATAGTACAAGGGGTTCATTTAAAACCCTTGGACTCCAAGTGAAACCACCCCTAATTCAAATTACATAACTAACAACATTCTTAGTATATTAAACCAAGATGTGTGCTGGCTGGTTGCCTTATCTTTTAACATGAGAAATTTGTACCCATCTAAACTCTTGAAATTTATTGTGATAAATTCCCTCAATAATATTACTTATTGTAGTTGGTCTCACTCACACCATTCAAAGCATCAGCCACAATTTGGGAGTCACACTCTACAATTACTTCCTGTATACCTACACTACATCCCAAGCAAAAAGAACACCTTCTTCTAATGCTTTAACTTCAGCTTCCAGTGGTCCCGAAGGGAGAAGTAAGTGTTTGCTTAAGGCTGCTGTTACTCTTCCCTCGGTGTCTCTAATAACAACCCCCACATCGGCCGACTGAGAGCTAGAGAAGACTGCTCTGTCAATGTTAAAAGCTTATACCAAGGAGGTTGTGGAGCTTCCCATTAGACACAGACCAGATTTAAGAGGAAATTTTTTCAACCCACTAAATGTGGATTCAAATGATCATTTACGTATATATTTTAGTCACAAGAACTTTTTAATAAGTTATATAATTTGTTTAAATAATACTAGTAAATAATTTTATGAATGACCACCAAATAGGTTAGAAGACATTCCTCTAAATTAGGTTGGTGGAAAACTTTATTTTGATTGGTTTTTACCATCGACATGGGTATAATATTGGCAAATAAATGATTCTTAGTATTTAACAGGCTGAATTTCCTACCGAAAAATGTAAAGACGAAAGTCGGAAAGTCAATGTGAACAAAAAAAAAAATCTTGGCGCAGTACCTAGCTATGGGGTGTCATCAAATGATATATAAAAAGAGTGTAACGAAATCATTAACTTTTGAAAGAACTGACAATCACTTTCACATTGCCCTAGTAATTATTTTGGATTTATCTACTTTATGATTCAATATACATCTAGATTCGAATGGTTTCATCATATTTGACCTAATTTAAATCATTATCATAAATGATAAAGTAAATGATAGGAATGGAAAGGATACATTAGGAACATAATAGAGGAAGATAAAAGAAGAGTGATGCTACAAATAAAATAATTGTTATAATTTTCATTATAGTTAAATTGACAAATTCTTACTGATTTTCATATCTAAATGAAATAAGTAAAATGAAACAAATAATAAGAGAGATGTATTACTAAAAATTTGTAAAATATAGAAAGGGAATAATGAAAATTTTGATTAAAATTTTATTAAACTCTTTTCCATCTTCTTCAATTACTCTTAATTTAGGAAGAATAAAGGAATAAATGTTCTTTCATAATCATTTTATTTATTCTACATACTTAAATTCCCAAACAAGATAATAGTCTTTCCATCTCCCAAACAAAAGAATAATAAAAAAAAAAAAGATTATTTTCATTCCATTCATTTACCCCATCTCAATATAAGTAAACCAAGTTGCTTGTAAACAACTTAAAATTTGCTAATTTGTTTATTTGTTTGAGCTTGTTCATTAACCAAACAAACTATCCTGATTCTAAGTTTGAAGTTTGAGTAGACAAAGGAACCAAGCTCAGGGCCGGCTCAATGGTATAAGCCATTGATGCGGCCGCCTGAGGCCCCAAGTGAAAAAAAGGCCTCTAAATTTTAACCAATAGTATTAATTAAGCCAAAATATTAACAATGATAAAATAATATTTTCTTACTAAATGCAAAACAAATAAAGAAGAGAAAGAAATGCTATGTCCATAATATTTTTCACAATATTTTTACAAAAAATCTTAATAACAAATTGTTAAAGGTTGTTATTGACAACAAAAAAATAATTTTAGTGGTAGGTTCAACTAGAAAACAAGAAGCAACTTAACACCTAAGATTTGTCATGAACAATATTCTGAATGTTGCATTTCTAAAAGAAAAAAGAACAGGAAGAAAGCAATTTATAAAAAAAATTCATAACATTTTTCACAATAGTTAAGTTAGCAAACTTTTACTAGTTTTCAACTAGATTCACCACTGACATCATACTTTTAATAACTACTATCAATCTGCCACATCAATAAATGTAAAAAGTTTTGTCAAATTTTTTTGTGTTTATAAACTATTTAAAAAAAAAAAAAAAATCCTATGTGGTTCATGTTGATTAATAGTAATTTTATATATGAAACAAGATAATCAATTTTCGCCTTAGGCCCCCAAATGCATCAAGCCGCCCTTGACCAAGCTTGATCAAACATTTCATAGTCAATATGTTACAACTCGAAGAAAAATATGTTGAAATTTTCATTTGATATATATATATATATATATATTGTTGTTGTTGTTGTGAATATATAATAAGATCAAACTATTTAGTGTCATTTTTTTTTATACTTTTAAAAATAGAACAATTGTATTGAAAATGATTTAACAATAAAATATATTAAGAACACAAAAGTAAATTGAGAAATTTAAAGCTATCCATCAAATTCTGCCCCTACTAATAACCTCACGCACGCAACCCTATTTACATAACTACTCGTGGTTACATGGGGTTTTAAGAAGTGCTTTTTTGATTTTATTTTTATTTTTATCATCCCTTATTTTTTTTAAGAAGGAGAATGGTTTGTCTTTTTATAAAAAGTAAAAGGAAAAAGAGAAGTCTCTAAATATGCACAGAGCAGACTAGTTAATAATTATTATTGAGTGTAGGTATATTAATTAGTATATTTTATAATTGAAAGTAATTAAGAATTCTAGTGAACTAAACTAGAGTTAACTTTAATTTCCTCTACATTAAGCAAAAAAGAAACAAAACTCTTTAGTTGTTGATCAAAGAGATAGTCTAGGTGAAAGTGATTATTAAAGCACACCTGATTCGTGATTTCATTGAATTCACTTTTCACGTGCATTTGACGAACTAACTTAGTTTTGGGAGAGAGAGAGCATAGGTTAGTGAACGAGATAAGAAGACAAAGAGTAGAACAGTAAAATAAAGGAAAAACAGAAATTCTCCATAGTCCATACAGATCCCTTTCGAGTGTCCAAGAAATTATCGTAATGGGATTCCCTACTGGGAATAAAACAAGAGCACACGCACACTTTTCTTTTATATTTCTTTGCATGTAAGATATATAACAAAATAGGAGAGAGAGAGAGAGAGAGAGAGAGAGAGAGAGCAAATACAGACGTGACAAGCCCATAAAGCATTGTCGTGGTGACGGCCGACCCAACACAAGTTAGTGGGAGACAATCTAAACGTTAGCCACTACTCTCTCAACTCTCATCCTCTCTCTCTCTCTCTCTCTCTCTCTCAAAAAAAAGCCTTTGCGTCCACTTGAAAAAGACAACACTGAAGTTGTTTGCCTTTTCTTTTGCAAACTTCTAGTGCTTTGTTTTGCATTATGTCTCTTATCTCTCCGTCTCTCTCTCTCTCTCTCTCTCTCTCGCGTGGCATCCTTAACCAGTTCTTAAAACAAATGGGCTTCTCCGGCCCGTACAACTAGTGCGTGCATTGTTTATATTCTTTTGGCTGGTAAAAATCCTAAAAGTGGGTGTTCAAAGCTTCAAAGTTTTAAATGCTTCACCGATCAAGAAATATATTACATGTACAATCTGACCGTGAAAAACTCATAAAATAGAAAGTTTATAGACTTACAAAAAAAAGTTGACAACGGTTGAATATGGTAGATTGTTAGTAATAGGTACAAAAGTGATATCATTAGTGAGCTTAAATGAAATTTAGTAACAATTTTTCAACTTAATTAGTATGAGATGTTGTAAATTTTTTTGTGTATGAAGCATTACTTTCTAGAAAAACATGAAGGGGTTGCCTTCATTTTAGAAAGCCCAATAACCAACCCTACAACAATACATTTGGAATGGAATATAGTTATAACAAACTCATTTTTAGCAAAGCCAATTAATAGAAGAACTATATCATTTAATTTAGCCCCAAGAAAGGAATCGCAAAACCTGCTATTCTCTTAATCACAACATCCAGGGATGAACATGATGTATGAACTTTCAAACATGTCATATTTATGCGATTACATGAAAGCCAACTAATAGTTAAGATGATCTCCTAGTCTGATGATCTAACATATAAGCAGTAATATCAACTTATATGCCAAGTTTAATTGACCACTGGGCTAGACCATAGAGCATGAGTTACACCTTCCAGTTCCTCCCTATAGTCATCACATTTAAGGCTAGATTTACCTTGCGTTTGAACAAAACAAATTTATTTTGTGGCTAGTAGGCACGCCTTTCAAAGAAATAGCTTGATTTTGTTGAGTACTCGAGGTTTCCATAGTGTTGGGTTTGTAATTTTTTAGAGTGTTACTAGAATATTCATCACAAAGCATAGAATAAGCACCTTCGACAGAATATTGCCCTGGATTTAAAAACTTTGAAGAATATATAGGAAATGATTGTTCTTCAACAGTCGTCATCCCTATTTTAATTTTGCTAGCATTGCCAAGTTAAAACTGCAAAGCCCGTGGAATCTCATTACCCTTGTAACCTTTAGCCTGCGCAGATTGCCCTAGCTTAACCATCGAATTTTCTTCTTCTAAGATCTCTGGACTCACTAGAAGGCTAGAAGCTATTCATCATCATTGCAAGGTCCCTACAGAATCTGTCTGGTAGAAGGAAACATTCCATGCCATAAGTAGGAACGGACTATGCCATAGCTTGATCCGAATTTCCCTACCCGTTTTTGTGAAAAGGTTTTCTCATTCCACCCAGCTTTCTCTAGACTCGCTCCTTGATTTCTGCAAAACCAACTCATTTGTTACACCCAACCATATCTGGTAGCCCCAAATATCTCTCATATTCCTTCTCATTACTAGCCTGCATTGCTGTTTTGATTGAGTCTTGAGTCTTCTGGTTGATGTTTTAGCTAAAGAATAGAGTGGTCTTCCCATTGTAGATCTTCTACTCCAATGCAACCTCAAACCTAAGGTGTTAATGATGCGTTGATACATAGGAAGCACAAACAGGAATACTGGCACAGGTACAATATGGTGATACAGCAATTTTTGAAAAATTAAGATACAGATACGGGTGATACGTATATTGATTAATTAATTAATTATATATATATATATATTTCAACGCTTATAAAAAAATTTTTATAAATGATACAGCAATTTTTGAAAAATTAAGATACAGATACGGGTGATACGTATATTGATTAATTAATTAATTATATATATATATATTTCAACGCTTATAAAAAAATTTTTATAAAAAAAAATTATTTTTTTAAAATAATTTTAGAAGAATATTAAAGCCTAGTCACTAAAAATATATACATGTGCCTACTGTCTACCTAAATAATGAAAAAATGATCTTTAACTCAAAAGACAAAAATTTGAAAAGAAGCACCTATTTACACATTTTTTGTTCATGTGAGTGGCTAAAGATAAAAGAACTCTTCACGTGTGATACAAAATAATAAAAAAAACACACACGGACAAAACAATGAAAAAGGGTAAAGGAAAGGTAAAAGTGAAATAGATAAGCTGAAGAAGAAGAAAAAGAAGATATTAGAGTGGGAGGAGAAGAAGAAGAAAATATTGGCGTGAGAGGAGTAGGAGGAGATTGGCGTGAGAGGATGAAGTAGGAGGAGATTGGCGTGACAAGTAGTGTGTTTTAGTCTCTTATTTATTTATTTATTAATTATTTATTAATTTTTTTGGCTCAGTTCATGTCCCAACCATGTCCCCACCGTTTTTGTCATTTTTCAACCAAAAAAAAAAAAAAAGAAAAATGGCTGGGACACAGATGCAGCCGTGTCCAACACGTTTCTCGAGTCCTGTATGTGTTGGATCACACAGGCATGACAATCCAAATGTCATGTTCGTGCTCTCTAGTTTGATACTCTATTAGAAATGCCTCGCAAAAAAGTAAACTATCGTCTGTAAATAATAAGTGGGTCAACCAAGGCCCACCATGACAACTAATCACACCCCAAATATGTTTGTCAAACTCAACAATCCGAAGAAGAGCACCCAAGCCTTCAACATAAAACAAGAAGAGGTAAGCTGATAGAGGATTACATTGTTTCAACCCTCGAAAATGAGCAATGTAACCATTAGGTTTACCATTGATTAAGGCAAAGTAGTACATTGTTGTAATTCAAGCCATCACTAGACAAATCCATTTAGGTATTGAGAGGTATTGAAGTCTTGTTTGATAGCTTTTCTTGAGTAGCCTTTTGAGTAGTTTCTTAAGTCTTCAAAGTATACCACTCGTGTATGATTAAGGCATACTTAAACTAAGATTTAAGTATAGTAAAAGCGTGTTTTATCATGTGTTTGCTAACATATACAAAAAATATGACCCTAACAAAGACCATAGAGTATGTCTATAATTTTGCTTATGCTCTGAAAGTAATTCCAAGGTGAAGTGAAAGCTCTAGTATCTATCAATAATGTTCAATTGTTAAACTATGAGAATACTAATTTAAAACAATTAAACAATGAAGTTAGCAAGAATTTACTGAATATGTAAAGCATGCAAGAAAATCAATAAACAAATAACACATCTATATGTTAACGAAGTAGAAAACCAGTGGAGAACTTCTCCAAAGAACAAACTACTACGAGGGTAATCTACCCTAACAAAGCAATCCACTGTATGAAGAGAATTTTACATTCTAGTATAAAATCTTTATCCATAAACTCTAACCAGTAGATGAAATTACTGCAGTATTCCATTACAACTCTAGAACTTTTGAACTCTCAATATATGAGTGCCTACATGAATGATGCATTCTTGTGGAATCAGGTGTAAATTTTAGAATTAAACATTAAGTTTTCTATGTATTAAAAAGAATTTTAAAATGGGGGAGAGTTTTAGGGTTAGGGACAACTAAAACAATTATTCTTAAATAAAGAAAAACAAATTGCACAGCATTCTGTGATTGCAATTATAATGTTAGGAGTATAAATAAAATAACTCAAGTGAACTATGTGCAAAATTGAAAATCCAAAAGAAGAAAGTGTAAGTTAGAAATATTGTAAATATTAACACCTAGAGTGCAACATCATTATATATGTAAAATTGTGATTTTCAATTATGTTTTGTTGGCTTTAATTCTGTGTCAAATTTGATTGTAATTCTTCAATTATTTCCCTATGTATTTCTAGGATTCAATGTAATGGGTTCAGTGTGTGAAATTGGTGAAGAACTGTGAAGATAGATCATCTCACGATTGACTCGCGAGTGGAGCAACCCGGGAAAAGTCACGTGAGGAGAACATGCTGAAAGTTGAAGCATTTAATGCCTGATGGCATCTTGTGAGTGGCTCGCGACTTGGCCAATACGACCCAACTCGCGAGATGCACTGCCAGCCGTTTTGTGTGCCTTTCATCATTTCTTTACCCATACATTACCCACGAAATTGTAAGGAGAATTTCAAAGAGAAAACCCTGGAAATCCATTGAAGAGTTTGAGATTTCTTACCTACAATCCTTTACACATTTCTCTTAATTTTCCTCTACTCCTACGACTCTAATTTCATATCCTGTGAGAGGTTCTTAGCCCAAACACATACCTCACCCATTCTGAATGTTGTTAGTTGTTTTGGTGCTCTTGTCATGCCATTCTATGGTGGATGCAATTGGTGATAATTGTGAGATCTGGAAAGCTAGTGAAGACAAAGTTCGGTGAAGCACGTTGGTAGCTGGGACTTAGAAAGTCAAAGTACAGAGGGTAGTCTAGGCTTGGAGGGTCTATATTGTAATCCTTGTACTCCAACTTATTTACTAGTGAATTGATTCGGCTTTGAGGGCCGTAGAGAGATTTTTACACCAAGCACTTCGGTTTTCCTCTTCGATAATGTAAAGTTGTGATTTATAACTATATTTTATGTTAGTTTTATTTCATGATAAAAAGTGTTGTAATTGCTTTAATTTATTTCCTTGTACTTTTGTGGGAATTTATTCTATTGGATTTAGTATTAAGTTGGTGAAGACTCAAGCTTAATTGAAGATTAAATGGATTTTGCGAGAAGCTAACTCGTGAAGTAGGCATGTGAGAAGCACCTGACTGGAAGTTGAAGAGTCATGCCAAGCTGTTAATTTCGCAAGTATTTGGCGGGTAAGGCCTTCCCGCGAGATACCCGTGAGACTCTTTGCCTAGAGGATTTTTAAGTGTGACTTTCTTACCCTTCACCCATACTATATATACTATCATTACCCACAAATGTAAAAAGGAAGTCATTAAGAGAGAAAAACCCTAAATAGGCTTTCTACAACACTCACACCCATCTTTTAGAGAGAAAGAGCTACTCATCTTTAGTGAGAAATCATTGTAGCATTTTCTCCTTCCCTATCTCATTGTCATACATTGAGAGGAGATTTGTATCCAAACACAATTCACACTTATTTAGAGTGTAGAGAGTGTTTTGGAGCTTGGGAAGCTTAGGAGATTTGCCAAAAGAAGCTGGTGAGGCTTGGCAGATGCAATCGGGTGTATTGCGGGATCCGAAGAGCTAGACAAGACATGGTTCCGAGAAGCCTTGTTGAAGTAGGAGGATGGAGGGTTTAGGTACATCGGGTAGATTAGGATTGGAGGGTCTCTTGGTAACCCATGTATCCCAACTGATTGTCTAGTAGATCGATTATCGCTTGGAGGATGGCGGAGAGGTTTTTTGCCGAGTTCTTTGGTTTCCTCTTCGATAACACATCAGTGTGTTATCTTGTGTTTGCATTCTCTCTTCCTTTACTCTTGTGGTTTACTTTTATTGTTGGTTGTTCATGTTTATGCACTAGAGTAGTATCGGTTGTTTATCCATTCGCATTTACTTTATTCCGCACTTAGTATAAGTTAGAGTAAAATCAATCGAGCCGTAACTTTAATTTGGGGGTCTAAATAGCTCTTGTGTTTTCACACATTTTAGAGCATTTAGATAACACATTGCCGTGTTATCTTGTATTTGCATCTCTCTTCCTTTACTCCTTGTGTTTTATACTTAATTTTTAATTATGTATGCTCAAGCACTAGGTAGTATTCCCGATTAATTGCACATTTAAATTACTTTTATTTTGCATCTAGTTGAGTAGATTAAAAGCAATTAAGCTGTAGTTTTAAAATTGGGAGTCTAGACTAGCTTTAGTAATTTTACTATCAAGCTTTCAGTATTCCTGTAAGAATCTATAATATGTAGAGTATTAGTATTGGTGGTGTCAAATTGCCATATTGCCAAATTTAACAACCAATACAACAAAAATAGGGTTGCATCAGTGGAGCTAAAGTTATAATTTTTGGCTCTTAATCTATAGTGCACAGCCATCTTTGGCTGTGCTCTATAGCTAAGATGTTATACTTTAAAAATATATTTTACTTGTCCTCTTATTATTATAATGATTATTTCCTGTTGGTTGTGGTTGTAGTTGTGATTGTTATTTATTATAATAAATATATTATTTTAATGTGTTGAATGCTAAAATTAAACCATTGATGTTGGGTGTTTAATTTGTAAAATGAGATGATAAAATAGATAAAATAGCAATTTATGGTGTTAAAAGCTAGAATTTTTGGCACCGCCAATGCTGAGCCTTTGCTTTTTCCTTTTATTTATGGCTTCTACTACCTTGCCCAATTTGGCCTTCCCATCTATAAAATTTTCACTCCAGTATGTGGAGGCTGTGGATTCCTCCACATTACTATCCCGTGGATGAGGACCTTCTACACGTCTTCCTTTGTACTTTATATTCCATTTGGTTATCAGCTTTATCTTACTTTCCGGCGGGTAGGAATTTTCCTTCTCTCTGCTCATTTGGCTCTAGGTTATTAGGATAGAGCATTTTGCAATTGGACAAGCCCGTCAAGTCTTGATTTTGTATACTCTCTGCATCAAATCGCTGACCCATTGCTTAAGTGCAACCAGACTTGGATTTTCATTTTGGACTATGTAGTTGCCTTATGCAATGGAAATGTCACGACAAGCGTCCATCGAGCGATTTCAGACCATACAATCTTTTTCTTAGCAAAATGTGTCTTTCACAGAAGATGCCGACTGATGATCGATACAAACTAATCATAAGTCCAACTTGACAATAATACATGCAAATGCCTCATGCGCCAGTACTTCGATTCTAAAGTTAGATCTCTCTTTTTTACTGAAAGGATAAGTCGCTCATGAGTTGCATACATTTTTCCTTTAGGTTCGTTTTCCTTTTAAAGTCGTTGTGAAACAACTCTTGATAGTCTGTTTTTGGAGCAAGTGTAAAATTAATAAATGGCCGTTAATCATTCTTATAGTTTATCCATTCATATGGCTCATGGCTTATGGGTTGGGTAAGGGAAAGCCTCATGTGGCCTGTTAAAGCTTTTTCACTTTCAAACAAAGCATCATACGTTGTGGATGAGGAGAACAGGCCTTCACCTAGTTGTCGAGGAGAACATATCATGTCCTACTCGGCCTATCCTTGTCCATTGTCATCAAATTGTTGTGATTCTATTGTAACTCCATTATATATGAAGCAATTAACAATGAAATTATATAATATATCAATGGAAAATGCATCACCTAGATCAAGATCTTATTTATTTTCTATATAAATGGAGAGGACTTCTCTCATAGTGAAAATTTACATTTTCATAAATTTAAAGATGCACATGATTTCAGTTCATTTAGAATCTTATTCTATCCAATAAGAAATAATAATTGATTTTAAATGACATGGCACCATTTACATCCTTATATTCATAAAAAATTATACCCTTAGAATGAAATAACCTCTATCAATTTTAAAAATAGATGAAGAGTATCTTTTAATTCAATAGAGAAAAGAGGATCTTAATATCCATTTTATATGGGGCTATAATTGACTCACACTCCTTTATATATTCCTCATACACATCATTTGTAAAATGTGTAAATTCTTGAAAATTGTAGTCACCTAGGGTGAAAGAGTGTATATTTTGTGTATTAAGTATACATCAGGGAGTGTGAAACAATAATTTTCCTTTTATGTGTCAAGAACATAGCCTAATCTTAAATCTAGTTGTCTTTCTTTTATATATATATATATATATATATATATTCTCTCTCTCTCTCTCTCTCTCTCTCTCTCTCTCTCTCTCTCTCTCTCTTAACATTTTAAAAATTCCACAATTAAATTCCGCAATTTTATTAATCTTGACATATACGGTAGGTTTCATGTTAATTGGATATTATTTATATTCAATTATAAACTTATATTTTATGTATAATTTTTAAAATACAAATAAAAACATTAAATTTAAATGTTTTATATACATATTATAGGTAGATTGTAGGAGAGGGAGAGGTGGGGATAACCATAGATATGAGGTACCACAAACAATATGATTACCATTGGATCATCACTTGAACCCCTGATATAGTTATTAAACTCTTATTATCTTGGAATTTTGTAGGCATCGAGGGGTATAAGTAGAAAATATAATTCAATAGTTAATTTGTCAAAATACATATAAAAATTTATTGAATTATGTAATGCTGACAAAACTATCACAAGAAGTAATATGACCCATACATGTATATGACTATCTTTGAAAATTTAAACCTTAAATGAATTTCGTGTGTGAGTTTCAATTAACTTAACTAGTAAAATTTTTTGTCATTAAATAAAATATCTAGGATTCAAACTCTTCCTACCCCAAAAACTAATTGGTGTTGTAACCTAGTGATAATGTCATATGTTGAAATTTATCTTATATAGAGGTATATAGTGTTAATTATCAAGTGATGTAACTTACACAACTTGATAAATTTCTATTAGATGTGTTTGTTTGACAAAAATCCACGGTTAAATTACATTGTTCCCTTCTACCCTCACATTTTTAAAATATCAAAATGACCATAAATTAATAGCTCTCTTATCTATAAATATTTAAATATCAATTTAATGTAAAAAAAAAAAAAATTATACACAAAACACGTGTTTTTGAATTAAATAATAAATAACATTCAATTTACGCAAAAATTTAGTATGTATATTCAAAAGCAAGAACATGTATAATCAAATTAGAATGTTAAATTGTTTTTAATTAAAACTATGAAGTTTTTAAACCATGAACGATTGTGTGATGTTAAATTGTTTTTGATTAAAACTATGAAGTTGTTAAACCATAAAATATTGTGTGATGTTATATTTTCTTTAAAAAAATTAAAACTATGAAGATATTAAACCGTGAACTATTTTGTGTTGTTGTGGAATGGGATTGAGATTGAGAATAAAAATAAAAATATCTTGGGCATATTATAATTTACCCCCTTATGATTTGACCCAACCACAATTTAGAGTCGACAAACTTTCAATTACTACATTTGACGTCTTACAATTTGAATTAAAATAAAATTGTTAGGCTTCCATCTAAAATAACAAATTATGCATTTTTTAGACAAATAAATTAACTCTTTGTAATTTAACCCAATAGAACTTTAGGCCAACAATTTTTTTATTATTAATAATTACATTTTGACCATTTGATGTAAAATGAAATAATTAGCGGTAATTTGGACAAAACCCTAACAAGTTCATTTTAGCTCAAACCTTTAAAGTTTGAGCTAAAATGAACTTGATATGGCTAGATATAATTTTCTCAAATATTATTAACTGCAGGTTTTGTTTTATTGTGGAAAAAGAAGATGAGCAATAGTGATTAGTGATTAAACATCTTTCCACTTTCACCGTGATTCATGCTAAATCATATTCGTGATGAATTGAAAAATAAAAGAAATCGGGGAAAATGTTACTTTGGGGTAAGAATTGCGTTCCCTCTTTGACCCTCAAGTCACATCCTCCCTTTAAAAAAAAAAAAATAATAAAAATACTAAAGTTGTATTTGATAGGCTTAAGAAGAATCATTTCCCACTTCTTTTTCTTGTTAGTGCAAAGGCAGAGAAGAGTATGTGTTTTGCAGTTTAGTTATATATCTACATCCTCCTCTAAATTCCTAATTAATATTCTTAATTATGACCTGCTCGTGCGAGAGATTCATTCGAAGGGTCACATAGCAGCAGCGCATGGAAATGATAGGCATTGGCTAATCTTTAAATCAACTTGCATGCCTTGAGTTGATTATATCATATTATATTTGATTTGATTGATGTGCAATATTCATAGTGATGAAACTTGCATGCTCTTGTTCTCTTGCAGCCAGTGAATATGTGTTTCAAATCAAAGAGTTAAATTATGATCCATAAGGTACGTGGAAGCCCCACTATGTAACTCTTATCATTAATTGGTTTGAACTTTTTTCCTCAAGCCACTATTTTGTTACAGCTTTGATTAGATAGGCATTGATTCAATTATATTATATAGTATCAGCTTGGTACCGAGATTAATGAAATTTATTGTGTCTGTCAATATGATAATATAAGAAGCAATATATTTTCCTCCCTTCTATAAGGATTTAATTAGGACACTCAAACTTAATTTCCAAGGACATGCAAATGAGCACTACGACGTTATTAACCAGAAAAAAAAAAAAAAAAAATCCATTACATAAACAAATAAACTATAAAAAAAATCGAGATTCATAAATTTTACTTCGCACGATGATTATTAGAAAATTTCCAATACACATTTTAAGAACCAGTAAACAATACCCCACACAGATGACAGAACTCAGTCAAAAAAGGCATACACTGTCGTTTATTTTATTTTATTTTTATTTTATGTTATTTATTTATTTATTTTTTTTATAAATTTTTATCTAAGACCTATTTCCTGTATTACTTAACTAATCAAAAAAGAAAAAGACAACAACTAAATTTCAGTTAGCTACAAAAATGATTTATATGTGGACACTCGAATCATGTTGTAACAGAAATACCACACAAGGGAATTGAGCATGCTGATATTAATCAAGTTAATATGAATTATGAAACGATGCATGAGAGTGTAAAGATACATGGGCCAGCCTCAAAGATTGTTAATTAAGATGAGAAAAATTAAAAACAAAAGATTGTTAATTAAAATTTTAAAAAATAAGTAGGATTAATCATTAATAATTGATAAATTATAGTAACCCATATTTAGAGATATCTAAATCTGTTAATTCAAATATTGAAATATTTTAGCAATATCATTTTTAATGTAATTGTAAAGTTGACTTAATAACGTACACAGATTATGAATAAGTACACTAGCTAGTAATAATTTTATATAGCTCACATCATGAAAATTCTTAAGATCAATTTCTCCCATATTCGTTAATTTAAAACCTGCATTTACTAGATGTGTAGCCTAGTTGCCTTCCACTGCAGCTAAAAGATTGGACAATCAAAATGCCCCTCAATCCTCATGACATAGAAAATATGTTGAATTTTAATGGAGCAACTGAAGACAACAAAAGGAGCTTGAACTTGATGAATGTGAAGGAAAGTTGATGTAAGCATTAGTGATATGATTCAGATTCCACAATGTATAAGTTTTGTCGATAGATAATTATTTAGAATAATTAAAAGTAGGGTTTACACAGTGTACGACTTTAAATCTTAAGTCTAGGTCTAAGCTACAATTCTTGGCATCAGTCATTGATTTAGGAAAGTGTTTGTCCTTGTGTAGGGTACTAGATGAGATAAATTCAAATAAAAGCAAATTATCATCCACTTTTTCTTTTATTTGTTGATGAAAATGAGATTTTATTCAACCAAACAAACTTGAGCACCTATACAAGCAACACTCAGAAAACTGCAAACAAATACAACCCCAGCCTGAAAATTCAGCCGCTTTTTGACAAAGAATAGACTACTTCCAAAACCTTTAGTCAATCCTATGCATTATTATTGTTGTTATATACTAGTTTTTTTCAGTGGTAGAATAATTCTCTGGCAGAAAGTATGGCAACATTATCAAATACATCTACAAAAAAATAAAATAAATAAATAAATAAATAAATATAAAAAATTTGAGAAGGTTCAAGAGAAGGTTCAAATCCTTATGAGTTATGAGGAGAACCAAGGTTCTATTCCCATATTCCTCTACTAAAAAAGAAAAAAGAATTTTTTTTTTTTTTGATAAACTATCTTTATGTGACATAGTTCTAGAGGCATGAGAAAAAAAATGTCCGGAGGTAAAAATTTATCTAATACTTAAATTCATTTAACCATCACATTCATAGGTCTAAAAGAAAAAGAAAAAAAGAACAATCTTTCAATTGATTCAAATTTCAGTACTAATGGAGGCATCTTGACCAGATACAGTAAGAGCTATTTATTTATTTTTTATAAATATATGCGCGCAAACAAGCTTTTAAAATGAATATATGCAGGAATTTGATCCGAAGTGGATTGAAGATAGAAGAAAACATGCATTACCACCATTCAAGAAAAATATGATAAAATATTGAATTTATGAACAGCAATGGAGAGGTATCTTGACCTCATACTCTTGAATATGCTTAAGACAATAGATGAGAAGAAGTGTAAGAGGCAATGGGCACAATAATGAACTGACAAAATGCATAACGCATGCTTGACAACTTGCTGTTGTGTGACATGCTCAGTAAGGCATAAAGCCTACAAACCTTACAATTGGCAACCAAGCAATCAATCCCTTGAAGGCTGAAGCTGACCTCTTTGCACCATGTGGGGCTATCACAATCAATCATGTGCTCATAGATAGCTATGTGATGTACCAAAGGCGCCTAACATAGACTTCGACAAGAGGAACTTGACGACATGCTTGGGCATTGCTACAGGTTGATTCTCAATTAATTCGACATTTCAATGTCACTTACAATCCCAAGAAAGATTCCTAATGTTGTGGACATTCAAAAAACATTTATGTTGGAAAGCCATCTCATTCTCAACCAAAATGTCTAGAATAGAGTTATGAGGTAGGCTAAAGTTATCGGAATGGCAGTATAGAAGATTGTGAATTGTTATCCTACACTTCTCTATGCCCTATTCTTTTTCTAGGTGTAAATAAGAATGGTTGTCGTTCATGAATATTGTTAGGATCGTATTTTTATGTATTGACATATTTAATTAATCAAAACACACTTTATATGTATGAATCTTAGAATTTAGAGTTGTCAACAAGTGGTATACTTTGAAGACTCAAGAAAAGCTGTCAAATATAAGACTTCAATACCTTGATCAACACCTCTTGATCTATTGAGTTATGGGAAAACTGAAAAATAATTTATGTTTCAACCCATGATGACTTGGCCGAACTTCAAATTCGTGCGCTTGGGTTCTAAAACATATAAAATTGATATTTTATGGCCGTCATCATATACACAAGATATTGCA
Organism: Quercus suber; assembly: GCF_002906115.3. Classification (NCBI taxonomy): domain Eukaryota; kingdom Viridiplantae; phylum Streptophyta; class Magnoliopsida; order Fagales; family Fagaceae; genus Quercus; species Quercus suber. The sequence continues at coordinate 230,892 of NW_027069654.1, read as the reverse complement.
ACATTTGGTGCAGCTAGGGTTTTGTACCAAGTTACTGCTGATTTACCAAAGAGTGATTTGAAGAACATTGCAAAAGCTACAACAATTAATTGGTTGTTGTGGTGTTAGTCACGTATAAGAGATTCATGCAAAGAATAAGTCTTTTGCAGAAGTAGTCCAATTGGGAATTGGAATTGAGTTTCCTTATAGATTAGTAGGTTCATGATAGGTTAAGATTCATTTTACTTATAACCTCTACTCAGTTGTTAGAGTTCTCCCCCTCCCCTATAGTCTTCTAAATTGACATTGTGATTTGAAACTAATGGAAGTGTATTCACATCCAAAATAATATTCACAGAAAACAATAATATTTTAACGTGATTCAATCAATTTTTTTAAGACATATGTGGAAATTGTTAGAGACATATGTTATGTATATTGGCTAATCTTTTAACAAAACGCACTTTACTTGTAATTGGTAGATCTAAGATGGGTTTAGTACTTCAAAGAACAAGTGTTCAAGTTTAGTATTAAAACTATGCAAATCTGTTCAAGAACAAGTGAAGAAGTACTATTCATTAAAGCTCGACAGAATCATATCTATCGAGGTTTAATGTTGAAGCTTGATGCAGTTGTATTTATCGAGAATTACGAAATTAGAATTTCTAAATTTGATTTCACGCATATCCATGTGTATTTGTGTAGAGTTTCTTTTTTCACAACCCTAGACATATATAAAGATTATTTTAAGGGCCGTCACAGATGATGCAAGGGATGCAACTTGATGCAAAGTGATTATACATGCATATTCTCTGTAGTGATTATACATGACAATTTGCCCTAGTTTATCATATTCTCTATAAAAGTTACTGTGTTTTTGTGCCAAGTGTTTTGTAACCAAGGAGCTTCTTGATTTTCATTGTTGAATGAACTGAAAAACTTTGCAGTCAACATCTTTCTCAAGTTGGTGTGTTAGTCACGTACTAAGATCCGTGCATCATTGGTTAGTTACGTACTGGGACCTGTGCATTGAAAGGAGAGATTGACGCTACATTACAAGTCTAATTGGGTATTGGGGTAAGGATTCAACTGTAGGTTGGTATTAGGTATTGGAATTCATTTTTCTTGTAACTACTTGTTTTGATAATAGTGGATTCTCGGAAGTGGTGACTTTAAATTCACCCGGTGGGGTCCTGCCTTGGTGGTTTTTCCCATTCGTAAACAAATCACCTGTGTCAAATTTATTTTTCGCTACATTTAACTTAGTTGGTGATTTGTTTATGCTACCACGCATATTGCATGTAATTGAATCTAATTAATTCACTTGGCTAATTAATTGATTAAGTTACCAAAGGGGTTAATACATTCTTGGCCTATCAAATTTCAAGCTTATATTCTTCTCAAAAAAAAAAAAAAAAAAAAATTCAAGCTTATATTCATAAGCAATACCAACCAAAATCCACTATCAAGTAGATAAATAATGACACTTAACCAAACTAATACACTCTCACAAACACAACTAACCGAAATCCCATTATATTGAAAACAAATTCTTAAGAGCAATTGACAAACTCACAAATGAGACACCCACAATCCCAAAACCTCAATAGACCTAACAATGTTTTCTCAATTAAATAATAAACAAACACTTAAACTACTCTTTGAAGGAACATACTCCATCTTCTTCTAAGACTCTTCTCCTCTCCTTATTTGAAAGTATATTTAGTTAAAGCTACCGGACCATTTGCAACATTATCTATATATAAGTTTTCAATACTAAATTACTTAGTAGACAAACAATATTAAATTACTTTCTAAGAAAGGAATAGATTTTCCTTCACTCCAAGAAAATCCAAACTAAGTCAAATTATGAATTTGAGACAATTTCAAACAAATCTCCACATTGAATCAAATTCTACCAAGTAATCTTCCTTCCTCTTTGTAGAAGCTCTATCTTGATCCAAGTAAGTTTTCCTTGAATAAGTCAATCATTGTTTTGATAAACATATGTGTGTCTATATTGAACTAATTACAAACTTATAAAAAATACATATTTTTCTCAGTCCACACCAAGATAAACCTTGAACTCTGATACTAGTTTTTTTTAACCTGGACCAGTAGAAGTATATTCACATGAACAATAAATAAAAACATCTACATAAGACAATAATGTTTACCATGATTTGACCAACGCCAACCAAAATCTACTATTACTAATATAGATAAAAATCATACTCAACCAAACCTCATAGAGAAAACTAAAACACTCACAAATTTCACAAATAAAAATAAACCCAAATTTCATTATATCCAAAACAAACTTAATACCAATAGGCAAACTCATTAATGAGAATGTGATGTCCCAAATTATTATGTGAAAGTTTGAATCTCATATCAAGTGTTTACTAGGTCAAACTAAACTATATAAGTGATTATGGAGAGCCCAAACTGAAACTCAACTAATCCTTTTAGGGTATAGTGTAGAAGTGGTTAGCACTTTCCTTGGGTCATGACAGATGGTATCAAAGCCAATATAAAAACACCATGTGACTTAAGGGTACTTCGAGACAATGTGAGTACAGACAAGGACTATCATTTTTTTTTTTTTTTTTGGTTGAAAAAGAGGACGTTATCAATTTAAATTGGCAATATTGTGATATTTTGTATTATATGGATTAGATTGGATGAATTTGTGTTGTGTGGGCATGTGGTGAGTTCCACTTTGGGTGTATTCGAAGTTAAATTAGGTTATATATAAGTTATTACTAGAAGTTTGAATTATAACTGGAATAATTCTTTTGAGGTGTAGTGCAAATGTGACTAGTGCTTTTCATGTGTTGTAATTTTAGTGCATTCTCACTCAAGTAATAGACAAAGATTCAAATAATCTCTAAAGAATCCCACTCCATTTCACGTTCTTCTTAAGAATTCAAAATTTGTTCCTTAGTGGATTAAGAATATCTTACTTAATGGATAAAAAAAAAAAAAAAACACTAATGACATTTTTAATATGCAAGAATCAATATTGTTAAGGAATGTTTGTTTATGTGGAATAATTACTAGTTATTACGTTACATTTTCATTACGTGGAATAGTTATTCTTTAGAAATATCTTTACTTCAATTTTTTTAAACGGTTTGTAATAATTTCTTACTATGGGTAATAGAGTTAAAATTTATACATCTCAAAATCACAAATTTTCTCTATGCTATTAACCATTATAAAATAAAATATCATAAAAGATACTCTCTCTCTCTCTCTCTCTCTCTCTCTCTCTCATATATATATACATATATATCTTAGGGTTTATGGCCTAAAATCTAATTTATTGGCATGTTATAAATAATTAAATTGTTTAATTATATGAGACTATTTATAAATGAACTATTGGGATATCATCTTAGTTCATGAGATGCATAGTATGTGATTTCTGTGATTTAGTCACAGAAGATATAGATCACAATTTCTTTGTAAACTCAGAATTTTAGTTTGTAGTCAGTGATGAAATTTGGCATTTCATCTGCAAAGACTGTAACATATCAACTAAGTTGATTTGTCTTGGTTATAGAAGTGGAGACTTCTAGTTGATATGTTGATATGTTTTAAGAGTTAATACATATTAAACTAGACCGTCATGAAATTTATTAGTCTCATAATGACTGTCAAATGAATAATAAATCTCATGACTTTTATTTACATCAACTCTAAATTTTGTGAGAATAATGAACTTGATTATGAAGTGTAGGTTACTTTGATATATCAGGAGTAAGATATAAAGTCACGATCAAAACCTCAGTATATTGGGCAGCAACATTTAATGTTGATGGAATATATATTCTTAAGATGGAATTCATAATCTCTTAACAAAGATATAAAATATTCCCTTAAAATAAGTTTAATGAATTTGGTTATTCAAAGTGTTGGGCCCAACCACTTTAGTAAGGAGTTACTAAAGTATATATTTATGAAATTGGATTTCATAAATATATGATGGATAACTTAAAGGATTAAATCGGATATTTAAGTATTACGATGTAGTAATCTTCAAAATAGCAGTCAACATTTATGACTTTGTATTACTACGAATATTTTAATGAAGGGGTTGCATGCACAATAAAGTCTTGGTTAATGGGTAACTTTAGACTTGTCAAGAGTTGACAAAAAGCCCAAGGCCCATTGGAGCTAGAGTCTTATTTATTCCCTTTTGGTCCCACTCCAAGTCACATACTAAAGCCCAATTGAAATGGCCCAAAAGGTTAGCCCAATTAGATAATCAGTTATATATAAAGAGAAAATCGTACAGAATTTCATAAGGGGTTTTTCATTAAGATCATATAAGGAATAAAATGGTGTGTATGTGAGTATGAGACACTCTCTTATTCTCTCCTTGATTGAGAGACCATACTTCTTGAGCATTAAGTGGAATTGGAATGAAGATTAAAAGTGTTCCCAAGTACTTTTAATCTTTTGGTTTTTGAATTTCACCGCACCAAGGTACGTTTTCTTGTTCTTAAATTATGAAACTTACATAGTACATGTTATCAATTGCGAATGAAGTAGATTCGTTAATTTTTCGCTGTGTATATTTTGTATGCGATACAAACGTGTATTTTTCCAACAAATGATATTAGAGCAAGATTTTCAATTTCGTATTTGTATAACATGTTTTGTGAGTTTTGGAATCAAGTATAATAATTTCATGATTTTAGAAGATTTTGTAATCAATTTTTTGCATGGTTATTGAAATTATTGCTTGATGAAAATTGATATTGATGTTATGATGTTGTTTAAGTTTGATATTAAGTATGTTAAATTGAACTTTAAGGCTATAGCATCAATGGAATTCGGTTTTAGTCTCAAACTCAATCTATTATGTTTATATGATGGTAGTTTGTTTATGAAAACTAGTTCAGAAAAATTCTGGAAAATTTGAGTTTCATGAGTTTCGATCAATCGAAAATTACTTTCGATAGATTGAGTGAAATTGGAACCTTCTATTTGATTCGATTAATATTCGATTGCTAGTTAATTGATCAAATGTTCTTTTTTAATCGATCGAGCAGCGATCGAGTACCAATCAGGCTAGGCAGATTGTTTGGTAAGAATTTTTTAATTTTTTCGACTGATCGAGATTCACATTTGATCGATCGAAAACTGTGAATTTTGAATTTTTCTAAGTGTTTTAACATGAATAAAGTGCAAGGCTATGTGTAATGAGATTACAAACTGTACTATATAAAATGATTAATTTATGGTCCTTAAAAATTGAGGACATTTATTAATCATTATGTAATTAAAAGACCTAATGAGATCAAAGATATTAGTGAAGGGTTTTAGACCCCTTAAAACACACAGATTGCGTAGCCTAGATTAATTAGCCAAGTTGTTACTTAGTCAAATTAAGCAATTCTAGGTTAAAACAATCAAACAATCATATCAAGAATAATAATGCAGCGGAAAATAAATAACACAAGATATGATCACCCAGGAAACCACACGGTAAAAACCTAGGGAGGATTTGACCCACCGATCCTCAAGGCTAACCTGAATTCACTATGAAAGAATTGAAGTTTGTACAAAAGGACTACAAGCTCTCGCTCGACTTCCTAATGCTACCCACCAGTAGAACTTCCTGACACGACCACGCGAGGCTCCGAATCCACGGACTACTTCTTTCTTGAATTCTTCAATCAGCTACAAGCTCCCCGCTTGCTTTTCTTTTAATCTCCAATGGTTGCAACAATAATGATCTTCAAGATGTTGAAATAATCTCCACCATGAAAACCCTAAGTTTTGTGTAAAGGAAAGCTCCTCAAAGATCTCACACGAGATTCACACAAAACAGCAATGTATGAGCAACAATACAATATGGGCAACCTCCAAAAACGTAGCTAGGGTTTTATTTATATACCTAGGGTAAAAACATAAAACCCTAAACGTTTAATGAAGTAGGGCTGAGTTGGAAATTCTGCAGAAAATTCAACCTGTGCGATTTTCGATCGATCGAGTCTATTATTCGATCGATCGAGCCAGGCCGAGAGTCCCAAGTACTTCTGCAGCCACTCGATTCCAACTTTACAATATTAAACCAACTTTGAGCAAGTCTAAAGAAGACACCATACAATGTTTTGATCATGGTTTGCCAACATTACAAATTAGAGTTCTAAATACATAAAATCCTAAGACCTTAGAACCTAACAATTAGTTAAATAGAACTCTTAGTCCTAAATAGTTTGGAACTTATCTTTTGAGGAACATTCTAATAAGATTAGAAATTTTGTATGATTCAAAGTTCTTAATTTATTTAATTAGAAGTTTTAATGAGATTGAAGCTTTAATTAAAAGGTATATAGTTTCTAATGAGATTAGAATATTTTATTTAGTAAATTAAGGATAGAATTCTTTATAACTAATTTTTGATCCATTAGAGTTTAAGGAATCCTAAATAGTTTAGGACTTCCATTTTAGTTAGTGATTCTAATGAGATTAGAGTCTTCAACAAGTGCAAGGTTATTAGTTGTGATAGGATCACAATTATTTAAGAAAAACCCAAATAATGAGTGGGAGTACTAAAATAACTCTTTTGTTAATTTTATTGTAATGTGAATACATACCTTGTCTTGGCCTCAAGCCTTGCATTCCATATGGAGGGTATTTACTTCACAGATTACATGATTAAACTTCTTTGTGATTACACGAATGTTCATTACATTATTGTGACGTGATTTAGTTGGATCACATTGAATTTAAACAATTAAACACACTTGATGTGTAGGGTTAAAATTGTGATTAAATCACAATTATTTCAAGACAATCTACTTGTTCTAAAATTTCTAGTGGGAGAGAGATAAAAGGGTTGGATCTCATGGCCTTCATTGTCAGTTCATAGTAGTGTGGGGAAAAAATCTCGTCTTGGCCTCGAGCATTGCGTTCCATGTGGAGGGTGTTTATTTCATGGTACTACAAGATTGAACTTCTCGGTTTATAGTATTGTGGGTATGCACTTCGTCTTGGCCTCGAGCCTTGCGTTCCATGCAGAGGGCGTTTTGCATCATGGTACTACAAGATTAAACCTTACAAGTGTAGAGTTATGTGGCTACACATGGGTCTAGGTAATGGTGTACACTAGACTAAGTTTGATAGTATACTCTATGTTGAGGTCTTGCTATTATTACTTAGAGGCTAAAGGAAGAGCGGCAAATTATTTTTGTTTGGTAAGAGTTACTATGATAGCATTAATAATGAGAATAATTTTCGCCTAATCATAGTGATTGGTATGCCCTGCTACCGAGGAATATTAATTGCAGGATTAGGTTGTTGTTGCAGCTAGTATAGAGAGGGTAGAAATTTAGTCGTCTACAATATGTTATGGATGCAAAATGTAATGTCCTTGTAATTATGTTTATTGTCTCAAAATAAAGTTGTCATAAATTTTGTTCTCTTGCTACCATTTTAATTGAATCACATTAACTAAGAAATAATTTTGGACATGGTGCTTAAAGGAACTGAAGTACATAAATATGTTTCGATTCAGCATTGTCATAATTTCCTATAAAAGATGCATTGATGGAACATAGCTTATGGTATGCTCATAGTCTCCATTAGAATGCTAAAATGTTACATTGGCTTCTATCTCAATTGTACTACGACATGAGATGTAAGAGTTAGTACTAGACTTAGACTTTATATTAAGTCTAAATGAAAGCTTAGTATGAATCATATTGAGTGCTAAGAAAGGCTTAAGGAGTTCCAATTCTATATCATTTTATGAAAATATTTTATTTTTAAATGAATTGGAATTCTTAGATGTAGAGATTAAGTGTTAATCTCATATGGATATGATTCATAATTTCCTGTTAGAATCATTTGATCAATTCAAATTGTTTTGAAACTAAGTAAATTTTTTTTATTATCTGAATTGGCGAGTTCTACGCAATGGGACACATTCTAAAAGCTAAGGCTAGAATCAATATGATTTAATTCAAATTCTTAGCCTGAACTGAAAGGTAAAGGCGATAAGAAGATGAATTATAATACCAAACAGTTGGACAAGCTAATTGCCCTAGTAGTTGCCAAAAGGAAGTTAGACTCAAAAGTATGACCAAAAGGAAAGTGTTTCCGCTTTGGTAAAGCTAAGCATTGTCCATGAATGTTTTCTAGATGGAAATTTACATGTTTTACTTTTTAAAGAGAAAGTTTCCATCCTTTGGTATTGTATGTCTTGGCACTTATGTCTAGATCTTATTAATCTAAATGGTATTCAAGATTGGTGAAAGATGGGCTTTCAGAACCATTATTTTGTTATATTCTCTCATTCTATAAATTATCTTTAGAGGATAATATGATCTAGGACTCCTTTATTGTAAAAGAATATAGTTTCAATGACTTCTTTAAGTCAGTGTATACATGAAGGAGGAATAAGACTCTTTTGGAGATATACTCTAATTAAGTATTTCCATTTTCTTATTTCTTTTGGAGATATACTCTAATTATTACTATACATTTTCTAAAATTGATTTGAAGAGTTTGTTCCTAGGACATTTGTCAATTTGTGGATTAGGTGAAAATCTAGTATATGATACTTCTACTTTTGGAGATGTCCAACACTTGTGCTAGAAAGGAAGTCTGACAAATTGGACTCAAAAGGTAGAAAATGTGTGTTTATGTTGGGTATCCAAAAGGAATTACGGAAGATTATTTTGGTAGTCATAAATAAGACAAGATGTTTGTAAAGTACAAATACAAAGTTTCTTGATGATGACTATCTGAACAATCTTAAAGCTAAACGTCGAATTGTTCTAGAAGAAAAATGTCAGAATTTGTTGTAGGACAACTATAAAATACATTAATAAATGAGATGGTTGTATTAGATACACCACAAGGAATTATTCTATAGATAAACCTAGTACACCAGTACAATATCGTAGTGGGAGGATTATTAATTACCAACTAAATTCATATTTTTGGGATAAACTTTTGAAGTCATTCCACAAGGATATGAATTTGATCATCGGTCCTACATAGAAGCAATAGATGATATGAATATGGATTACTGAATCAAGGTAATGTGAATAGAATTAGATGTTATTAAAGTCTAGAACTTGTAGAAGCGCCTAGTAGCATTAAGCCTATTGTTCTCAAATAGGTCTACAAGAAAATGAGATTGATAGATTTGAAGGTGCAAACCTTCAAAGTCAAGCCTAGTGATGAAAAGATTTATTCAGAAAGAAATAGTTCGACTATGAAAAGATTTTTTCACCAATAGTCAAGTATGACTCTATCTAGATTCTCTTATACATTATATTTCATTTGGATGAAATATGGTAATGGATATCAAGAAAGCTTCTTTTAGTAGCAACCTTGAGGAAGACATCTATATGATGTAACTAGACTTGAACATAGCAAAGAACCAGTAGTGTTAAGTATGCCAGTTGCTTAAATTCCATTAATGGACCAAAGCAAGCATATGAATCATAAAATATCATTTTTGATCAAGAAATCAAATTGTTTGATTTTGATCAAGTATTAAAAAGGCCTTATATGTGTAAAAGCTATATAGAACAATAAGTTTCTTAATGTATGTTGATGACATTGTAATAATTTAGAATGTAGAGTTATTGTCATCAATAGAGTTTTTGTTCTCTAGTCCAGTTTGATATAAAGAACTTGAGAAATACTGGTCACATCCTAAGAATTAAAATTTGTTAAAATTCAGAAATTAGGATGTTGGGTCTATCTCAAATTGCTTAAATAGATTAGATTTTAGCCAAGTATAGCATGTAATACTTCAAGAAAGGATTCTTTCCTTTTAAGTTTGAAGTTCTTTTATAAAGGACTATAAATCCTGAGACATATAAAAGAAAGAGCATATTACGACGGTTCCTAATACCATATTGTAGGGACTCAATTTGGAAAAGCCTTTTGAAATCAAAAGGAAAAACGGTCCAACAAGCCCAAACAATAAATTTTTAGAGAGTGGGTTCAAGGACTAGGCCCTAACAAACGGAAAACGCTCCAAAATAGGATCTTCACCTGTTGAAGGCTGGCACACTAAGATTATTCATCAAGGTTCCTCCTCGGCGTTCATTCGAGGATCCTCATTTCCGGAGGTCCCCCTTGCTGTTCTGTTTGGTTCCCCTTATATAGCCCCCTTCTCACCATCTCTTTCTTCCACTTGTTGATCATCCGTGCGCTTCCTTCCTAACCGTCCATCCCATCAACTGTGTTATCAGTAATCATGTGATTTGTAGTGGCCAAAGTTACCTTGTCCAGGAGTCACATCTCCATTAGGGCGGTCAGGGGATTAGGTGAGCGCATTTATTGTGGAGATGACAACTTGTCCTGGGCTTGTTCCCCCACTTTGTGTTGTCCTCGGTCCGCCGAGGACAGGGTCATCCTCGGCGAGGTCCTTATAGCCCAGGGCTCAACACAATGTCCTCGAGAAATTCTCCATCTTCGGCCTGGGCCTTGGGCCGGGTGTAAAATAGGCCGAGGCTACTAGACTTTCAGGCCCCATAATAGCCCCTCAAAACCCTGTTGCCTGCATCCTCGGACGGGGAGGAGGGTTTTGATATCCCTGGGCCTTTTTCGTGATTCACCCAACATCAGTCAACGTCAGCATTGGAGTCTTTTCACTTGCCCAATGGACGTTTCTAGCACCTCGATATTCGGCGCGCGTTCACATTAAATTTTCTGGGGCTTCATGTTCCCCACGTCCAGCGGTGTGATGGCAATTAATCGATGGGGATTTCTTGCCTTTATGGGTGGGAAGTTTCGCCTGATTAATTTTGATTGAGAGTATAAATGCTCATTTGAACTGCTTGGTCTCCTTATTTGTACGTTCAAGAACTTTAACGCGCACACTCTGAATCTAGTCCAATCTCCACACTGACCAATGCCCTTTTTTGGCATAAAGAGTCTGTCCGAGGAGAATCTCCCCACTTCTGTAAGTCTCCTTCTCTCTGTAGCACAAACTTCTCTCTACTTCCTTTTTCTCTTTTGTTCTCTCTCTTTTGGGTCTTTGAGTCGTTGCTAGGGATGGGTAAATTTAAGAAATTAGTTGAGTCTGAAGAGATGATAGAGAAATTCATTGCTAATTATGGGATACCTGGTAATGTTGGCTTGAGGTACTGCAAGGAAGGAGAGTGGTACACTAAAAGGAATGAGGGCAAAGTTGTGATTCCCATAGTAGCCTTCATAGAGGGAGGCATGAGAATCCCTATAGGGCCAGTGATGAGAGGTTACCTTAGGCATTTTCGGCTAGCTCCTACCCAGTGCGCCGTTAATATGTTTAGGATACTAGGGTGCGTAGATGTCCTGAATGAGAAAATGGGGTTGAGTTTAACCCACCATGATGTGAATTGGAGCCACAATCTTCAGCACCTAAAGGGTAAGTCATACTATATAAAGACAAGGGACGATAGGGTTCAGCTTATCCAGTGCCTCCCCGATTCTAGTAAGGGTTTGACTCAAGATTTTCTCATAGTGTCGGGGGACTGGCACAACGGTCTCCACTGCCCGACAGTAGAGGGAGAGCCAGGTAGGGTATTTGAAGTAAAAGGTGGTTTAACTTCTTTTCTTTTTTCTTTGTCGTATATCTTATTTGTTTGATTGATCATAGGAGTTTTGTTCCTCTTTTCTCAGATCTGCACGCCTTCGCACGTCATTTTCACTTGGTCAATAAGCAGAACCTGGAAGTCGTTCTTAGGGCGGAGCTTTTTCTGAACGAGACCGATAATTAGGTTAGAGCTGCCCATAAGATCCTCGGATGTAATCCGGCCTAGAAGTCATTTCCGGTCCCAAAGCACGTTATCAGGGCTCGTGATCCTTGGCTTAGGCAAATCACCGTGGTAGAGGATAGATTTTCATTTTCCAAAGGAACTTCTATTCCAGAGGGCATCCCGTTAGCAGGTTCTTCTTCGTCCCATCAAGCAGCATAGGCCGAAGAAGGGAGCTCGGAGAAAGGGGAAGAAGTGGTCGAACTAAGCTTATCTGAAGACGAATTTGGTGTATTTGGCTGAGCTGATCAGTTTGAGGATCCCTCTGATGATTTGGGAGACCCCCAATTGTCCAAAGCCGACCTCCAGCCCCCAGGGGTTGGAATTCAGACGGAGATGGGTTCCAAGAGATAGCCTCAAACCAGTTTTCTTGACCTGCTTGAGGGCAAGTCTGGGAAAGGTGTGCCGAGTAAGTCAAAGCCCAAACCCCCTCTACCTCTGCTTAAGCCTTCGCCTGCACAGGCCAGGTCATCCTCCATCCCTCAAATCTCAGACTCTCAACCTGAGTCCTCCGATCCAAAAAGAAAGAGGCCCTCCAAGGGCAAAGACCCAGTGGATGGGGGCAGATCCAATTCTTCTCCCGAGGAAGGTGAAGCCCGCCGACCTTCTAAACAACTAAGGCTTAGTGGTCAGCGTTAAGGATAAGAAACCATTCAGCAATTCGAGCCCTAGGCCTGGCTACCCACTGCCATGCTCCATGGGCAACCTTTGATGGATGACGCTACTCTCCAGGATTTTCGAGGAGGTGAAGGGGCTCGCGTAGCCGATACCCTTGAGAGGTCCTTTTTACTCCCCGTCGACATGGCTGAGCTTGGGAGCATGGGGGGCAAGAGGTTGCCTACGACCTTAAGAGATACCTGAGCATAGTAAGACTTTTGGTACTTGTCTATTTTGTTTGAATTTTATCGCCTAGCACCTCCCTTCCCCTTAATGGCGTACTTGTTTTAGTTGGCAGACTATCCAGGCTATTTTCAGGTTGGACGAGGAGGCCGACGTATAGAGTAACACTCTGGGGAAGGAGCGCGATAAGTTCCTATAGGCTGCAAGTACCCTTAAGAGATCTGAGGCAGATCTTAAGAAAGCGATTGACAATTTGGAGGAGATGTCAAGGGCTAGAGATAGCGCGGCTTCTGACCTAGCCGTTGCTATGAAACAAGCCGAGGACCAAACGAAGCGTTTGCAGGACGCCGAGGGCCAATTGCAGGCTGCTCAAAAGGACATCGCCGACCTAAAGCAAAAGTTGGCCGAGGCGGTTGGGCCGAAAGGTATTGCCGAGTACGTTAGGCACGAGGCCGTGAGGGCCAAAGATGAAGCCGTGTTTGCGAGAATAGATGCCAAGCGTTTCGTAGAACAAATGGAGGAAGAGGCCTTTGCTGAGGGGGTGGCTAAAACTGAAGCTACCCTTAAGGCTCAAATCCCCGAAGTGTGTAGCCGCTTTTGTTCCCAGACATGGAATGAAGCCCTTAACCAAACAGGGGTTGATGCCTCATCTGACCTTAGGAGAGCGGAGAGGGTGTATTACCCCCTGCAATTCATAAGGCTATCCCCGTTACTTCTGAGGCGGAGTTCGCTTTGCTAGCGGTAGATGAAAGTCAAACTAAAGCTGCCGAGGATGCATCTTCAACGGACAGACCTGTCGAGGGGGCTGAACTCCATGAAGCGTTGAAGGGGGCAGGAACTGATGGTCAAGAAATGCCCTAGGGTGTGGTGAAGCCTCCTGTTGATCCTCAAGCCACACTTGTTGCCCCTCTGATCCCTTTTGCCGGGGAAGGATCCTCCGAAGTAGCCCCCCAGAAGTAGGGTCCCGAGGTGTGAGTCAAAGTCGTCCGATAGGCTCCTCGAAGCAAACTGCACACCGATTTGGGGAAGTAAGCCATCTCGGTGGACTACCTCGTTCAGATGGCGTGGACATTCCTATTTATTTCTTTTTCATTTCTTCTCGCTTTTTGCCTTGGCGACATTGTAACAAAATTACACACTTTCTTATTTGAAATACACATTCAGTAATTCACTTTTCTCTCTTTGATTGATACTCCCTTTTATTCATTATACTTTAATGTTTCACTTAATACCTTAGTTCTGTCTAACACATAGAATCTTTTTTGAATTAGTTAGTTTCCCCATAGGCCTGAGTCCGAGGACCATGCAAGGCCATGGTTCTCTCTAACACTTAGAATCTTTTTTTAAGTAGTTAGTCTCTCCAGAGGCTTGAGTTCGAGGACCATGCAAGGCCTTGGTTCTGTCTAACACTTAGAATCTATTTTGAATTAGTCAGTTTCCCCATAGGCTTGAGTCCGAGGACCATGCAAGGCCTTGGTTCTGTCTAACACTTAGAGAATCTTTTTTGAATTAGTTAGTTTCCCCATAGGCCTGAGGTCGAGGACCATGCAAGGTCTTGGTTCTGTCTAACACATAGAATCTCTTTTTGAATTACTTAGTTTTCCCATAGACTTAAGTCCGAGAACCATGCAAGGTCTTGGTTCTGTCTAAGACTTAGAATATTTTTTTGAATTAGTTAGTTTCCACATAAGCTTGAGTCCGAGGATCACGCATGGTCTTGGTTCTGTCTAACACTTAGAATCTTTTTTGAAGTAGTTAGTTTCCCCATAGGCTTGAGTAGGACCATGCAAGGCCATGGTTCTGTCTAACACTTAGAATCTTTTTTGAATAAGTTAGTTTCCCCATAGGACTGAGTCTTCCCATAGGCCTGAGTCCGAGGACCATGCAAGGCCTTGGTTCTGTCTAACACTTAGAAACTTTTTTGAATTAGTTAGTTTCCCCATAGGCCTGAGTCTCCCCATAGGCTTGAGTCCGAGGACCATGCAAGGCCTTGGTTCTGTCTAACACTTAGAATCTTTTTTGAATTAGTTAGTTTCCATATAGGCCTGAGTCTGAGGACCATGCAAGGCCTTGGTTTTGTCTAACACTTAGAATCTTTTTTGCAGTAGTTAGTTTCCCCATCGGCTTAAGTCTGAGGACCATGCAAGGCCTTGGTTCTATCTAACACTTAGAATCTTTTTTGAAGTAGTTAGTATCCCCATAGGCTTGAGTCCGAAGACCATGCAAGGTTTTGGTTCTGTCTAACACTTAGAATCTTTTTTGAATTAGTTAGTTTCTCCAAAGGCTTGAGTTCGAGGACCATGCAAGACCTTACTTCTGTCTAACACTTAGAATCTTTTTTGAATTAGTTAGTTTCCCCATAGGCCTGAGTCCGAGATCCATGCAAGGCCTTGGTTCTGTCTAACACTTAGAATCTTTTTTGAATTAGTTAGTTTCCCTATAGGCCTGAGTTTGAGGACCATGCAAGGCCTTGGTTTTGTCTAACACTTAGAATCTTTTTTGCAGTAGTTAGTTTCCCCATAGGCTTAAGTCTGAGGACCATGCAAGGCCTTGGTTCTATCTAACACTTAGAATCTTTTTTGAAGTAGTTAGTTTCCTCATAGGCTTGAGTCCGAAGACCATGCAAGGCTTTGGTTCTGTCTAACACTTAGAATTTTTTTGAATTAGTTAGTTTCTCCAAAGGCTTGATTTCGAGGACCATGCAAGACCTTACTTCTGTCTAACACTTAGAATCTTTTTTGAATTAGTTAGTTTCCCCATACGCCTGAGTCCGAGGACCACGCAAGGCCTTGGTTCTGTCTAACACTTAGAATCTTTTTTGAATTAGTTTGTTTCCCCATAGGCCTGAGTCTGAGGACCATGCAAGGCCTTGGTTTTGTCTAACACTTAGAATCTTTTTTGAATTAGTTAGTTTCCCTATAGGCCTGAGTCTGAGGACCATGCTAGGCCTTGGTTTTGTCTAAGGGAAAACTAACTACTTCAAAAAATATTCTAAGTGTTAGACAGAACCAGGGCCTTGCATTGTCCTCGGACTCAGGCCTATGGGGAAACTAATTAATTCTAAAAAGATTCTAAGTGTGAGACAGAAGTAAGGTCTTGCATGGTCCTTGAACTTAGGCCTTTGGAGAAACTAACTAATTCAAAAAAGATTCTAAGTGTTAGACAGAACCAAAGCCTTGCATGGTCTTCGGACTCAAGCCTATGGGGAAACTAACTACTTCAAAAAAGATTCAAAGTGTTAGATAGAACCAAGGCCTTGCATGGTCCTCAGACTTAAGCCTATGGGGAAACTAACTACTTCAAAAAAGATTCTAAGTGTTAGACAAAACCAAGGCCTTGCATGGTCCTCAGTCTCAGGCCTATGGGGAAACTAACTAATTCAAAAAAGATTCTAAGTGTTAGACAGAACCAAGGCCTTGCATGGTCCTCGGACTCAGGCCTATGGGGAGACTCAGTCCTAGGGAAACAAACTAATTCAAAAAAGATTCTAAGTGTTAGACCGAACCAAAGCCTTGCATGGTCCTCGGACTCAGGCCTATGGGGAAACTAACTAATTCAAAAAAGATTCTAGTGTTAGACAGAAGTAAGGTCTTGCATGGTCCTCGAACTCAAGCCTTTGGAGAAACTAACTAATTCAAAAAAATTCTAAGTGTTAGACAGAAGCAAAACCTTGCATGGTCTTCGGACTCAAGCCTATGGGGATACTAACTACTTCAAAAAAGATTCTAAGTGTTAGATAGAACCAAGGCCTTGCATGGTCCTCAGACTTAAGCCTATAGGGAGACTCAGGCCTATGGGGAAACAAACTAATTCAAAAAAGATTCTTAGTGTTAGATAGAACCAAGGCCTTGCATGGTACTCAGACTTAAGCCTATGGGGAAACTAACTACTGCAAAAAAGATTCTAAGTATTAGACAAAACCAAGGCCTAGCATGGTCCTCAGACTCAGGCCTATAGGGAAACTAACTAATTCAAAAAAGATTCTAAGTGTTAGACAAAACCAAGGCCTTGCATGGTCCTCAGACTCAGGCCTATGGGGAAACAAACTAATTCAAAAAAGATTCTAAGTGTTAGACAGAACCAAGGCCTTGCGTGGTCCTCGGACTCAGGCGTATGGGGAAACTAACTAATTCAAAAAAGATTCTAAGTGTTAGACAGAAGTAAGGTCTTGCATGGTCCTCGAAATCAAGCCTTTGGAGAAACTAACTAATTCAAAAAAATTCTAAGTGTTAGACAGAACCAAAGCCTTGCATGGTCTTCGGACTCAAGCCTATGAGGAAACTAACTACTTCAAAAAAGATTCTAAGTGTTAGATAGAACCAAGGCCTTGCATGGTCCTCAGANGGGGGGGGGGGGGGGGAACATCCTTCCACACTCCATGAATCCCCTAACAAAATAGGGAACATGTCCCCTCAGCTCTTCGAGCCCCTTCAACAACCCTGCCAGTATTGTGACAAGAGTTTGAAGAAACGTGATGGCCTTGGATAGGAGTGAGGGCACACTGGCCAAAGGTTCCCCTTCCTCGGCCGAGAACCGTTATGGTTGTAGCCCATGCCAGACTTCCGGTGCGGTAGAGTTTGGGCGTTATCTCGTTGGTGTCGTGCATGGCGGTCAGGGGGGAAGTCCCTGAAGTACGTAGCGGTTTGCCTCGAGGCGCACCCATGCCTGCCCTTCAGA
The DNA here is from genome assembly GCF_002906115.3 of Quercus suber. NCBI lineage: Eukaryota > Viridiplantae > Streptophyta > Magnoliopsida > Fagales > Fagaceae > Quercus > Quercus suber. The sequence goes on along the minus strand of NW_027069654.1, from coordinate 213,619 downwards.
CTGGCAGCGACTTGCACCTGGCCTGTCCATCGGTGGAAGCTCGCAAGATCACGTCATGTCCAGTGCCCGGGTGTTGTCGTCTCTAACGGCCAACAAATGTGGGGCTGGGAGAGAATCAAGGGAACATCATGGGGAGGGGTCGTTAGGTGCCCATGCATCTGCTCCTCTCTTCTCATCGGCACCATTTGCACAGGTCCGGGGGTCGTTGGCAGCCTTAAAACATGCCTGCCTCAGCCCCCTTCCCTAAAGTTAGTTTTAGAATAGGCCCATCTGGGCCTCTGTTTATAGCATTAGCTTTAAAACATGCCTGTCTGAGCCTCTGTTTGTATCTTGTATTTGCTTTTCGATTAATAAAATGTTGTTGTGTTTGTTTCCTTCTCCTATTCTTCGAATTTCTTACTTTCTTGCAACGATCATATCTTGTGCAAAAGCGTTATTGTTGGTTGTTACTTCATTTTTTTTTTTTTTTTTTTAAATCGAGGTACCTTGCGCAAGCCCCCAACGGTGGAAATCGCTAGCCATTGCGCCTGCTAATGCCCTAGTCCTTCCCGCAGATGGCGCCAATTATAGGGACTCGATTTGGAAAAGCCTTCTAAAATCAAAAGGAAAAACGGTCTAACAAGCCCAAACAATAAATTTTTAGAGAGCGTGTTCAATGACTAGGCCCTAACAAACAGACAACGCTCCAAAATAGGATCTTCACCTGTTGAAGGCTGGCACACTAAGATTATTCATCAAGCTTCCTCCTCGGCGTTCATTCGAGGATCCTCATTTCCGGAGGTCCCCCTTGCTGTTCTGTTTGGTTCCCCTTATATAGCCCTCTTCTCACCATCTCTTTCTTCCACCTTTTGATCATCCGTGCGCTTCCCTCCTGACCATCCGTCCCATTAGCTGTGTTATCAATAGTCATGTGATTTGTAGTAGCCAAGGTTACCCTGTCCAGGAGTCACATCTCTATTAGGGCGGTCAGGGGATTAGGTGAGCGCATTTATTGTGGAGATAACAACCTGTCCTGGGCTTGTTCCCCCACTTTGTGTTGTCCTCGGTCCGCCGAGGATAGGGTTATCCTCGGTGAGGTCCTTACATCCCAGGCCTCAACACAACGTCCTCAAGCAATTCTCCATCTTCGGCATGGGCCTTGGGCCGGGTGTAAAATGGGCCGAGGCTATCAGACTTTCAGGCCCCACACATATCAATAGGAAGTCTTTATGCTATGCTATATACTAGGCTAAATATCTATTTTGCGGTGGGCATGATAAGCAAATATCAATTGAATCTAAGATCACTTAATTTAGTAGGAGTAAAGCATATACTCAAATATCTTAGGAGAATGAGGGATTATATACTTGTCCACCAAAGTGAGGATTTGATAGTTACTGGATGTTCAAATATTGACTTGTAATTTGATTGTGATTCGTGAAGTTAGACTTTAAGATATGTGTTCATCCTAGGTGGCAAAGATATACATTAAGCGTAAGTATTATCTCATTAGAGAGATATGAGTACGTGAGTAGTAGTAGAAAAGATAATTTATGCAATAAATTTGGCTGAAACTTGTTTCCAAACCTTGCCTTAGAGTGACTATGAATCACTCTAAAGGGAGATAAGTGTTGGATATATGGTAAATTGTCTTTGAAGGCAAGTGGGAGATTGTTAGGATTTTTGCCCTAAAATCCAATTTATTGGCATGTCATAAATAATTAAATTATTTAATTATATGAGACTATTTATACATGAACTAACGGGATATTATCTTAGTCTATGGGATGCATAGTATATGATTTATGCGATTTATTCAAAGAAGATATAAATCAAAAGTTCTTTGTAAACTCAGAATTTTAGTTCGTAGTCAGTGACGAAATTGAACTATAACATATCAACTAAGATGATTTGTTTTGATCATGAAAGTGGAGACTTTTAGTTGATATTTTGATATGTTTTAAGAGTTAATACATATTGAACTAGACCGCTGTGAGATTTATTATTCTCCTAGCAACTGTCAAATGAACAATAAATCTCACAACTTTTATTTACATCAACTCTAAATTCTAAGAGAATAATAAACTTGATCATGAGGTATAGATTGTTTTGATGTATCAGGATTGAGATCTAAAGTCACGATCAAACCCTCAATATGTTGGGCAACCGCATTTAATATTGATGGAACATATATTCTCAAGATGGAATTCATAATCTCTTAACGGAGATATAAAATATTCCCTTGAGATAAGTTTAATGAGTTTGATTATTTAATAGTAAAGAGTTACTAAAGTATATATTTATGAAATTGAATTTCATAAATATATGATGAATAATTTAAACGATTAAATCGAATACTCAATGATTAAGATATAGTAATCTTCAAAGTGGTAGTTAACATTAATGACTTTGTATTACTACGAATATTTTAATGAAGGGGTTGCATGTACAATAAAGTCTTGGGATATAATTTATTAATAAGGTCTAGAGTGCAATTATATTCATATAGCGGTATTGAATATAATTAATGGTAACTTTGGACTTGTTACGAGTTGACAGAAAAGCCTAAGACCCATTCAAGCTAGAGTCTTATTTATTCCCTTTTGGTCTCACTCCAAGCCACATACTAAAGCCCAATTGGAATGACTTAAAAGGCTAGCCCAATTAGATAATTAGTTATATAAGGAGAGAAACATATAGAATTTCATAAGAGATTTTTCATTTAGATCATATAAGGAATAAAATGGTGTGTATGTGAGTGCGAGACACTCTTTTATTCTCCCCTTGGAAACTGATTGAGAGACCACACTTCTTGGGTATTAAGTGGAATTGGAGTGAAGATTAAAAGTGTTCCCCAGTACTTCTAATATTTTGGTTTTTGAATTTCACCGCACCAAGGTACACGTTCTTGCTTTAAAATTATAAAACTTATATAGTACATATTATCAATTATGAATAAAGTAGATTTGTTAATTTTCCATTGCGTATGTTTTATATGCGATACAAACATGTATTTTTCCAACTATATATATATATAGGGACGGACTCGGCATTTTAAGTTAACAGGGGCCGGAGTATAAAGAAAAAAAAACTTCAAATAGGCATCCACATGGTATTAAAAAATTATAAATACATAAAATCATTGTTTCTGAATACATTAAGATGCAATTATCTACCAATAAAGATGAAAAAAAAAAACAAAATAATGTTTTCTTTTTAATACTAAGCTTGCTAGGATATATATATATATATATATGTATATATATATATATATATTTTTGGTTGTTAATACTAAGCTTGCTAGGATATATATATATATATATGTATATATATATATATATATTTTTGGTTGAAGTTAGAGCATTCACTGTAGCGTTGCTAAAAGTTTTAGCTTTTAGCACCTTAAAAAGCTACTTTATCTATATTACCACTTCACTTTATAATACATCTAATATCAAATGTTCTATTTTTTTTTTTATCACTTCATTTAAAATAATACAAACAACTAAAGAGAGAAAATTTGATTTTTTTAAATGAAGGAAGAGATATAATCTTTGTTAGGGACGTATTTATGTAATTGGCTAATCCTTTGACAAAACACACTTTACTTGTAATTGGATAGATCTAGGATAGGTTTAGTACTTCATGAAACAAGTGTTCAAGTTTAGTATTGAAACCATGCAAATCTGTCTAAGAAACAAGTGAAGAATGTGCTGCTCATTAAAGCTCGACAGAAGTCTTGATAGAATCCTTTCTATTGAGAATTATTGCTAAAGCTTGATAGAAGCTTGACACAAGCTATATCTATTGAGAATTATGAAATCAAATATTTCAGATCTGATTACACGCATATTCTTGAATATTTGTGTAAGATTTTTTTTTTTCACAACCCTAGACATATATAAGGATTATTTTAAGAGCCGTCATATGGAGATGCATAGTGATAATACATGCATATTGTGATCGGAGACTAAATTTGCTCTAATTCGTTATATTCTCTGTAGAAGCTACTGTGTCTTTACACCAAGGGTTTTGTGACCAAGGAGCTTCCTGATCTTCATTGTTGATGAATTGAAGAACTTTGCAGCTAACAATCTTTCTCAAGTTGGTGTCTTAGTCACATACTGAGATTTGTGCATCATTGGTTAGTCATGTACTGAGATTTGTGCATTGAATGGAGAGATTGCCGCTACAATATAAGTCCAATTGGGTATTGGAGTAAGGGTTCAACTATAAGTTGGTATTGGGTACTGGAATTCCTTTTACTTGTAATCGCTTGTATTGATAATAGTGGATTCTAAAGAGTGGTGACCTTAAATTCACCCAGTGGGGTTTTGCCATGGTGGTTTTCCCTATTTGTAAACAAATCACGCATGTCAAATTTATTTTCTGTTGCATTTAGTTATTGGGTGATTTATTTGTACTACCACGCTATTGCATGTTAAATTGACTTAATTAATTAACTTGGATAATTAATTAATTAATTTTCTAAAAGGGTCAATCCATTTTTGGCCTATCAATCTTAATAAAAAAATTGTATTTTATTTTTAATAACTTGCTACAGTCAACTAGTATTTATACTAGTTTACTGTAATTGCAAAAAATTTAGCTTTAACTTCTCCAATAACACATGAGTCTTTTAGTTCTTTAGTGGTAACATAGTTTCTTTTGCTAAAATACATTCATCATTGTGAATGTTTTTATTATTTTTGTTAAGTTTTTAAGTTGGATAGTTGTTATTTGGGTTAGGCTAGTTAGGTTGATTAGAAAGAAGGAGAGGATGAGCAAGACTCAGAATAGAATGCTATCTTAGATCACTGTCTCTCTCAAAGCAGCAGGTCTCTCTCTTAGATCGGTGGGTCTCTGCCTCAGATTGTTGAGTGCTCTTGGATTAGTAGGTGGTTTTTGTCTCAAATCTCTCTCTATCCGTCAGTTTAGTGGTGGAGATTTCGGTGGAGATAGGTGGCGGTGCACTCCGATGGTGGGTTTGTGGGTGATGATTTTTGTTGATCTGAGTGGGGGTTTTCACCTTGTTGAAAATATAGGTTTCTGATGAGGGCTTAAGATTCGGTCAAGGGAGTTTACTGAGAGAAAGAGTTTGAGGTGTGTTGGGTTAATGGTTTTGTGGGGTATTTTTTTTTTGGGAGGAAGTTGTTTTTGTTGTTGTTGGTATGGTTGAGGGATTGAGTTGGGTTTGTTCAATTTTGTGGGTATTTTGTTAATGATTGTATTGATTAAATTTTGGATTTAAACCTATTTTTTCTTTTAGATGATTTGGTTTGTGCATATATATGGATTGATTATGTTTTGTACAATATTCATTTATGATTTTTCTATGTTTGATTTTCTAGGTTTGTATGATTTTTTTGGGTTTGTGCTCTTGTTTGTTCTTGATGGGTTTGTATGATTTTCTAGGTTTGTATGATTTTCTAGGTTTGTATGATTTTCTGTGTTTGTATGATATAGATCTAAATTTGTGTGTTTTTTTTTTTTTTTAAATACTGTTTTTTTTTTAGTTTTGTTAAAATTGATAAATTAATTTTTTAAATTCTAAGCAGGTGTGGCATTTATTAAATAATAAAAAAAAATTATTTTAATGGACATGTTAGCATTTACTGTGCTAACAATGCATTCCGTTTGTCACGTAAAATATTTTCATTAAATGAGTGATTGTAAGGACCAAAATGGAACGCGTTTTTCATTTTAAAGACTAAAAGTGGTAAAATAGAAATGAAGGAACTAAAATATAAATGACCCCAAAATATAGGGACCAAAAGTGCATTTACACCATAATTTTATCATTTAGCAAAAAATATAACAAAACTAAAGAAAATAAAGATGCAAGATGCTAAATAGTTGAGGTTCAAGTAATTTTCTATAAGTAATGATATTCTTTGTGGTGGCCTATATCCGTGTTTCAAATATATCTTACTCTCAATGGCATTCTTTGTGATGACCCATTTTTAATTTTTAAAAGTTTTTCTCAATTAATTTTAATTTTCTTGTTGTTAGAAATTGTATTGAATTCTTAATTTGATTAGTTTTGGGTTTTCAACGAATGAGATCAACATCTTTTCCTTGTTAAAGAAGTCATTTAGGGAAAGTTTATTATAATAAGTAGTAATTACGTTAGAAATAGGAATCTAGAATATTGCTAATAAAAGAATGAGATCAACATCTTTTCCTTGTTAAAGAAGTCATTTAGGGAAAGTTTATTATAATAAGTAGTAATTACGTCAGAAATAGGAATCTAGAATATTGCTAATAAAAGATGTTGTAGTGGAATAATTATTCTTATTCATATATTTGATTGTAAAATTGAAATAAGACCCCATGTATGTATTTTAGAAATTATATTTCTAAAATAATTTAAATATATAATTATATTTACAATTATTGTGAGGCTCAATTATCCTAAAAATGAAATATTTTTAAAAATAAGATTAATCTCTAATTTTCAAATCAATAAAATCATATTAAAATTTAATTAAAAAATAAAAAAAGTAATTTTATATCCCAATTTCCTAACAAATATATATATATAGTGATTTGACAACTTAAAGGCATCAAATGATAATGAAAAGATTGATGCTTCAAATGGTTATCAAGATTGTGGTCGTTGATGGTGTTTAGAGATGGACACCAATATAATTTGAGAGGTAAAGTTCCTTGGGTACAATTTTGCTGGAGAGAGGAAAAGTAAGAGTATATTTGGATACTATTTATTTTTATAAAATTAAAAATTATTGCTGAAAGTACTATAAATAAAAATAAAAGTTAGTTGAAATAGTACAGTAGGGCCTATGAATAGTGCCAAAAAGTGCAGTGGAACTCATAAATAGTAGCAAAAATAAGCTTAATAGTAAAATAATCTTCTTTTCATCATAACCCAAATGCACACTAATTATACAAGGAATGAAGTTTATTTATTTATTTTTAAGGAATGATAAATTGATATCTATTTAAGTATTATAGAGGTGTATATATATTTTTGGGTATATATACAGGGACGGACTTAGGTGGGGGCCTAGGCCCCTGGATCCAAAAGCCATAAAGAATACGAAGTGGGCGATGACTGAATGAATATGAAGCAAAGAANTAAGGACCAAAATGGAACGCGTTTTTCTTTGTAAAGACTAAAAGTGGTAAAATAGAAATGAAGGAACTAAAATATAAATGACCCCAAAATATAGGGACCAAAAGTGCATTTACACCATAATTTTATCATTTAGCAAAAAATATAACAAAACTAAAGAAAATAAAGATGCAAGATGCTAAATAGTTGAGGTTCAAGTAATTTTCTATAAGTAATGATATTCTTTGTGGTGGCCTATATCCGTGTTTCAAATATATCTTACTCTCAATGGCATTCTTTGTGATGACCCATTTTTAATTTTTAAAAGTTTTTCTCAATTAATTTTAATTTTCTTGTTGTTAGAAATTGTATTGAATTCTTAATTTGATTAGTTTTGGGTTTTCAACGAATGAGATCAACATCTTTTCCTTGTTAAAGAAGTCATTTAGGGAAAGTTTATTATAATAAGTAGTAATTACGTTAGAAATAGGAATCTAGAATATTGCTAATAAAAGAATGAGATCAACATCTTTTCCTTGTTAAAGAAGTCATTTAGGGAAAGTTTATTATAATAAGTAGTAATTACGTCAGAAATAGGAATCTAGAATATTGCTAATAAAAGATGTTGTAGTGGAATAATTATTCTTATTCATATATTTGATTGTAAAATTGAAATAAGACCCCATGTATGTATTTTAGAAATTATATTTCTAAAATAATTTAAATATATAATTATATTTACAATTATTGTGAGGCTCAATTATCCTAAAAATGAAATATTTTAAAAATAAGATTAATCTCTAATTTTCAAATCAATAAAATCATATTAAAATTTAATTAAAAAATAAAAAAAGTAATTTTATATCCCAATTTCCTAACAAATATATATATATAGTGATTTGACAACTTAAAGGCATCAAATGATAATGAAAAGATTGATGCTTCAAATGGTTATCAAGATTGTGGTCGTTGATGGTGTTTAGAGATGGACACCAATATAATTTGAGAGGTAAAGTTCCTTGGGTACAATTTTGCTGGAGAGAGGAAAAGTAAGAGTATATTTGGATACTATTTATTTTTATAAAATTAAAAAATTATTGCTGAAAGTACTATAAATAAAAATAAAAGTTAGTTGAAATAGTACAGTAGGGCCTATGAATAGTGCCAAAAAGTGCAGTGGAACTCATAAATAGTAGCAAAAATAAGCTTAATAATAAAATAATCTTCTTTTCATCATAACCCAAATGCACACTAATTATACAAGGAATGAAGTTTATTTATTTATTTTTAAGGAATGATAAATTGATATCTATTTAAGTATTATAGAGGTGTATATATATTTTTGGGTATATATACAGGGACGGACTTAGGTGGGGGCCTAGGCCCCTGGATCCAAAAGCCATAAAGAATACGAAGTGGGCGATGACTGAATGAATATGAAGCAAAGAACCCGCTTCTAACCTCGTTTAACACCATGCCCCCTACTTTATGAAGGCTTCGGAGCTCATCTCGAATCGGGAATCTTTAGTTTAGCGAATTCCTGAGACTGGAAAAAAAGAGTGACCTCTCCTCTTTCTCCATCTTTTGAGTCCCCCCCATCCTGTCTTTTCTAAACTAGGAAGCCTGCTCCTCGAGAATACTCATCCTCTTCTTCGAGAGAAAGAGACACCTACTTGAGAGAGAGAGAGAGAGAGAGAGAGAGAGAGAGAGAGAGAGAGAGAAAGATTTGGGATTTTTAGCTAAGAGATTGAGAGAGTTTGAGAGAGAGTTTAAGGAAGATATTTTGAGCTGAGAGAGGAGAGGTCTAGCTGAAGATATTTTGAGCTGAAGATTTTCAGCAAAAACTTCATTTGTTTCTTCCCAATTGGTAGAGGTCTAGCTATGTAGATTCTCCATTGAGCGAGAGGCCAAGGGGAAGTTATGGGTGTGAGTTCTTCTATTGGGGCCTTGATTATGTTAGCAAATCACTGACACTTGTCACATGCTTGGACGAATGCGAAGGCATCCTTCTACACAGTTGGCCAATATTATTCGGTTCTTAATTCTTCTGAGACGAATGGTTGTGCCCCTGAGTGGTCGCCACAAATCCCTTCGTAGATCTCGCGAAGCGCATAATTGGCTTCATCTTTTGTTAAGCACCCCAAGTATGGGAATGCGAATCCTCGTTTGTATAAAACTTCATTGATCAGGACAAATCATGAAGCCCTTAATCACAACTTCCTTGCTTCGTTATGATCCACCGGAAGTTCTTCTCTGTGAAGATAATTGAGGATGGGGGTCATCCAATGATTTGAGATTTGGATAGGGAACACTTCCATTACGTTGGTGCTTGGTTCTTTTTGTATTTTGATAGAAACTCCTTTTGCCCAATTAAATTTGCTTGATGATGCTAATTTTGCCAACTGGTTAGCTTGGCTGTTCTATGCTTTTCAGATCTGCAGAAAATTTATTTTTTTCAAAATGATCAGCCAATTGATGGATCATCCATAAGTAATGCTGCATTCTTTCCTAGACGACTTTATATTCATCATTCACTTGTCTCGTCACCAATTGTGAATCACTGTAGACGTTCAGTTTCTGTGCCCTCAGGGATTTTGCCAACTTCAACCCAGTTAAGTGGGCTTCATATTCGGCCTCATTATTCGTAGTTGGGAACTGGAGTCAAACTGCATATTGGATGATATCCTTTTCTGGTGTCTCAAGGATCACTCCTACTCCTCCTGCATCTTTATTGGATGATCCATCTACCTTTACCATCCACCAATCTTCATCTTTATTGCTTTCCATTCTTGGAGTAAATTCTACTATAAAATTGACCAATGCTTGGGCTTTTACTGCTATCCGGGGTCAATATTTGACATTGAACTCCACCAATTCTACTACCCACAAAACCAATCATCTAGCCATGTCTGGCTTGTTCATGGCTCTCTTCATTGGTTGATCACTCAGTACAATGATCGTGTGCGCTTGGAAGTATGGTTGCAGCTTTTGTGATGCTATGATCAAAGCGAAGACCATTTTCTAAATATTGGGGTATCGTGCCTCTGCTCCTTTGAAGGTCTGACTGGTGTAGTGGACAGGCTTTTGTGCTCCATCTTACTTTCGTATCAAAGCCGAACTAACTACACTTTGTGGTATAGCCAAATACAAGAAAAGATCTTCCACTACTTTTAAGGGGTTAAAAAGAGGCGGGGTCATCAGGTATTGTTCCAAACTTTCAAAAGCCTTAGTACATTCATTTGTCCACTCAAATTTTTCTTGAGAAGTTTAAAAAATGGGAAGCACTTATTTGTAGATCAGGACACGAACTTGTTGAGGGCGGCTATTCGTCCACTCAGACGTTGTACTTCCTTTACATTTGTTAGAGGTGACATTTCAATTATTGCTCTGACTTTGTCTGGGTTTGCTTCTATCCTTCTTTGTGACATAATAAAGCCGAGAAATTTTCCATATGGCACAACAAACATACATTTGGATCGGTTCAACTTCATGTTGTACTTTCGAAAGGTGTTGAAAGTCTCTTCTAAATCTGCTAAGTGGTTTACTATTTGTCGGCTCTTGACCAACTTGTCATCTACATACACCTTCGCATTTCATCCAATCTGATTGTGGAACACGCAATTGACCAATCTTTGATATGTGGCACCTGCGTTTTTGAGTCCAAAAGGCATTACCTTGTAGCAATAGAGGCCTTGACTGGTAATAAATGTTGTTTTCTCTTAATCTTTTTCGTCCATCATGATCTAGTTGTAACCAGAGAATGCATCATGAAGCTGAGAAGTTCATGCCTAGTGGTCGAATCTACCATTTGGTTGATTCGTGGTAGAGGGAAACTATCTTTTGGGTAGACTTCATTCAGATCAGTAAAATCTACACACATCCTCAATTTCCTATTTGGGTTTTTGACCATGACCTCACTTGCTAGCCATTTTGGATAATAAACCTCTCGAATGAATTCATCAGACAAAAGTTTATCTACCTCTTCCATAACTTCTTGATTACACTTTGGAGCAAAGAATCTTTGTTCTTGTTGGACTGGCTTTTGCATGGGGTCTATAGATAAGCGATGCACAATCACTCCTTTATCTATCTGGGCATATCTTTGCGACTCCAGACAAACACATCCTAATTATCTTTCAGGAACTGTACTACCTTCATTTTTATATCTTCACCTTCACAAGGATTTGGCTAGGAGGCATTACCAGTGGGTTGAAGTTTGAGAATTGCCTTTTATTGCTCATTTTGCTGGCTTTGTATGAATTTTCCCTCATTTCTGTGTTTTGGATGGTTTTCACTCTCATTTTCTCTCCTAGGTCTCTCTGTGATCCCTTTAAATGCTAAGACATCCTCTGCATTCATGTACTTTTGTGCTTTGAACAACAAGTTGGTCATGGTTGCTAGTGGGTTCTTTGTTATTGAAAATAGGAAGTCCTCTGATCTCAGTCCTGCTTGAAGGCTATGAGCAACACCTGATCTTTTGTTTCGTCCACTTGAAGCACCTCTTTATTGAATCTTGTTAGATATGTTCTTAAGGATTCACTTGTTTCCTATTTCACGCTTAATAAATGCGAAGTGGGCCGTCTATACCTTTGATCACCAATGAAGTGACGGACGAAAGCCTCACCTAGTTCTTCGAAACTTTCAATTGTTGAAGGGGGGATTTTGCTAAAACATATCTTGGCTACTCCCTTGAGAGTAGTTGGAAAGGCTCTGCACATGATCTCATTTGGGGTCTTTTGTAGGCTTATTAGACTTTTGAAGGTTAATGTGGTTGAGTAGATCCTTTGAACCATCAAAAGAATTAAGTTGCAGGAATCAAAATTTTTATGGCAACGGCAGGTCCAACATAGCTACAGTAAATGGTGATGTAGTTTGTTTGATCATTCCATCCATATATTTCTGACCTTTTCCCTTTACTGCATTGTTCAACTCATCCATCTGCTTCTTCATGTTTCGAAGTTCTTCTTCCATCCTACTTGGATTTTCAGTTACATCCAAATGGTCTTTTCTCTGGCTGTTCTCTTTGTTATTACTTTGTTGTTCCCTATTTTCTGTTCTGGGTCAGACTTTTTCACTTCTTTGCCTCAGCTCTTTACTTTGCCTAGTCAGCTCTTCTACACTCGCAAAATGGTTTTGTATCTGCTCTTCCATCTGGTTTGAAGAGTTGCAATCCATTGGGGATGAAAAACTTTTGCAGCAGGTTAGAGCACTAGTTTCAAATATGTCTTCACACAAACGGCGCTAAACTGATAATGCCAAAAATCGTCAGTATGTTATTCGTTCAGCAAAGCCAACATCTTCCTTGAATACCTGCAAGACAAAATAGAGATTTTGGTGGAGAAAACACTAGTGAGGTGTTTTCTTAAAACCCTTTGATGGTGAAGTCAGTATTGTGACCTTAGCTAGTGATAATTAAGTAAGCAAAGTTTCTTTAGGATTTCAAGGGTGTATTTGTGTGTACCTTTCCTTCATTTTTCTAATTCCTTTTATAGGAGTTGGACCTTGTAACCTGCCTTTATTACGCCATAAATCAAGCTTTATTGCCTTTGTAACGTATTAGGCAATTAAGTTGACCATCTTTAATGATCAACAGTTACTGAAGGTTTTGTCAGTTACTGATGTATATAAATCAGCATTAATGTCCATTTATTGTCATTTGGACGAAACCTTTTCTGATTCATCAAGATGTATGAGAAAATATGTGTACACAACTTTTGTGACACAACTTTTATGCCACAATTTTGATGCGGTTGATTGTGAGTAGTGAATAAAAAGTAGCAAGTTTATGCAAAAATAATAGACAATCATTTACAATATATCATGTTAAAGTCATCACAAAATTTTTTAAACAAAAATTGTCCTCGAACAACTCTGTTAGAATGTACATATGATAGTAGCGCAATAATCACATAAAAAATAGTATTATAAAAATTGTTGATGTTGCTCCAACAAGCTTTACCCTAATTCGTTGCAATAATGAAATGACGAATAATGTGGACTCATGCCCAATTCGCCCCTTTACCATTTCTATAGAGGGCAGTGGCACACTCATTGGAAACTTTTCCTATAACCAAACTATTGGAGAATTTTATGCTCTCTGAAAAATAAAGAAAGAAAAATTAAATATTATAAATGTAAAGTTTAGGAAGATATCTGTATTGAATGGCCAACATGAATAGACCCTCTAATAGCCTTTTATTTTAGTTCATAAGAGTTCAAAAAGATGTTATACAAAGCACCAAACATAGACCAAGAGTGAAAAGGAAAGGTGTCAAGAAAAGGTAATATGTGTAACTAAAAGAATGAGGGGACGAAGAAAGGAGTGAGAAAAAGGAGAAGAAACTTTGGATTGTGATTATTGTCCCCCAATATTCCAAAGAGGTCTACATCAAATCAAACCCCATCTTGTAATGGAGGGTCCCTAATTGCACTATCTTCATACCTTCTAAAACCAAAGCATTCGCAACATAGCTCTTAAAAAAAAAAAAAAATTTTTTTTTTTTTTTTTTTTTTTTTTTTTTTTTTTTTTTTTTTTTTTTCTTAAATAACAAACGCACCATTTATTATATGTATATATATATATATATACACACCATATGTTACACGTTTGTATGTATTTTTAAATAAAACTCTTGTACATTGAATAAAGCAAAAAATATTTTGAAAAATACATATTTTCTATAATTAAACCTATTATCCATGTATTAAAAATTTCTCATATAATAATTTAATTGAAATTTTAAATCTTATTGCCATATATAATCCATATATATATATTTGAGAATATATAATCCATATACTTGATTTAAAATAAAATCATTTGAAATTATAATTACATGGGACAGTAAATACTCTTTTTTGCCAAGTGCATGAAAGAATATATTAAACATCATTTCCTTCATTCACTTGTTATATATTTTCCTAAAAAATACATCTAAAATTTGAACAAAAAAATTATATTCTAATTTATTAAATCCTTAATTAGTTGAATATTTTTAACATCTTATAAAACATAATAGGATAATAAAATTACGCTATTAAATTGAAATATAATAAATTAAATACTTTATCATATGTTCCGAACCTTTCCTTCAAATGCATAATATACCCATATGTATGTTTATTTATGGTATTTTTATTTCTATTTTCTATGTCATTTTTTCCCCAATCTTAAGCCTAATGAAACACACGTGTATTTATACCATACATATTGAGTCCCATACATTGCTAACTAAGTAACTATGCCATTTATATAATTTTATAACACAAAAATAAATATTTCTCTCAAATTTTATTTCTCAAAATTACTAAGTTAAGTAAATGAAAAATTATTTTTAACCAAAGTAAAATTAATTAAAATTTCTAAATCGAAGGTATTTCTTGCAATAGATATTACCAAAGGTGAGGTCTTGAATTTATTCTTATTATTTGACACCAAAGGTAAAATCAATAGGGAAGCCTTGATTTATTCACCCACCAAAAAATAAAAGCCTTCAATTGTGAAATGCCGCTCAATCAGGTGTCCATTTTTTCATTTGTAAGAAGTCGTAAAAAAGAAATGATAAACATTTTTTTTTTTTGAGAAGAATATTTGACTAAACTTACTTTAACAGTCGAACCCAAAACCATGATCAGGTCCAGGTTTTCATGTCTCATGAGATGGTAACAAATAGAATCCAAAAAAGAAAAGAAAACTTGATTGAAACCTCTAGCATTCAAATAGAACTTAAAGAGTATAATGCATGGGCATCATCACATCAGCCACTTTCTTTTTTACCCATTCCTTTTCCTTTACCTTTTCTTCCTTTGTTTCTATTGCTTTTGTTAGAGCATAAATTCTAGGAATAGAATTCAAGGAAATTCTGGTTTATAATAAACTAGAGAAACATTTTTTTTCTTATATATAAATTGACTACAAACATGATTTTACAATTTTACTAGCAAAGACCATTCAAAAGAAAAGATTCATTCTCCGATCCTATTTCTCATCATATGCCTTTTGATTTCAACGTCCGACTTTTCAAAGCACTATTGGCCTGGCTTGAGCTTTGCATGAAATGCCGCATTCTTTGATGATTTCCACAGATTCATATCCCCAACAAAATGTAGTACACAAGCGTTATGGGCAATGCAATTAGCATCCCAAATATAACACTGCAAATTAAGAAATTTATCAGTACACACAAAAGGAAAAGAAAAATTTGAAGAGAAAAAGATGGCAATTGAGTTAGGAAATGATGTACTCACGCTGTGCTGAGAATATCAGGATGTACATTGTACTCCTTGGCAAAGACAAAGGGGACAATTCCTTGTGGGAGAGCTGCCTGTTATTTTGTTTGCCAATCCATTGCACGTGAGGGGCAAAAAAACATGTTAATAATGGTACAGATGCATGTTTGTTGTTCATTAATAACACCACCAAACAAGTCCTTACTCATGGTGTTAGACTAATTATAGTTTCTTATAGAACACAATTGCTTTATGGCATTGCTCTTTCCAGCTCAACTTTTACTACCTCCAGAAAAGATATATTTTTATTTAACTGTAAAAGACTAAAAGTAGTACACTATTTTCTGAAGAACCCAGATGGAAAATTGGCAATGATCTTATTTTAATATCATATTAAAATAAAATTTTAATTGGCAAAATAATAAAAAATCTTATCTGCGTATAGCTCATAGCAACGTATAGTTTCTTTTATGTGCAGTTTTTGGAGCTTTTATGCAGAGAAAAGTAGGATTGGTTGTGTCAGGAGGAGGCAAAAGAGAAGAGAGAGAGAATTTTGAGAGCAAAAGAGAGAAAGAAAGGGGTGACCTGGACAATGGCAACGTGTAAGAGAACGCCCTTGAGGCCAACAGCAATGGAAGCTGCTGCCATGACAGCTGGACCTGTAAGGAATCTCACAGCCATAGCAAAAGTTGCTATGGAATTTCCACATGCTATGATCCTCGGTTGCAAAGCCATGAACAGACCTGTCATTCACATCAAAAGCAAAGCATCAGGCATGCATATCCATCACTACCATCACATCCCTTACTGTGTCAGTCAGTCATTCTTTTGAAAGACCTTTCATCATCATCACCACCACCCAATACTACTAGTACCCACAAACCCATTATATCAAACCCCAACACAAGCATGGCAAAAAGTGTACCAAATATATAGTCAGAATCATAAAGAAACCGAGACATTATCATAACCATACACTGTTTTCTTTTCTTTGCTTTTTTGCTAGTTTTGCTTGCTTTCCCTTAATAATTTTAATAATCAAAATGGGATAGACACAGAATCATTTATAGTAAAGAAAGTGTATGGAGAGAATTTTGTCTGAACGACACTGTATATCTGTATTACAAGAAGGGTGTTTATACTAACCAAGACTAAACATGGCCATGCCAAGCCCTGCATCTGACAGTATGGCAATGGACTTTGCTATGATGGCAGGCATTTCAAGGTTCCACCTACAAGAAATCCCACAAGGAAAACTTTATCAATATTAAAAAAATAAAAATAAAAATAAAAATAGAGCAAAAATACTACATCTATTCACAGGGAAATTTTAAAATATGGATGATTTTAGACTTACCTGAATGAAACTAGTGACCAAGTGAGGCCTATTAAACTTGAGTAGGTGTTGGGGTTTCGAATTAGCTTTCTCCAAACCATGATGAGTATAAGCCTAGTCATGACACTAGTTGGAGGCATGGTTTTTGGTTTGCCATCTCCCACCTTCTCAGCTTCATGGTTGTTCATCTCTCCATCTAACCCTCTGTTCCCAAAGCTGAAATCGTCCCTTTCTAAGTACTCTTGATTCTCTCTTTGACCTTCCACTAATAATCCACAAACCAATAAAATCGCAATTAGAAGACTATAGGAAACAAAAATAAAGCAACACAAATTAAAAATGAAACAAAAATTAAGTAATAACAATAATCTTATTGACCTTTTCCTGGAGAAACGGCCAATCTGACTTCTTTCTGATCGTTGTTTGCATATTCATGTCCTCCAAAGACATCTGAAACAGGAGAAGCACTTGAACTCCAAACAAACATATGAAGGTCCCTACCACCATCCTCAGCTGGCTTCTGCTGAGGCTGGCCATTAGGCTTTTTTACATTTACATTGGCATTGACATTAGCATTAGCATTAGCAGCAACAGTTTTGGATCCTGTTGGTGAAAACATTCCTGGATTTGGTGCTGGGTAATGGCCAGCCCCTCCAGGCCCTGCACCATGGTAATGAAACCTGGGCTTGCCACTGACTCCACCATCTTCTTCATAATTGGAAGGCCTTGGTGTTGGCCCTCTTGAAGCTGAGAGACCATAAACATCAGAGGCACCAAAGTTTGAGTTCCTCCCACCAGCTCCAGCACCAGCCATCATTGAATAAAAGTCCGTGTGATTGAAACTAGACCCTCTTGGAGTTGGGTTCCTTGAAGATTGCAAGGAGTATATCTCTGCATTGGTTAAGTTAGAGGGTCTAGGAGTTGTTGATGACAATCCTTGCGACCTCCTAGAGAAAATATCTGATCTTGAAGCATTGGATTTTCTCACTGTCACATGAAGCTTGCCATCTTCTTTAATTTCAGCTTCAGTTTCTAGAGGCTGCCTCCCATCTAATGACATGATGTCAGAGTCGACATGGATTGAGACAATGGAGCCCGCAGTGTCTGGGAATTGCTCAGAGATAAGCATTCTGGCACCTCTGTATTCAAACAAGAAGAGCATCAAGGTGTACCAAATAATGCACTGAAGGACCACAATTTGGACCATCAAACTCCCAGAAAAGTCGCCATACATTCCCTTAAGCAAAGGAATGCCCATGACCAAGGTGTTTGGGAGAGTTGAGAGTGAGAATAGAGTTATTGTCCAGTCCAAACAACCCCTTTTGCTCACCTTAGTCCAAACGGCAAGAACAGCTAAAACTATGACCTTTTGGAGGGTATCAGCAGCAATGAACCTGAAGTTCATTGTGTATGGATCATTGGAGGAGATGAAGTGGAATGAAAGGAGAGGGACTGCGAAGAGAGCCACAAACCGGTTGATACCAGAACACTGGTCAGGGGTGAAGATCTTCCACCATTTCACTGAACCATAGGCTAAGATCATGGCCACGTATAGTGGTACCATTGCAGTCATAACGTGGTAGAAATCTAATAAACTAATCATCTTTGCTAACTTGTTGTATTACCCAATTCAAGAAAAGCTTTCTGAGCTCTGAGGAAGAAGACCAAGTTGAAAAAGATTGGATGAGAGTTTAGGAAGAACAAGAAGATGGAAGTGGTGGTGGTGGTGATGATAAAAAGAGTTGGGGAAATGGGAGAGCATGTGTTTTGGTTTTTGGGGTAGTGGGTAATAAGCAGAATACAGCAATAGTTTTTTCAGCTTTGAGAGTTGCGAACAAGCTTGCACTTACACTCCCCAAAGCGCACACAACAGAGTTTTTGCTTTTTTATTTTGCTTTGTTTTTTTCCTTTTTGTTTCGAGTTGTGTTTGGATTTGGGTATTGGGGAGAGGAGGGGAGTGAGTTGTGGTATTTGATATAGGACTTTGTAAGTTGGTGTATGGCTCTATTCTCTATGGGACTACCGGTTACATAAAGTGTAGAAGGGGCATTTTGGTTGGAAGTGGGTATGTCTCAGACTGTACTTGTTTGGAGCCTTTTTCAGGGGTTGTAATTTGCAAAGAGCTGTATCCTCTTTCTTCTTGGATTCGCTTTTTTGCTCATGGGTTGTTGTAGATAGGTTACGGACTTATGGCTGCATGTGTATGTTCTATTCTTTCTTTCTTTCTTCTTTTGGGTTAGTAAGGAGATATTCATTGCTTTTTGAGTTTTTTCTTCTTTTTTTTTCTTATAAGAAAAAAAAAAAAAAAAGCTAAAGGGAGACTAATTGGTGTGCTGAAAATATAATTCACTTTCTTTGTCATTGAAAACGAAATTAAGATCACTGAGTACCGCCCTATTAGTCTTTGCAATGTGAGTTATAAAATAATCTCCAAAGTTCTTGCGAATCGATTGAAAAAAATTCTTGCAGAAGTGGTTAACGAGTCCCAAAGTGCCTTTGTTCCGGGAAGGCTGATTTCAGACAATGTAATGGTGGCTTTTGAAACCATGCACTGCATAAATGGAAGGAGAAAAGGTAAAGATCCGTTGCTGGCCCTAAAGCTAGATATGAGTAAAGCTTACGATAGGGTAGAATGGAAGTATTTGGAAGTTATTATGCGAAGATTGGGGTTCAGTGAGAGATGGATCTCTCTTATGTTGATGTGTATTAGCACTGTCACTTATTCGGTCTTAATCAATGGAGAGGCCAAAGGTAGTATTGTTCCTTCGAGGGGGTTAAGGCAAGGAGACCCAATCTCTCCCTATCTATTCTTGTTATGTGCCGAGGAGCTTTCTGCCATGTTAAGGAAAGAAGAAGAGCAAGGATATATCCGGGGAGTTGCTGTATGCAGAGGTGCCCCACAAATATCTCACCTATTTTTCGCGGATGATAGCATTGTTTTTTGCCGAGCAACAGTGAATGAGGGCAGTAGGGTGCTTAAAGTGCTTGAGGCATATGAAGCCGAATCAGGGCAGCAACTAAACAAGGAAAAAACTTCCTTATTTTTTAGCAAGAATACCAAGCGAGAAACCCAAGACCAAGTGAAGCAGATTTTCGGGGCTCATGTTATCCAACACCATGAAAAGTATCTTGGCTTGCCTCCTTTAGTAGGAAAAGGCAAAAGAAAGGCTTTTAATCGCATTAAGGACCAAGTGGGGAGGAAGATTGCCAGATGGAAAGGTAGATTGCTATCAAGTGCGGGGAGGGAAATTCTAATCAAGGCGGTGGCCCAAGCTACCCCTACGTACACAATGAGTTGCTTTTTGCTTCCGGACTCGCTTTGCAAAGACTTAAACTCTATGATGAGCAACTTTTGGTGGGGGCAGAAAAATAAAGAGAGGAAATTGGTGTGGGTTGCATGGGAGAAGCTTTGTACGCCAAAGGAGGAGGGTGGTTTGGGTTTTAGGGACCTTAGAGCGTTTAATCTTGCCCTTCTAGCAAAACAAGGGTGGAGAATCCAACAGAACACCAACTCTCTAGCCCATAAGGTTCTTAAGGCGAAGTATTTCGCGGATAGAACCTTTAAGGAAGCTCAATTAGGAAGGAGACCATCCTATATTTGGCGAAGCATTATGGCAGCCAAGGAGATTGTGGAGATGGGGTCCAGGTGGCTTATTGGAAATGGAGAGCACGTCGACATTTGGAAGGATAGGTGGATACCCACTCCGGATTCCTTCAAACTAGTCAGTCCGAAGGTCCATTTAGATTCTGATAAGGTGGCCTGCCTGCTGGATGCTTCTACAGGGTCGTGGGATGTTGATAAAGTGAGACACTCCTTCCTTCCTTATGAAGCCGAGGCTATTCTTGGGATATCCATTAGCCCTCGGCGCTTGAATGACTCATTAATCTGGGCAAGGACCAAAAATGGCAAATTCTCGGTTAAAAGTGCATATAAGGTGGCCCAAAAATGGTTGAAAGGGCGTAGCACTAAGGTGGATGGGGGGGGGGGGGATCCTCTGACAGATCACGGATGCAATCTCTGTGGAAAATGATTTGGAATCTAAAATTTCCAAACAAGATTAAACAATTTATGTGGCGCTCTTGCAAAAATATTCTTCCGACAAAACAACGTTTAAAGTCTAGAGGAATAAGCATTGAAGACTGTTGTGACCAATGTGGCTCAAGCGAGTCCTCGGGGCATGTGCTGTGGGGCTGCAAGTTTGCATCAGAGGTGTGGAGTGAATCAAGACTAAAATTACCTTCCCTTACCATTCAGATGCAGGAGTTTATTGAAGTTGTTTGGGAGATCAAGGAGAGAAAGCCTGACATTGAATGGGAGTCCTTTGCTGTCACGGCATGGAGCTTGTGGAATCATAGGAATGCAGTCAAGCATGGAGATAAGTGTAAAACAGCAGCCAGAATTACAAAGGAAATAGCAGACTATTTGAAAGAAATCAAGCAGGAAAATCTCAACCCCAGTAGGCCTCCAGATGTTTCCGTCCCTCATTGGTCCCCTCCTAGAAATGGCTGGTACAAAGTTAATGCAGATGGTGCAGTATTTAAAGATATTGGATGCTGTGGTGTTGGGATTGTTATTAGAAATAATAAAGGTCTTTTGATGGGGGCGTTGAGCAAACTGGTCAAACTGCCTCTGAAAGCTCTGGAGTCAGAAGCTCGGGCTGTGCAAGAGGGAGTTTTGCTGGCTTGGGACTTGGGGCTGAGGGAGATTGAGATTGAAAGCGATTCGCTGGTGGTGATTTCTGCTTTGCTGAACCCGGATGCTGTTCCATGGGCCATATCCAAAGTAATTGAAGGTGTTTTGCTGAGTCTTCGCTGCTTCAAGGCGTGGAGGGCTGTTCATGTGCGCAGGATGGGGAATGCAGCAGCACATATAATGGCTAGGGAGGCTAGGTCCGTGTATGATTGTATCATTTGGGTTGAGGATACCCCACCCAATATAGCTGAACAAGTTCTCAAAGATGTACCCAATCTGTGTGATAGTTCGGTTTAATGAAAATCTTTCCAAGTTGATGATAAAAAAAAAAAAAAAACGAAATTAAGATATTAATTGTCTGAGAAAATCAATGGATTGATTGTTATAGAATACCAATAAAAATGAACCAATCAATATGCAATTTAATTTGGCACCGACTTTTGTATCTAACTCCCATACCAAATGTGAATTTCATTGCAGTGTAGGATAAAAAGGTTGAACACCATTAGATTTGTAATATCTACTCTGAACTATACAATTTCAAATGAAAATGATTTTTAATTTTTTTTTTTTAATGTTCTTATTCTGTAGATGTAGTCATAAGGCTAAATCATGTAAACAACCTATGACTCGTGAATTCCATCTTTTCTTTTTTCGGTCACTCTACAAATTTTTACATGTTGAGAATTCTAGGGTATGCTTGGTAGACTGTAATAGGCACTGTAATGTAATAGTTATTCCTATAGTTTAATTATTCTTTAGTTTGGTTATGTTTTTATTATAAGGAATAATCATTCCTTATGAATAGCTATTCTTCAAAATGAGGAATAACTATTCCTCTTTAAAAGATTGTATTAGCTATTACTTAGTAAGTACAATAATTTCAAAACTTAATATATTTTCAAATAAACAAATTTTCCATATACATCTAACAATTATAAAAATATAAAATATAAAAAATAACACATGTCTCTCTTAAATTTAAAAATAACAATTTTAAGGAAATATAATTGTATGAGTAAGAAATTTCCAAAAATAAATGTTAAGTTTCATTTTAATGTTAAAACTCACAACCAAACTAATGAATAAGTTTAGTTATTACATTACAACATATTTTATTCTTAGTAATAAAGATTACAATTCCTATCGTAATTTCCATTCAGTGTACTAAATATACTCCTATATGAATATGATCATAGAGACATTTATTATTTAACAACTAAGGGTATGTTTGGTATGCTGTAATAACTCCTTTAATGAAATAGTTATCTACATGTAATAGTAATTTGGTAATATGGTTGCATTTTTATTATATGGATTAGTTATTACATTGGAATAATTATTATTTAAATTGAATAATAGTTATTCTTCTTTAAAATTGATGTAATAGTTATTTGCTAGTGCATATAATAGGTTTTAAAATTAATATATTTCCAAAAATATAAATTTTTCTTATACATCATCTTTTACTAGTTTTCCATATGTAACAACCAAACTTATAGATAGTAATATTTAAGGGTGTTCACCAAACTGCACAAACAGCAAAAATTGCTCCAAAACCACTTGCCAAATGGCATAACTGCACTGCATCACAAGTAATAGCGCATTGTACTGCATATCATGGTGTAGTGCAATTTGCAGTTTTATAATAAGAAAACCACACAAATCGTGCCGCACCACAACCTCTTTATGTATTAATATATTATTTAT
This sequence comes from Quercus suber, assembly GCF_002906115.3. Taxonomy (NCBI): domain Eukaryota; kingdom Viridiplantae; phylum Streptophyta; class Magnoliopsida; order Fagales; family Fagaceae; genus Quercus; species Quercus suber. The sequence goes on along the minus strand of NW_027069654.1, from coordinate 190,597 downwards.
TTTTAATATTAAATATAAAAGTTTAATAACCCTAGTTTTCAACAAAAATAAAAGGTCTGATAAGCATAACAAGGGTTGATTAGGAAAACCAGCCTAAAATAACGAAAAACTAGCTTAATAGTTTAAAATTGGGCCTAAAACAAAGGAGAAAATTAGTTTTGGACTGAATAGAAAGTCCAAAATTTGAAAAATATACCGACTTTAAACCACATCTTATACATCGCACGACACAGTGATCACAAAAATAAGGTGTCGTGTGGTTATAATTTTGGCTAAACTCTAAACTGCATCACATCGCACATGTGGCCGCAAAAATAACGTGCAGTGCAGTTGTGGTTTTAGCTAAATCGCACCGCAAAGTATGATGCAAAAAATAGCTCAAAATTGCACTACATCGCACCGCGAATATCTCTAAATTAGTTATTTCATTACAATGTTTTATTTTCGTAATAATAAAGATTATTTTTCTTAATGTAATCTACATTAAGTGTACCAAATGCTTGTTACTAAATAGTTGAGAAGCATGGGCAAGTGAAGGGGAGAGTTACTTGTTACTAAATGCTTTTTTTTTTTTTTTTTTTTTTTTGTTGGCTAAAAACTGGTTGCTAAATGCTAGTAGTAACAGCGCAAGGGATGTCATCTCATAAGTATTTGTTGCAATTTCTAGTTCATTAGTGAAATTATCAATCTAGGTAGAAGGAGAATTGATGGCTGGGTGATACCTTTCACGTGGACCCTGAATTGTCCAATAAAATGCTAAACGTGATTTAATAATACTTGGCAATTGCGATTGCGAAGGCTTCAACTTATTAACGCGTTAGGTGGGAAGCAGGCGCTAAAATACAAATACTCTACGGTTTATTTGGGCTACTGCAGCGTAACGCCCGGCCCACATCACAAACTCGGGATCACCTTCAAAGCTAAAATCAGGTTGAATCTTTATGGCTCTCATTCTTATCTAGATCTCTTCTTCTTATTATTATTATTATATAAAAGAAAAAATTTTAAATCCCAGAATTTTAAAGGTGGATTTGGGTCAAATCCAAATCTTTGGTTTTTTAAAACTATCCAAATAAGGTATATAAATTTTAATCACTCAAATCCAATTCTTATACCCAAATCCTACCATCCAAATGCACTTACAAAACTTGAGTTCTTCTAGGACCACAATTTTTGTGCCATAAGATTGACGTGGCGGATTGTAAGTACATGCTTATCACTTTTATATAGACTCACTATTCATGATAAACCATATAAAAAAAAAAAAAGTGATCTATATCTAACCAGAAGAAAAAGAAATTCACAAACTTTTTATGCATGGGTCTAGTTAATGAGTGATAAAGCACATTAGTTAAGATTGAGTTTTTTTATTATAATGGATTAGCTTTTTTTAAAGGAGTTATAGCACAATATTCAATCAAAGTGATATTTGTTTATAGGTTGTGTTGATGGGCACCACAAGGTGCCCGTCAACCACAATTTTTTTTAACTTTTTGTGTGTGCGCGCGCGTGCGCGCCCATATTTTCAATTTTGTAGGTACTATTTGGCGTCTTTTTTTACTTTTTTTTTACAAAAGTTGTCTTTTTTGCACTTAACAAGCACCAAGCGGTCCTTGTTAACATTCCCCTTTGTTTATTTGTTTTTGCTACTTTTCAATACAATGGGAGGCATTCAGTTCCTTCTTAATTAGTGCAAAGGAGCACCCATTAACATCTCTCTCTCTCTCTCTCTCTCTCTCTCTCCAACTAGTCATAACATCATTTTTATGAGAAATATAAAAAGCTGTCAACATAATCAATTGTTTTATCATTTTCCCATAAAATGTTTTAAAAATAGTTCCTAAGCCAATGCTCTTAAGACATTCATTAACATTTTCCATAATTTTATTTGAAGTAAATCCAACGTCTTCTTTTGCTTAAGCTTTATATATGATGAATCAACTTAGTCTCGTTTTTTAAAGGAGAAGAAAAAAAAAAGTGTTCATTCTTATGATACTCCTAAAAGCATTTACTTATTTTCTATTGTTGTCCATTTCAAAGAAATCCATATAAAATAACTTAATTTCATTCTATTCCACTTTATTTTATTTCTTTTTGTTTTTTATGCCCATAATTCATTGTATTTCATTTTGTTCATTTCTATTCATTTATAATTTACTTATTCTATTACATTTCATTCTTTATGAGTGTAGTGGGCCTTTTTTACAATGTTGGGTTGGGCTTCCTCCTGCGGTACTGGGCCCAAGTGTTCTGAGTAAGAGAGTTGAGATTGGTCCAACTCCAACTCACTTTGGTCCAGCTTGTGCACAAACTATGCCCCCTTTTTACCAGACTTTGATCACATGCCCATAGCAAGCAAAGCTGCTACATGGAAGTTATGGCAGACAGATATAATAAAGATAACACAAGAAATACTAGACAGAATGGATAAAAGGAAGCGACAAGAAGTACCCCCCGTACACAAAAGGTAACAAAAATAAATGGGGAAATAATAATAATGGGCTTCTTGGATCAAGGGGGAAAATCAGTCTACTATGCCAAGTAATGCTACAGAGTTGAAACCGAGAAGGGAAACCACTTCCTCAATGCGAATAATCTCTCTAGGAAAAGAGATTAATTGCTTTGAGGGAATGGGCCTAAATGATTTATGTTCAATAAGGATCCTTTTTCTTTGATAGAGAGGTGGGCTTTAGAGGGAGAGAGGAGACCAACCTATTGGTGCATGCTTGCCATTCTAAGTTCTCTGTTTTTCCTTTGTTTTTCTCTTTTCCTTTCTCAGTGCTTACTCCTATGTTATGATTTTCTCCTAGAGATTCCTATTACCGTGAATGTGATCCTCCTCTGTGCATGGCAAGGGCCCATTTTTATAATGCCTGCCATGACTGGTTTTTACTGTTTTAGCTTTTAACTACCTTTGTCTGTTATGGGTGTCCTTGTCGACCACTACTAGTTCGTCAGTCATTCAGCCATCACCACTTACCTGTGCTGGCTATGCCACTTCCCATTATCAGACAAAAAATGCTATTTTGTTTGTTTGTCTGCCGTGGCCCTTCTACCTGTTACGGCGTGGGTGCTTTCTTTCTCTCTATCTCTCATGGCATGCACATAGTGGCTACAACTTATCCCCGCTTCTTTTGGGTGACATGTCATCCCAATAGCACATTTTCCCCAAAAGAGCCCGAGTAGGAGCCCCAGAATAGGTTTTCCCCTCTCCTCACTGCCAGACCATGCCCTCTTACCTCTGACCCGTGACCTCACCACGTCCTGTATTGGCTGGATACAGGCTAGTGATGTATGGGCCTTGCACATGCTTCTTTTCTATGTATATTCAAAGCTTGCCTGCTGCTCATGCGTTTGCCGTGATCTGGAGGCTTATCTGCACACTCTACTGGTCATTTTTGGCTTCTTATGGCGTGGGCTGTTTTCTAATCTCCCATTCTCTATGCCTTGCTTCCTTTGGGGGCTGGGCTTTGCCGGATTGTGGGCTTTCCTTCTTTCAGCCTACACTTTTACTCGTTTCGTAGCCTTGCTATTATTTTCTGTCATACCACTCTGTTATTCCCGCTGTGACATTATTTGACCTAACCCTACTGGGCCTCTTTAGGTTTACCGTTTATTCTTCTCCCAATGACTCAGTATGGTCATTGGTCCTTTTATTACATTATTTGCGGGCTCCTGTATCCCATTTGTTTCCTCTTGGACATCCTTGGTCCATTTTCTTTCCTTGAGCTTCCTTGGCCCTTTTCCCAACTCTGCATTCCCATGGGCTTTTACTAACTTCTTTGGGCTTCATCGGCCTAATTACCTTATCCCTCATCCTTGGGGCTTATGGGTTTGCCATCAACCCCTTACTTTCTTTGCTTGCATTACTTCAGGTTGCTGTGCCCATTCTCACTTTTTTACATCATATATTGCTTATGGGTTTGCTACTTTTCTCTTTTCGAGCTCCTTTAGGCCCATTTGCTTTCTCAAGGCCCATTTGTTTATTTCATGGGCCTGTGATCCATTATTCTTGCCACTTGAGTTTAATGGTTTTTCTATCCACTTACTAACTCTTTTCTGCCTGTGTTGCTGGGCTTCTTCTTTCTACTGAGCTTCCCAAAATGATCATTGTTATTGGCCTTTTTTACAATATTGGGTTAGGCTGCCTCTTGCGGTATTGGGCCTAAGTATTCTGAGTAAGGGAGTTAAGACCGATCCAATTGCAACTCACTTTGGTCTGACTTTTGTACAAACTATGCCCCTTTTTTTGCCAGGCCTTGATCACATTCCCATAGCAGGTAGAGCTACTACGGCCTACGGGAAAGTTATGGCAGACAGATATAATAAAGGTAATACAAGAAATATTAGACAAAATAAATAAAAGGGAGCAGTAGGAAGTACTCCCGTACACAAAAAGTAACATAAATAAATGGGGAAACAATAATAATGGGTTTCTTGATTAAGAAAAGGGAAAATCAATTTGCCACATCGGGTAACACTTTAGAGCTTGAAACTAAGAAGGGAAAACACTTCCTCAATGCAAATAATCTCTTCAGAGGAAGAAATTAACTACTTTGAGGAAATGGGCCTAAATGGTTTATGTTCAGTGAAGATTCATTTTCTTTGATAGAGAGCACGACCTTTAAAGGGAGAGAGGGAATCAACATATTGGCGCATGCCTGCTGATCTAACTCTTTGTTTTTCTTTCCTTCTTTTCTAATTTTCCTTTTATCTTTCTTTTTCCTTTCTTTTCTCAATACCTATTTTCTATTTAGTAGTTTTCCCCAGAGGTTCTTGTCACCGTTATTCTACCCTCTTGTGTGCATGGCAAGGGCCCCTTTTTATTGTGCCTATCGTGACCGAATTTTAGTATTTTAGCCTTTAACCACCTTTGTCTAGTCTGGATGTACTTGCTGAACACCACTAGTCCGTTTGTGTTGGCCATGCCACTACCCATCACTAGACAAAGAAGATTGCTTTGTTTGTTTATCTATTGTGGCATCCTTACCTGCTACGGTGTGGGTACTCTTTCTCTCTCTCTATCCCTCATGGCATGTACCTAGTGGTCCCAACTCATCCTTACTTCTTTTGGATGGTATGTCATCCCAACAGGACATTTCTCCTAAAAGAGCCTGAGCAGGAACCTCAGAATAGATTTTCTCCTCTCCCCATCTCTAGACCATACCCGAACCTTTGACCCATGACCTCACCGTATCCTGTATTGGCTGGGTACAGGCTGGTGATGTCTAGGCCTTGCATGTGCCTCTCTTCTATGTATGTCCAAAATCTGCCTGTTGTTCATACGTTCGCCATGATCTGAAGGCTTGCCTGCATAGTTTGCCTTCCGTCCTTGACTTCTTATGCAAGCTATTTTCTGATTTCCTGCTCCCCTTAAGGGCTAGGCTTTATTTGATGGTGGGCTTTGCTTACTTTCAGCCTACTCTTTTACTGCTATCATTTCCTACCATACCACTCTGCCATTCCTGCTGCGACGTTATTTGACTCAATCTTGCTGGGCCTCTTTGGGCCTACCATTTATTCTTCTCCCAATGGCTCTGTATGGCCATTGGTTCCTTTTATTACACTACTTGTGGGCTTTTGTGTCCCATTTGTTTTTTCTTGGGCATCCTTAGCCCATTTGCTTTCCTTGGGCTTCTTTGGCCGTCTTTCTAACTCTATATTCTCATAGGCTTTTACTAACATCTTTGAGCTTCCCCGGCTCAATTACCTTATCCTTCATCCTTGAGGCTCATGAGCTTGCCATCAACTCCTTACTTTCTTTTCTTGCATTACTTTGGACCTGTTGTGGCCCATTCTCACTTTTCTACATCATATACTGCCCATGGGTTTGCTACTTCTCTCTTTCCGGGCTCCTTTAAGCCCGTTTGCTTCTTCAAGGCTCATTTGTTTATCTCGTAGACCTGTGATCCATTATTACTGCCGCTTGGGCTTAATCGTTTTTCTATCCATTTACTAACTCTTTTCTGCCAGTGTTGCTAGACTTCTTCTTTCTATTTGGATTCCCAAAGTGATCATCAACATTTAGACCCCTGAACATATGAAGCGTTTCTACGGTTCATATGTGAACAAAAGACTTCCCTGCCCTTTCTGTCTTTCTGTCTTATTTTCCTTCGCGAGCTTTTTTGAACAGTGGACCCCACCTTATACATATGTATGTATATATATTTTTTCTTTTTGCCGTGAATAGTGTTTCTCTTCGAATTTCCCAGTTTAGCAGTTATTTTGAAACAAAGCCATCGTTTTATTAATTTCCTCCCTTTTCTGATGGCTGACTCATCGCCTCCTTTTATGCCGGCATTAATGACTTTGATATTTAAGAGAGAATCCTTTCGTAATCCAAACAAAAACTTCTTCCTCCTTTCCAACACAAACACTCTCTTCGTCTCCCTTTCCTTACCATTTCCTCATTCTTAAACACTCATATCCGTTTACTTTGATCAAACCCCTATACCATGATGCCGATGAAAGGCCAAAGCTCTTCCCGTCGTAAGGGAAAGGAGGTTGTCTCCGATCCTCCCACCGCATGTGATGTAGGTGAAGAAGCCATGTATTCCGAATCAGAGCATTTTGACGAGGAAGAAGTGTAGCATGCCCCGGATAAAGAGTGCGCTCCTCTTATTGATCCTTGGTACAATATCCACCTCTATTTCCCAAAGGTTCCTAGTGATTATACGCCGCCGCCGCCAGGCCGTGTGTGGCTTGCTCTTTGCCGGCGAAACACAGATGTTTCTTAGGCTTCATTGGCTTCCTCAATCCCTAGTCTCATCATCCTTCAAGGCACTTCACTCCCCTTCCCCATTCACTTCGAATTTGGGTTGGGCACCTCTTTGGGTTGGAGGGAATGGGTGGATAATGAGTTATCGGACACGGGTTTCATGGGGTTGCTACAGCGAGCTGGTGTATTAAAGGCCATTGTTTCATCCCGCTACTTATCCAACTTTAGGGACCTCTTTAACCTCTGTCATTTGGTCCGTCGGTGGTGTACCACCACTCACACTTTCTTCTTCTCCTGCGATGAGATCACAGTGACCCTGGAAGATGTAACCAATTAGTTGCTTTTGCCCATCCTCGGTGATGCTGATCCTACCGCTTTAGAGCTTTCTCCGTAGGAAGAGGCCGTGGAGGCCAAGTTGAAGAAAAGGATGAGTAGGAATGCCAAGTTGTCATATTGAGTTAGTTCCTCTTCTAAATTCTCCATTGCTGCTCATCGTGTGGCCTTCGTTGCATTATGGCTTTGTAAGTTTGGCTCTCATCCCTATTATGTTGTGAAGCCTTTATATTTTCTTTTAGCTATCAAGATATCTGCTGGGGTAAGTCTGCCATTGGCTCCTATGTTTTTTGGGGTATTTGTATGTTCAATTAGACATCCTGCGGAGCAATGAGAGTTAGGCAAGCTCTTGTCACATAGTCACCTCTTTTGTTCACAGTACTATTTTGCAACATTTGTTATATGAGCATTATGACAAGCATTAACCGAAGTGTAGGCCTGTCCATTTTGCTAAGGAGAAGTATCAGTCGTGTCTGCAAGCTATTACCGATTTTTGTAGCAGATTTGAGTTTGACTTCCCATTGGCTTTTCGTTAGGTCGATTTAAAGCCAATTGATCATTCTACTGTTGAATCCTTTGATAAAGGAGTTGGGTTTTCTTGGAGAGCTTACAGAAATTTAGGTATGGGTTACACATGTGTAGACTTTGTTATGTGTCTATTTGTTGACATTGCTGGGACCACCACCCCGTTGAATGATTTTGAGAAGGCAGGAATTACTTACTTGGCGGCCACTAATGCTGGGTGGTTGCCTTATCTGGCCGATGAAGGCATTAAGTTTGTGCATTATCCTGCTAACCGGGTAAGGAGGCAGTTTGGGTTAGATCAGGACATTCCCAATGATCTTTCTTTTCTTATGGAGTCTTCTACTTCCATCTGACCATTCTTGCGGCATATTGCCAGCGTTTTACTGTAGTTACCATTCCAGGCTCACTGAGGGAGGGCATTTGTACTCCTGCCATGCACGGATACTGGCAGGCTGTGATAACTTCATTTGAGTAGGAATTGATGGGTAGTCGCGGTTTCTCCCTTATTCCACCTGATGGGCTTAGCGCAGTCATTTATGCTAATCCTCGGTTGCTCCTACCCTATAAGTTTGTGTTATCATATGCTAGGAAGCAGAATCGGTTTGCCATCTTTGAGTGGGATGAGGGGAATAGAGGGTGGTATTGGCATGCTGGTGATTATCCTCTAGGTAGGGAGAAGAAAGTGAAAGTGACGAACATTGGCCTTCCTCCCATAGGTAAACTAGCTTTAGAAGGCTCTCTGCCTTCTTCTACTCGTACCTATTCCAGTGCATGCCCCACTACCAGGAAGTCCAAGTTTGTTGCTCCACGGTCATCTACAGATGCTCCCCCTTCCAATAGGAGACGAGGCAGTAAGAGAAAGACATCCCCTCATCCAATGTCCATCACTGAGCGGAGAGTATGCTATCTCCACTTCTACTTTGTCTTATATATATATATATATATTGGCTTTCATGCGGTTAACCCTGACATGCTTGTCGACTTTTCTCTTCAACCTTGTCTTCTGTTCTCTTTTCTTTCACAATCTAAGCATAAGGAGGATGCCTCTGCCACCCGTCCCATACTGCTTGATGAACCTAAGTTTGAGGTACATCTTTTCTTATTTATTTATTTATTTATTTTTTACACATGTTTCCTTTGCCATGTGCTTTTGTTTGTCTCATTCAATCATAGGCTCCTTTGTTCTTCATTTTTTTATTTTTTTTATTTTTTTTTATTTTTTGTCTTTAGGATCAGTCCGAGCCTATTTTTGTATATCATCCCACAGTTGATGAGCTTTTTGCCTCTATAGGCGAACCCATGGAGGGCTTCTTTGATGGGGCTGCTGTAGTATTTGCAACACCTGCCCCTTCTGCTACTGCACATGGAGTTCCTGCTGAGGCTCCTATCCCTTCCACTGAGCCGGTACCTAGAGAAGAGGGTACTCATACTGAGAGGGTTAGTGAGACCACTCCCATTCCTGCCTAGACACTTACTCCCCAAGAGGGAGTCATTCCTTCTGCTGCTGCTCAGTGCGAGATTACTTCTCTTGTCACGCCCCTTGTTATCTCCACCAGTGACCCCTATGCAGCTTTATCTCAGGTTGTGAAGGATGGTTCTTCTCTGGTGGTTACCCCTTCTTCCATTCCTACCTTTGCTACACGTGGGCCTGATGCAGACTTGTCCTTTGAAGGGTTTGAGGACATTCTTGAGGATCTTGACGATGAGCCTATCTTGAAGAAGAGGATTTCTGATTCTGACGAAGAGGAGAGTGTTGCCCCTGAGACCGAATTCATGAGTATGGCCTCTTTCCCCTTTTTCTTTTGCTAAGTTCACTCTTCCCTCTCTTTTGTTATCTTTTCCTTATACATATGTATTTGCGTCACTCCTTTGCTGCGGTTTCCCTTTATTGTATGCCTATTTTTCTATTTGCAGAGACCTTTAAAGGGCCAGTAGTTGCAGCAGATGTAGGGATGCCCACAGTCGTTCCTCCTGTCACATCTATAGCATTCATTTCTACCGTACCTTCTGTACCTATTTCTGTCGCACCTTCTGTACTTGTTTCTGCCTTTCTTACAGCCCTCATTCTTACTGGTCTTGGTGAGTTTCTTTTCCCTTATCTCCTTCTTCATTTCTTCCTTGTAAGTTTGTCCTTCTTAGATCAGGGCTTCTTACATCGCGCTTTATGCTTCATGTTAGGTCCGCTCCCTACTGTCCCTTCTCGGTTTGAGTGGGTAGCAATTCTGTCATAATTCTAGATCCTGTGAGTGAGGCCGCAACCTTCTTTATGCACTTTGATCAGCCTGAGGTTAATGACCTTAATCCTGCAAATTTCTGGGGTTTTGGGCCTCCCTATGTAGACTTTCACGTTATCAAGGTTCCCGAGGATTATGCTCCTTATTTGGTGGCGGTCTACAATAGCCATGGTGACTTTATGTAGGGATTCCATCTTGGTCGTTCTACCAGATAGCAGTTCTTAAAGATGCTGGGGAGTGTGATGAACGATATTGAGCATAACTTTGTTGACACTGTCTCTGCCGAGAGGATCTTGTAATGGAGAGCCGCAATTTAGGAGCTTGTTAGTGTGGGTTTTGTTGTGGAGTTCATTCTGGACCACTTTCATGAGATTGCTTGAGCCTTTTTTATGAGGAGAGTTCAGCTTGCTGTTGATGCCATTGATACATGGATTGGGGTCCTGAGGAAGGATGTGACAAACTTAGAAGGTCGTCGCGAGCGCCTTCTTTCTAGCATTGGTGGGTCTAGCCATTTTGGAGATCATTCTCTCATTTTTGGACTTTGTTGATTATGATGTAGTTCCCCCTTTTTTCTTGTTGTTTTCCTTCTCTTATTACCCTTTTTAGTACACTTTATGTTTCCTATAGCACTTATTTGGCAAGCTTGCCACAATTTGAGTTTGTAACTATGATGCTACACTTTGTTACTACTTTTGACTATTGCTATGACATGGTATACTTTTGTAATGCTTTATACTTCTTTTTCATTACATAAAAACATGTTACAATCATGTCTTGTGACATAGGCACTTAAAGGAAATGAAAGAAAAGGAAACATAAAATTCTTTAAGTAAAAGGGATAGCGACATAACTTCTTCTCTTTAAGCATAATAACGTTTTAACCACTTCCCGTTGATGGGGTTGATTAGGTCTTTGCCATCCATCTGGGTCAAGTGGTAATACTCACCTCGATGCACCTCCCTTATCACAAAAAGTGTTTCCCATTTTGGTGCAAACTTAGATGGTCCTGCCATCCTCACCTGACGTAGTCTGCTACTTTTAACATGAATTGTCCCTCCATGAACACTCTTTCTTTAGTCATCCTGTCATATGCTTTAGTCATCCTTTGTCTATATCTACGGTTGCGCTCTTGGGCTTCTTCCCTTCTTTCATCAAGCCTTTCCAGGTCTTCGCATCTTTCAGCTGCAAAGACTTCATTTTCTTTTTCTTTCTCCTACATTTACATAATTCTCAGGGATAGAGTCATTACTTCTACCGGGCTCATTATCTCTGTTCCGTAAACCAAGGAAAAAGGTGAAAATCTTGTGGTTGACTTTAATGAATTTCTATAAACCTAAAGAGCATTCGACAGGTGCATTGCCCATCCTCCTGTATGCTCTTGGCTCATTCTACTAATGATCTTTATGAGGGTCTTGTTTGTCACCTCTGCTTGCCCATTTCCTTGAGGGTAATAGGGCGATGAACGGTGTTGCTTAACTTGGTAGAACTCCAACATCTTCCTTACATCACTGTTGAAAAAGGGTGTGCCATTGTCACTGATAATCTTGTGGGGTACCTTAAACCTCACAATTATGTTCTCCTTGATGAAGTTTGGTACTGCTTCTCCTATGGCTTTACAGAGTGGTACTGCCTCTGCCCACTTAATGAAGTATTTCATAGCCACTAGTATCTATATGTATCCATGCGATGCTAGGTTAACTGGTCCCACCAAATCAAGCCCCAAAATGTGGAAGGGCCATAGGGTGACCATGGTATGTAAATTCTACAGATGAGTGTGAATCAGGTCGGCTTATACTTGGCAATTGTGGCATTTTTTCACAAATTCTGCTGTATCTTTCTTCATGGTAGGCCAGTAGTAGCCCATTTGCAGCAGGCATTTATAAAGCTTTTTCTTCCCTTAGTGTTCCCTACCCTCCCTTGAGTACACTTCTTTTATCATCTCCTTTGCTTCCTCGGGGCCCAGACATCTTAAGGGGTCCCCATCGTACCCCTTTTTGAAAAGGACTGTATTATACAAAAAGTAATGCTTTGCCAACCTCTTAAACTTGTATCTTTCACTATACATTTGTGGCATGATACCTTCTATCAAGTATTGTGTGAATAGGCTTCTCCAGTCTTCGCTGACAAATGCAACGTAACTTTCCTTCCTGTTTGCTGCAAGTTGGCAGGTCCTACACTGGGTTTGGACTCGGTCTATGTCTTTACCTATGCTTGGCCAATAGAAGTTTGCCCTTTGAAGTTTGCGATAAAGGCTGACCTCCCCGTAGGATCCGCAAGTCTTGTCATATATTTCTTTCAACTTTCTTTGGGTCTCCTCCTGCCCTACGCATCTGGACAAGACCCCACTTGGTATCTTGCGGTACAACTCTCCTCTTACCAGGGCGTAGTCTTTTAGTACCTTTAGTTCTGCAGCGTCTTTTCCTTTCATCAAGGCCTCCCTTATGGGAATCTGCCAATCTCCTTCACACTATTCCTCCTGGAACCTTTCCTTCAACATCTCAATAGTAGATTATTTCCTTTTGCTAATTTTTACCCTGGTGCTATTCCCTTCGAAAATTATTTGTCAGCTTGGTGCGGCTAACTCATTCACAACCGGTTTTCGTTCCTTGGAGCATGTTCTATTTCGAAGGTTGAAAACTTTTCATCCATCTTTTGGGCCATTGCTCTATGCAGGGCTAGGCTGGGTTCTTTTAAGGAGAAGCTCCCCTTGGTCTGGCAGACTACTAGGTTCGAATCACCCATTACCCTTAAACGCTTGACTCCCATTTTGAGAGTCGTAGCTAGCCCGGTTAGATAGGCCTTGTATTCTGCCGTGTTTGAATGATAGCACCACTGTCTCATCTTCTTCATGGTACAAAACTACTCACATTCCCCCTGATTAGGCGGTAGAAGATCCATTAAATTTTATTACCCATTACTCTCTAACCTCTTCTGCCATGACAACTTCCCCTGAAACTTTATCATCCAGTAGGAATTCTTCCTCTCTTGGAAATTATGCCAACAGATTTGCTATAGCTTGGCTTTTTACTGCCTTGGGTGTCCTCGTTTTCAAGTCGTACTGTGACAATTGTAACAACCACTAGGATATTCTGCCAGAGAGGATTGGTTGCCGCAACAAAGTTTTGACGGCATGAGACTTGGTCATCAACCATACTTTATAAGTCAAGAGATAATAGCGTAGCCTCTGCGAGGCATACATAATGGCCAGGCATGCCCTTTCTGCCCTTCGGTAGCGAGTTTCTGCATTTTTTAAGGCACGACTGATGTAGTACACTGGTTGCACAATGCCTCCTCCGTCCTCTTGGGCGATCAATGCACCAATGGCATACGAGTTGGTGGCCAGGTAGAGTAGCAGTGGTTTTTTATGGACTGGGGCCTGCACAGTAGGGAGGTTCATCATGATCTACTGTAGCTTTTTGAAGGCCGTCTATTGCGCTTCTCCCTATTTGAAGCTTTGCCTTTTCCTGAGTAATTTGGTGAAAGCAAAAGTAATTGATGCCAACCCTGGGATGAATCTTCGGATATATAAGACCTTCCCTAAGAAGCTCTTCAACTCTTTTACCGTGGCTGGAGATCTCATAGTTGTTATGGTCGTGGCCTTGGCCGAGTCCACATCTATCCCCTTACTGTGAACCAGGAAGCCCAAGAATTTCCCAGAGGACACTCCAAATGCTCACTTAAGAGGGTTCATTCTTAGTTTGAAAGCTTTACATATTTCGAATACCTTTCTCAACACGTGGAAGTGTTCTTCTCTCTTCCTTGATTTAACCACTATGTCATCCACACAGTCCTCTAGTTCCTGATGCATCATGTCGTGAAATATGACCATCATTGCTCGTTGATAAGTTTCACCTGTGTTCTTTAACCTGAAAGGCATCACAGTGTAGTAGAAGTTGCCTATGGGTGTTTTGAAAGCAGTTTTCTCTGCATCCCTTGGTGCCATTCTGATCTGATTGTACCCACTGAACCCATCCATGAATGAAGACACGACGCTTCTTGTCACAGAATCTATTAGTAAATCCATATTTGGTAATGGAAACTCGTCCTTCGGACAGACTTTGTTGAGATTTCTAAAATTTACATAACATCTTATCTGCCCGTTCTTCTTCTTTACTGGTACTAAGTTAGATAGCTAGCGCAAGTGTTGAATAGGCTTGATGAATCCTGCGGTTAGCAACTTCCGTACCTCCTTGACTATTTGCCCTTCTATCTCTGTGTGGAATACCCTGGCAGGCTGAGCCATTGGCTTGGCCTCTAGGTCCATATTCAACGTGTGCGCCACTAATCCGGGATCTAACCCTAGCATTTCATTGTAATCCTATGTAAAGACGTCTCTGAACTCTTTCAATAGCAGTATTAGTTCTGATTTTTCCTTTTTTGTCAGACTTGCACTAATCGAAATAGGCCTTAGTTCTTGTGAGCCAGACCCCAGGTCAACTTCCTCCAACTCTTCTTCTGCCACAACCTATGCATATTTTTCTGCCATAACTTCCTCATCTTTCTCTTCATTACCTTCTTCCTCCAAACTTTCTTATGCCGCGCAACACGCCAAACTCCTGTGCTACCACTCTTGGGTGGGGCCCGTTTGTATTTTACTCGTGGGCTTCGCATGCCTTTATAATTTGTACACAATCCTGCCATTCGGGCCTCGGACCTTGACACAATATGGTGTGTCATCTGATTTTGCAGCGGGCGCTTCCTTCCTTTTCTTTTTTCATGCTAACAACTCCCTTAGATCAGGTTCTGGATCACTTTAGTTGTCTTCCCACTTTGGTACGAAGATGCCTCGTGGTTTTAATATTGAGCTTTCCCCAGATGGAGCCTATTGGTCGTAGAACATAGTTTCTACTAAATAAGCCTCCGCTTGCTTGAATGGCGAGGGATTTGCTGCTATGCATATCATTCTGCCATTCAACGTTCCCTTTACACACTGGTGGTAGGTGGATGGGACTAGTCGGTGTTTGTGCAACCATGGCCTTCCTAACAGTACATGATATGAGACCTCTATCTTTACCACGTGGAATCGAGCTAAGGAAGCTATGGGACCCACCTTTAACCACAGCTGAATGTGGCCTGCAGTGTATTCGCCCCTTCCTCTGAACCTTGTCACTTCTATTGGGCACCCCTGAATCTTTCTTTCTAAAATTCCTACCGCCTATAGAGTGCTCATTGAAATGAGATTTACAGAAGCACTTGTATCTACCAAGGCTCTCTTGATGGGGATTTGATTTATGGATGTTGCTAGGTAGAGGGGCCTTATGTGGTTCGAATACCCCACCTTCATATTCTCATTACTGAAAGTGATTTTAGTTGATTCCTGTAGGAGGGCTCTGTCTTCTATAATTTCCACTGATAAACATTTTACTCCTGCCTTGGAGGCGATGCTTACCAAAGCCTTTGTGGCTATCTTTCTTTCCTTTACCGTAAGCCCCAGTTGGTCAAATAAATTTTTGAATTTGGAGCTTTGCTGTAAAGTGGTAATTGTTGTGGCAGGCAGGCCGGATTCTCTTCTTCGTCCTCCCCTGGATCCGCGCAAATTATTACCGCTGATAGACCCTTCCCTTTGTGGGCCTTTTTTACAATATTGGGCTGGGCTGCCTCTTGCGGTATTGGACCTAAGTATTCTGAGTAAGAGAGTTAAGACCGATCCAACTGCAATTCACTTTAGTCTGGCTTGTGCGAAACTGTGCCCCTTTTTTTGCTAGGCCTTGATCACATTCCCATGGCAGGCAGAGCTACTATAGGGAAGTTATGGCAAGCAGATATAATAAAGGTAATACAAGAAATATTAGACAAAATAAATCAAAGAGAGTAGCAGGAAGTACTCCCATACATAAAAGTAACAAAAATAAATGGGAAAACAATAGTAATGGGTTTCTTGAATTAAGAAAAGGGAAATTCAATCTACCACACCAGGTAACACTTCGGAGGTTGAAACTGAGAAGGGAAAACACTTCCTCAATGCAAATAATCTCTTCAAAGGAAGAAATTAACTACTTTGAGGGAATGGGCCTAAATGATTTATGTTCACTGAAGATTCCTTTTCATTGATAGAGAGTAGGGCCTTGAGAGGGAGAGAATGAATCAACCCATTGGTGCATGTTTGCCGATCTAACTCTCTATTTTTCTTTCTTTCTTTTCTAATTTTCCTTTTATCTTTCTTTTTCCTTTCTTTTCTCAATACTTGTTTTCTATTTAGTGGTTTTCCCCGGAGGTTCCTGTCACCGTGATTCTGCCCCCTTGTGTGCACGGTAAGGGCCCTTTTTTATAGTGCCTACTATGATCGGGTTTTACTATTTTAGCCTTTAACCACATTTGTCTGGTTTAAGTGTACTTGCCGACCACCATTGGTCCGTCTGTGTTGGTCGTGCCATTACCCATCACCAGACAAAGAAGATTATTTTGTTTGTATGTCTGTCGTGACACCCTTACCTGCTACGGTGTGGGTGCTCTTTCTCTCTCTCTATCCCTCATGGCATGCAACTAGTGGTCCTAGCTTATCCTTGCTTCTTTTGGGTGATATGTTATTCTAGCAGGACATTTCTCCCAAAAGAGCCTGAGTAGGAACCTCAGAATAGGTTTTCCCCTCTACCCACCGCTAGACCATGCTTTCTTACCTCTGACTTATGACCTCACCGGGTCCTATATTGGCTGGGTACAGGCTGGTGATATCTAGGCCTTGCGTGTGCCTCTTTTCTTTGTATGTCCAAAATTTGCCTACTACTCATGCGTTTGCTGTGGTTTGGAGGCTTGCCTGCACAGTCTGCTGTCTGTCTTTGACTTCTTATGCGAGTTGTTTTTTGATTTCCCACTCCCTTTAAGGGCTGGGCTTTATTTGATGGTGGGCTTTGCTTACTTTCAGCCTACTCTTTTATTGCTATCATTTCTTGCCATACCACTCCGTCATTCCTACTGCAATGTTATTTGACCTAATTCGACTAGGCCTCTTTGGGCCTGCCGTTTATTCTTCTCCCAATAGCTCAGTATAGCCATTGGTTCTTTTTATTACATTACTTGCGGGCTCCTGCATCGCATTTGTTTTCTCTTGGGCATCCTTGTCCCATTTGCTTTCCTTGGGCTTCTTTGACCCTTTTCCTAACTCTGTATTCCCATGGGCTTTTACTAACGTCTTTGGGATTTTCCGGCCTAATTACTTTATCCTTCATTCTTGGGGCTCATGAGCTTGTCATCAACTCCTTACTTTCTTTTCTTGCATTACTTTAGGCCTGCTATGACCCATTCTCACTTTTCTATATCATATACTGCCCATGGGTTTGCTACTTCTCTCTTTCTGAGCCTCTTTAAGCTCATTTGCTTCTTCAAGGCCCATTTGTTTATCTCGTGAACTTGTGATCCATTATTCTTGCCACTTAGGTTTAATGGTTTTTCTATCCATTTACCAACTCTTTTCTGCCTGTGTTGCTTGGCTTCTTCTTTCTATTTTGATTCCCTAAGTGATCATCAACCATCATCAACAATGAGATCTCAAATGGAACCTAATTTCGTTGGGCAAAGTGAACCATCACAGACACCGGCTGCTTTTGGTACCAAAGAACTCAATATTTTAAAATGCTTAAATTAATTTATCTTTAAAAAAATTCTTTAATTAATTAATTTATATTGGCCAAAAAAATGGTCTCTCTTCACGTATAATATGCGCATATTACAGCAAATTTTGTTAGATCCGTTCATTAGTCCGATACACCAATGAAGTAGAATCAGTAGATAAAGTAATTGACATTTGAAAATTTTGCTTGTTGGTAGATGCTGGGCTTCAGAGTTGGGGGAAGAATATAAAAAATAAAAGCTCCCCCCAGTTTTTTGTAGTGCATAACAATAAAACAAATCACACAGAAAGTGATTTTAGCATATGAGCTTTATATTTACTACTAGAATAGAAGAGCTTGTTAAAAAAAATGGAGAGGAAAAAAAGGGGATCAAAAAGGAGAAAAAGAGAGAGGCATAGTGTTATGGAAAGTGGAAACCAAGTGCAAATTACATGAATAATTTCCTATTTGAAATAGCTAATTCCCGACAATTGGCCTCAATGATCAATTGATCATACTAGTGACTAGTGCCTAATTTGTACTTGCCTATCCTATTACTTTGTGAAAAGGATCTCAGTGGAGTTGTACCAAACAAGAAAAAAGATTCTAAATGGTCTGAAAATTTTGACCTTGAGGCAAAAAATTAAAAGTGATCCCTAATGCCATTACTTTTGCAAATAGGAACACATAATAAATCCTCTAATTCTTTTGAGCTAGGATCATAAAAGCCAAGATACTGAATCTAGCCCGTTCATATTTACACTAATAACATCTACAAAAGAAAAAAATGACATAGAAAAATAAAAAAAGTGGATGCTACTTTCACTTTTGCGCAGTATAAGCTGACTTTTCATGCTCAAATTAGTAGTAAGTCGAGATTAGCTT
The DNA here is from genome assembly GCF_002906115.3 of Quercus suber. NCBI lineage: Eukaryota > Viridiplantae > Streptophyta > Magnoliopsida > Fagales > Fagaceae > Quercus > Quercus suber. The sequence goes on along the minus strand of NW_027069654.1, from coordinate 172,355 downwards.
TGCCTAACACAAAGGAATTTCAAAACAGTGAGCAAAAATTAAGGTAAAGGCAAGATCTTGTGAGAAAAAAGGTATACTAATCCTAGTGCCACATCTTGTGAGCAATAAATCTTTTACAATTTAATTTCTTTGCAAAGTAAAAGAAAAATTAGAGAAAATATTTGTTTCTTTGCTAATTTTATGTTATTTAATTATTTTAGTTTAGTGGTGACTTTTAAGTAATACAAGTATACAATATATGATGATAATAAAATAAGTGATACTTGTTTCTTAGCTAATTTTATGTTATTTTAGTCTAGTGGTGACTTGTACGTAATAACAATGCACAATAAGAATATATGATGAATAAAATAGGTGATATATAGAAAAGTTGTATGGACTTATGATATATATATATATATATATCATAAGTCCATACAACTTTTCCACTTAATGGGAAAAGTGTGGACTTCACCTCGCATCACTCACTCACCTCCATTAATCCATAAATGCTTATGACATTATCCATTGCTTTGTATGTTTTAAAAAGAATGACTTATGGGTTTATAACTTAACATGCCATTTGATTAGGGAAAAATCCATTATTTTGAGATGGAAGGACCACAAAAGTGACCTTAAAATTTTGAACAAGCAAATGAGAAAAAGAGAGATTCATATTGAAAACAAAAATCTAGAAGGTACTTTTTGATTTTTCCAATCAATATTAATTGTGCAACAGCATATACAAAAACAATAAACTAAAAATTATTTATAATGACAATTATTTGTACTCTAATGAGTCTAATTTACACTATTATAATTTCATGAGTGGACACTCGATATAAGTGCGTAGAATGATAAAAATAAAAGTGATGACAATGACAACAATAATAAAAATAATAATATATACAAAGGTTTGATTAACAAATATCTTAGCGCATTGATTAAGGTTAAGTTTTTTTATTTAATTGTGATCAATTAGGAAATCACATAATGGGTGCAATAAAATCCGTTAAATTTATCTTTAATAGGTTCGAACACCTGTTAACAAAAACCTATATACAATTGAAGTAGTGATGACATCACCTTTGTTATTAATGTCAAAAAAAAAAAAAAAAAAAAAAAAGGGATTAGACTTCTCCAAGCACCACTCCATCTTTTGACGTATAGAGACCATTTTTATTTCAGGTATATAAATTATGATTTGTTTACCCAATATGTGGGTGTCCTTAAAAAAAATGCTTAATAATTTATTTATATTAGAAGTGAAAGAACCTACAAAAGTGATTTTAGGATTTGCACACAGAGAGAGAAAGAGAGAGAGAGAGAGAGTATATGATACCAAAGGTAAAGTATGTGCCACATGCAGAGCACGTGAACAAAGCTTACAAGATATTACAATAACATTAAGAACTAAGTTATGGAATTAAACACAAAAGATGATACTCATCTCTATGCTTCCTAGAGGGACAAACTTATTTGTAGGTATTAACAGGCTAAGATATGATTGGCTTGAAAGAAAATAAATTAATAAGGGAATTGTTGAATGGAGAGAAGAAAAATAATCGATCCTAGAAGTGCTAAAAAATACAGAAGCATGCGTTGAAGTTAATGATGGGGGAGGGGGGGTTGGCAAAGTTTGAAAGCAAAATGGGGACACTGATTGGCGTGTCAGTCCCACAACTCACTAAGAAAATTCAAAACCCCGAACACCATGCTTAATTGCACGCACTGCAATAGGGTTTTTTGTTTCCTAAGAGCATAAAAGGAATGCATGCACTTCAATCTTTGTTTAACTTAATACACTTTTTAATTTCTTTATTGCTTTTAATTGTGTCGTATAGTACATGTATATCACTTGGGTTTCTGAGAAAGATTTTTTTTCTTCTTCCTTTCTCTCTTGGTCACACGTGCGTGTTCCTCAATGAAGAATCGGTGGCACTATCTCCACCATTTCTTTCAACGAGAAGATGGAAGGTCACAAAACATTTATATATACATGCATGAAAGAAGAAAGATAGTAGAAAGATTGTTGCGTAATTGACCAAATATTCTATTGAGAATGATGGTTGAAATTCCACGAGATAAGCAACATTTTGGCGTCTAATGTGTAGATCAGCTTAAATATAAAAAAGAAAAACCAGTGATGGTGATTGATTACTTGCAAAATGTAACCAATAAATTTTTTTTTCTCGGGAGTTAAATAGGCATACATACTTTACATAGAGCATTTTTTCTAATCCAGCCAGGAAATTAATGCGGTTTTCTTTATAAATTGGAAACACTTTCTAAATTAGACATTGATTATTATTGTTTCCTAAGAGAGAATATCACATCTTTTGGTAATTGTTTGAGAATTAAATCTCATACATAAAATATTTTTAAATGAACATTTTTACCGGCACTTAAAATTTAACACATACTTATAATTTACCTCCACTTGGACCAATCAGAAGTTATATAACGACAATTTTTTCCCTTTTCTTGTTGGGACTCTTTATTTAGAATAGAGAATATATGCACTGCTGGTATATTTGCTTTATTGTTTGGCTGGTTCTGTACTACATTTCTTGCGTATAGAATTGAAAACATTAAAAATAGAAAAAAAGAAAAAATATATATATATATATATTTATTATTCTTTGCAAAGAAGCACCAAATAGAATTCATATAATTCTTTGCACACATGCTATGGGTGAATGAGCACCCCATTTGGATAAGGAAAACCAATTTCATGGGAATGAAAAGCAATTAATTAAAGATATAAAGGTACAAAAAGTTTCTTAAATGTTAGCGAAGGATGTTATTTTGCATTGGTATTGTTCCTAGTCTACTGCGTATAAAGTGGCATTTGCTTTGTTGGAGATTGGGACATTTTGTGTGGAAACACATTGAATTCCAAAACATCTAACATTGACTTTGCTTAGGAACTAGTAGAGGATAATCTTAGATAATTTTATTGGTCGATTAATTGTATAGAAGTAATAATATTCAATAGCACACGCATGTTTTTTTTGAGTAGTGTGTGTAATAGCATTAATGACCTTAAATCAGGGAAAGGTATTCTAATTGACAGATTTAAAAGATCCACAAATTTGCATTAAAACGCTTAAAACCACACTAATATCGGCCATAGGCCACACAGGCGAATGTCCGGTGACACATTAAAAAATAATTAAAAAAAATTTGAATTTAAAGAAATAATAAATAAATAAAAAAGGAACTCTTCCATTTTAGAGTAAAAATTCCTAAAACGGTTTCAGTTGGCCAATGCCCAATGAATGGCCATAGTTGAATAAATGGAAACATTAATTGTTGTATGTAACCTTCATTTTGGGATGATATCTGGATTAATAAGCAAATTCTTGCCTTTGTGGCTTGTACACAGCATTTCTCCATAGAGGGTGATTACCTAAAAACAAGTTATTTGGATTTTAATCACTCAAATCCAAATCTAAATACCCAAATCATGTCATCCAAACACACCATAAGTTCATTTCAATGTACGCTCAATTTTTGTCGTTAGTAAACCTTATAGGAAGATAGTTTTTCATATTTTCTTGTATTTAGTAGCATTAGGGAAAAAAATAATTTAAAGGAAAATTATCTTTAGTTAATAGAAAACCTTCTTAAAATTATGACTTATTTTTAATAGGTTATTTTCTAGTAAAAATTTTTGGAAAATAACTTTATCTCACCTGAAAATGTTTTTTAGCTTATTTTCAAAGTTGCTACCAAATATAAGAAAATGATAAAATTTTTAAAAAAATAATTTTGAGAAATTACTCATTTTCCAAACAACTTTAATGTCTAAGGGAGCATAAGTTATACTTGAATGCCAATGTTTTAAACTCAAGCTTTCTTTTCTTTTTAGATTCTATTTGCTACCATCTCATGAGACATGCAAACCTGGACCTGATCATGGTTTTGGGTTTGAGCAAGTTTAGTCAAATACCGATCTTTCATTTCTTTTTCATGAATTCTTACCAATGAAAAATGGACACCGCATTTGACAAATAAAGGCATCCTCTCTTCCCTTCTTCTTTTTTATTTTTATGTTTATAATATCGCACTATTTGTTTTAACAGTTATGTTTTCTAGAAAATGAGTCATTTTTCAAAAAACATTTTTTATAAAACTACCTCATTTTCTTATGTTTGGTAGCAATCTTAAATGAGTTGAAAAATAATCTTATAACTTCTCTTATTTAATTTGTTGTAAGTTAAAGTTGTTTTCCAAATAAAATTAGTGGAAAACAACCTTTAAAAATAAGTTATATTTTTTATGTTGACTAATGATAGTTTTTTTTTTTTTTACTCATTTTTTCTTATGCTACCAAACACTGAAAAATACGAAAAACTATTTTTACACAAAATTTTCCATCAAAACAAACAAAGCATTATATGAAAAGAGCTTCCTTGTTGGTTTTACCTTGGGTGTCAATAAGGTCTCTAACAACCCCCATATGAAAGGGGTGTTACATACATGATACGCCCATTACACCATATTTTTTGGTCTAATAACTAAGATTAAATATGTAGCTTAATAGAGTAAGGAAAATGCAAGCTCATTATATTTAGTTACATATAAAAAGTTATTATTAGGAGTGAACGTTATAAGTTGAAATTCTCTAAAAAAAAAAAAAAAAGGTCTATTTACATAGCAAAACTACATATAATTAGGACTGGGTTCTAAATTGAAACGATTTACCCAACCATTGCTATTGTATTTGTGTTGAAGGATACTTGGAGAAAATTTTTATGACTACACATTTCATTTAGTTTACAAATATTCTGGGTAATATTAGGACCGAAAGATGAGGATTTAAATTAAGTCTTACATAGTATATATAACAAACTGGTTAGCAAATTAGGTAAGGGCAATCATTAACAAACCCTTGCCACCTATTGTTAAGACCCCATATGGCAAAGCTAATTTGGAGCTCGTTGCTTTGCCAAATGGGGTCTTATTAACAATAGGTGGCAAGGGTTTGTTAATGAATTGTCCTTACCTAATTTACTAATCAGTTTGCTAATAAGATCAAGAAGTATTATCTATTATTTATTGTTGTTATTTATAATCTAATACCTAATAAAGATTGGTTGGCCTTCAAAAATAAAAAATAAAAAATAAAAACAGATGTTAAGGCAAGGCCAGGAAAAGAAAAAAAAAAAAAAAAACATGGAGAGGTAAAAAGAAATCCCATTATCTTAACTAGCGAAAAATACTTTTTCAATCTAGTGGCGGATCTTAGGGAGAAGGTAACCATTGCTTTTGAGAGGACCCAAATTTTATTAATGTATTAGTAATTTAAAAAAAAAAAAAAAAAAAGAGGTCCAGGGTTCATATATATTCTTTTGGCTTCCGAAACTGCAATATATTCAAGTACAACATCTGGAATCAACCAGGAGAGAGAAAGATCCGATATAATATAACTTTACATGGTAGGACATGTAAAATGGGCCAAAAATATTTGTGATTTATTAATGAAGCTCTTTGCGAAGCAAGCGGAAACAATTCAATGATTACAAGCCCAAAAACATTATCTTCTATTAGGAGCTGGCCCAACCCCGAAGAGGGTGATTTTAAACAATAATATCTCAAACTTCCACAACTAAATAAATGAACAAAAAGCCTTATCTACAATGTCCACCAAGGTTTCCCTCTGATTTTTTTTTTTTTTTTCCATCCACTTTTGTACCCTACAATTACAAAGATGAGAATATCATTTTATTTAACCAAAGCACTCTAAATTATTTGGATTATTCAGATTGAAATTATGACTAAATTAACACTTACATTAAAGTCCAAGAATAATAATTATAAAAACCCTGAGAATAATGCTATGGGGTGGGGAATTGAAGCTTTTCATGGACATAAACTCAATCTGTGTCCCAATGATCCCCACTGGCCCAAACATTAAGTAGGACATATATATGGTGGAATAGGTTTAATTTAAATTGTTGTTAACTCAAAATTAATATATATATATATATATATATAATTGTTGTAATTTTTCTTCTAATTACAATTTAATTTCAATTTCAATTTAAATTCATTCTTCCAAACATAACATTGAAACTGGTGTTGTTTATTTATAACAACATATATTGGTGTTGTTTATTTATAACAGAGGTGAAGAAAAGAGCCAGAAATCAATGCATTGACTAGGAAACAAAGCCTTCACTACATCTTCTTCTTTTGTTGTTGTTGTTGTTGTTGTTGTTGTTGTTTTTTTTTTTTTTTTTTTTTTTTTCCTCTAATTTATATATATTATATATATATATATATATAATAATTCGATAGTTGGAAAGAAAGATTTAAATCATGAATGTTTTTATAAAAACACTAAGAGGTGTCAACTAGTTAAGCTATAAAGATATTTACTTTGAGTTACCATAAAATTTTAATTCACTACATTTTATAGCCAAATGTATAAAATTAAAGTTTTAAAACATAGGTTGGGGTGCCAAGAGCTTTGTATTTCAATGGTATTGCCTAGTCTCCTTCATGAGCAGAACCAAAATTCAAATACCTTCTCCTCCAATTGTTGTAACATTGACTTATCAAACAAATAAAACATAGGATGTTGTGAAATGGTTTAAAATTTCCAGAATCGTTGGTCACCTCTACTAACAAGTTGTGCTTGTCAATGATAGTTCAGTAGATCAATCTCAAAATGCAAATATAATGCAATTCAAATACCTTCTCCTCCAATTGTTGTAACATTGACTTATCAAACAAATAAAACATAGGATGTTGTGAAATGGTTTAAAATTTCCAGAATCGTTGGTCACCTCTACTAACAAGTTGTGCTTGTCAATGATAGTTCAGTAGATCAATCTCAAAATGCAAATATAATGCAAAAGTTTTTCATGTGCTTTACATCATTTTGTTATGATAAATTGCAAATACACATTGAGCTACATGATAAAGTGTGCATGAAACTAAGATTTAGAGCAAACCATTATAGAGAACATACAACATAGCAGTCTTGGTAACAACGCCCAAAAATTGTTCAACCCTATTAATGAGCTACAAACCAGATACAGTGGACAATACAAAAACATCCAAAGTCACATCATTACACATCTTTGAACAAACTAACCCCACCCTGAAGCTCATCACATTACGCAGGGTTGTAGAAGAGCTGATACAGTATGCATGAAGGAAAGCAAATAAAGGAGCATCATTCATAAACTTTATAAACCCTTGGAACCAGGAAGGTCAATCCACTGCAATTGGATTTCAACTTCCCCACATTCCACATTTCTCAATCTGAGGCAGAGATCTTGAATCATTTTGCCTTCAGTCCACGTGATGCAGCTCTCTTCAGAAAGGCAGTTTTGCCTGCTTGGTTGTATTCTCGACACTATGGTGCCACTTGGGAGGCCTGACAAATTCATCCTCAAGGCATCTATATATGATTTGATTTCAAACTCAGCATCTCCCATTTTGTCATCTTTGCTAAATGTGTCATGGTCATAAACGGTCTGCAATCACAAGAAACAACAATGATTTTCAATATTACAATTACCAGAAAGCAAAAGAAACAATATAGAAAAGGAAGAGGAGAGAGAGAGAGAGAAGCCTAAGAAAATTAAGAGTTCATTAAGTGGCTTTGCCATATTTGACTTCATGTAGGGGTAGGGCAAAAATGTATAGGAATTGGCTCTGCATCTATGTTACTCCTCACAAGCCTTTCCCCCCAAAACGGAGATTTTATACCATCAAGTCATAGGCTAGTGAAGCTGTTAAATTTTTCTTGCCTTCTATTTCTGAGGGATGAGAAAGCAGTCTAATAGGAGAATATAACAACTTAAGACATATGAATGTGCAAATTAATAATTACTTTTTTTTTCTTGGGAAATTTCTAGTTACTGAGTCAGAGTCCAACATTCTTCAAGGAAATAACAGACAGCCCAGTTAACCCACAGATATACGCATGCATGTAAGGGAAAATCATGCTCCAGTGTTTCACTCCTCTTTTAACCAAAATTATAATATTACCATAAGATAGAGTAGCATTAACAAGTCAAGTCAACTTAATCCATTTTTCATTGCAAATGCAAGCACAAGTACACAATATATAAGTTATTTTCGACTTAAAAGATTATCCTATTATAACTTTCATTGTTGATTGTATCTAGAAAACAGTAGGAACTTCTTTAAAATCATCACAAGTTCGTTACTCATGTTTTTGACTTGGAATTGCACTTTCTATTAGCACATGGAAAACTACACAAACAAGGAGGTAGCTGTTTTCACATCATCATAAGATAGTGCCTGTGTTTTCATTTGGATTTCATATTTATGCATGGGGCAGTGAACAAAAAAACTTTACCAGCTGGATCGGATGATTAGGGTCTGTAACAGAAAGAGTTAGATCTTCATTCCATTCGGGATTAACATCCTTTTTAATAACACGTGTCTTCAGTTTCTGCAGTACATGTTCACGCTTAGATCTGATTAGAAGAAATGAACCACAAGTACTTGAAAATGACTTCATAGAAATCAGTGAAACTAATGTAAACAAAAGAAACATATTGCTAGCCTAACAAAATTTATAGAGTTAACTCATAAATGGAAGGAACAAGAAACAAAATAAACCAGAAAAAAGGAATATAGAATTTCCAATCGGCAGAGCATAGCCTAGAACATTCGATGCACTTAGAATCGTTATGAATATTCTACTTTATTTCAAAAAGCATTTATGTTGTAATCAAATTAAGGGGAAACCAATGGTTGTAAACTTGTAATGGACATCTCTTTTTGTCATGTAAACAGCATACACTCCAACCCAACTTGCAAGCATATTGAGTAAGTATTAAATACAAAAGATCATTACCAACACTTAAAATTGACATCCTCAAATGCCAGATATGAATGTTTTGTGAATTTCAGACCAGACTACTTAATTTTCAGTTGTTCACTTTTGACTTACCCAATAAGTTTAGTGAAGGAACTGATTTAAGCATAACTCTCTCTCTCTCAAATACAAATACATAAAGTAGGATCTTAAGATCAGATGCCACAAAATTAAGAAATACAATCTTCCCTTAGTTGCAAAAATGAAATGAAGATTGTGAGATATCATATGTTCACAACTTTACAAATCTGCCAAAGAATTATGATTGCCCTAGTATATAAAAAAATTGGGGGGGGGGGGGGGGAAGCTAAAATGTCAAAATTTTGTAATTATAGGAAATAATTAAAAATAATCACAATTATTAATTTCCACCAAGATCATCTTCCTCATGTGATGCAGAATACAGGAAGCATGAATGATATTGGTTCTGTAATGATTCTTCTTTATTATTAGGTTAATATAAAAGGATCCACTCCACAATGATTATCTTTTATCATCACGCAATATTCGATGACAGGTCCCTTATTCCTGACAAAATAATTTACCAGTTCAGCTAATTGCACCCTACATAACTGTATTTGTTTCGAACAAGACCAATTCAAAGAGAACAAGGGGTACATATCATATGATAACCCAAGCTCATGTTTCACGCCTTGACAGTAATATAACTACATAGTACGTACGGATCCTTGAAAAGAATAACATACTAAATATGAATCCTAGATAATTTTCATTTTTCTGGAATTATATCAGTGCAAAAAAGAAAAAGCCTATAAAAGACAAACATGGTAAGAAGAAGAAGAGAAATGATTATGAAGAAGGAGACCTGTCTGTTCATCTTGATGACAACATAAGGGTCGCTGCTACGAACGTCACGAACGGCGAGATTAACACCGCGCTTGACGCGAATTCTGAGAAGTCCAAGCAGATTCTCCATTAGAGACGTGGATGATGATCTTCCGCTCTTATCTGGTGAACTTCTTCTTCTTCTTGGTGCTGCATCTGTTGCCATTTTTTCCCTCCTCCCCCTTTTTTCTTTTTATATTACCAAAAGACCAATTCAATTCAATTCTCTCCTCTCTACCACCACAAAAAATAAAAAATAAAATAATAATAATAACAGTTAAATCACTTTTACCATATAATCTACAAGACTACAAAACAATTAAAATATTATTAATAACCCAATTAAGTTTAAGAGAGAGAGATTGTGGAGCCCACCAGAAACTGACAAAACTCTTTGTCTTTCTGACGTTGTCGTTGTTGTTGTTGTTGTTATTATCTCTGTTCTGTCTGAGTAAATTGTGATTGAGTTTTTGGTTGGGGTTGGCGTTGGGAGGAAGGGAAACCGAGAGAGAGGGTGATTGTGTGTGGGGAAATTGGAGGGTTTTTGGGGGGAGAAGGTGAGGTGAGGTGACCAGGGTATTCGGTTGTCAGTCGCGAATATGTGGAGGAGAGTCGGTTGTGGTTGGTTCGTTGACGTTGACTGCAACAAATCTTAGCCGTAATTAATGCTTTGTCTGTAAGAACAATAACGTGGCTACGGCTGTCTACTCTCTAGTCATAAAAATATTTTTTCTATTTATCTATATATATATATATATATTTATTTATATTTTCTCAAAGTTTAATTATAAAATTTGTTATACCTTAACGTCACAATCTTATTCAATCAAATAAATATTACAGAGTATTATATATTTTGAAAATCTAACTATTAAATTATATGTTTTATATGCTCCTAATACATATATCACATTTTGTATCTGTAGGTGAAGAATTTCACACAACATCTGATTGTATCCTACCGCGGTGCCTGGCGCGGTGCGGTTTTGTCCTCGTCCCCGAGTATGGCCCTAGCATGCAAGCGCTTAGCTTGGACAAGTGGAATCCCACATCGGTTAGAGAGAGCGCCCCACTACCCTTTATAATGCTTCAGGAGCTTGGGTAGTGTACCACTACTCACATGTGAGTAGTGGTACACTACCCAAGCTCCTGAAGCTCTAAGCGCTTGCATGCTAGGGCCATACTCGGGGACGAGGACAAAACCGCACCGCGCCAGGCACCGCGGTAGGATACAATCAGATGTTGTGTGAAATTCTTCACCTACAGTATCAATTAAATATTATTTACTATATAATCTATAAATTTATATTTTATTCATAATTTTAAACTACAAAAGATTCTAAAAAATAAAAAAATTTTAATAAAAAAATTACAAAAACTTGCAATTTAAACAATTTATAGATGACATAACTATTGATCTTTAATTTTCTAAAATTTTTGCAAGCATGAGGATATAAAAGAAGATGTAATCTAATGGTGAATTTATCAAATTCACATTCGATAAAAAAAAAAAAAAAGTATTGAGTAAGGTTATAATTTAAGGTTACAACTAATTTTGTAACTAAATTTTGTAATTTTTTTTAATAAGGTATGTATTTTTTTTCTTGATCCATTAGGTCTCGTGGTTCATGTTCTTCTATTATAATATACATGTTTTAATATATTTTTATTTATTTATTTATAGAATTTTAACTTATAGCGTCCACTTCTTATTATTGTACTATTTATCATCAAACCAAAATACTAATTGATTTTTGGTGTACACATAAATTAAATCACAAATTTCTTGTTCAACTGTTAAATACTTTACTATAGTTGAGCTAATTAAAACCTACAATGTTTTTATATTTCTTCATTAAAAATGTTTTCAATCCAATAAAAGAAAATTGTTTTCACTTTTCTAGCTAGCCATAAAAAAATCTGCACTCCCTTCCACGATATATTTATTCTAGGACAGCAACCAATTCCATACCAATCTTTACAATTATCTTATGTGGTAAGTTATGATTGTCTACTTATCACATTTACATTAATTCATTACCTTTTTTCCTCACTCACAATTTAGCCATATCAGTTAATTGTGAAAATGGCTTTAAAATTGATTGTGGTCTTTAAATTTTTCTTCAAGTTTTCGTTCCCTATTGAAAACACACACCTTATGCGTTTGCCATGGAAACACATGATGAATATAAGCATAATAAAATAAATTTTCAAAAATATACTTCCCTCTTCTTTGTTTAAAAGTATTTATAAGTTTAATAGGAGGGTTATTTCATTCCTTTTCCTAGTATTATTTATTATTATTATTTTTTTTGGGGGGACAAAGTTTGGTAACAAACATGGTTATAGCCTAAAACAACAAATCCACTCAATATTTTTTTTATTGGAAATGAATTTTGACAAATTTATTGTTAGATTCTATTTTCTTCTAATATCTTTCATATTTGCAAAATTTTCAGAAGATAAAAAATCATAACTATGTCATCAATTAAATTTTTAAAAATTCAAATTTTTATAGTATAAAATTATGCATAAAAAATGATTTTATAAATGGTATAGTAGATAAAGTTTGATTGACATGAAATTTACATGTGTTAAGAACTTAAAGATCATACAATTCACCAGTTAGATTTTTAAAATATACCGTCCTATTAATTTTTTAACTGATAGTTGTAGCCTTAGGGTGCTACCAATTTTATAACCAAACTATGTTATTTTTTTAATCACTCCAAAACCATTTTTTCCTTTTTCTTTGGTAAAAGATAATTTGTTTTCAATATATTAAAACATAGTAATTCTTAAGGAATATGACAAATTAAATTTTGTAGTTTCAAAAAGAAATATATTATAAAGGAGATTACAATAATAAAAAATTAAACTATATAATTTCAAAATTAACAAATAAAAACCTGAAATTTCGAAGGAGTAAAAAATTAAATTAATTCCCAAAAATAAATTAGTTTCTAAATGAATTGAGGTTTAATTTGATTATTTTTGAAATATCAAATTTTAATTTGTTACTTTCAAAATTATTGGAATTTTATTTATCTCTATATATTAAGAGGATTCAGAAAGTTAGTTATGATTTCAAAAAATGTCAAAATTAGATTTACTTAATCCATATATGTTTTTTTTTTTTTTTAAAAATCTTAAATCCCTAATTTAATTAGATAATCCTTAGGTTTACCCTTAATTTAATTAGATAGTTCTAATTCTTAAAAAATAAAAAATGAGGTTAAAAAAAAAAAAACTACCAAAGAAATTTTTATCCTAAAAATTAGTATACTCTCTATTTAAATATTATCCTACACACGTTTAATATATATTTTACTAAAACTTAGTACACACTAAACCCAACAATTTATTTCATTTCAAATCCTAAATTTTAGTTTCTTAAAAATTCCTTCGTATATAACCTTGCTAATAATAGATAAATTCAAATTGAAAAATTACATTAAACTTTAAATAAAAAAGAGCCTCATCACACGTGCGGAGTATTTTCATCCAACATATTTGAGTATTTTCATAAGCCAACTACAAACACTATCCAAAAAGTTGCTAAAAACTTTGCAAATAATTGTCCAAGTTGTCCTTCAAGCTAGAATATATCAAATCTCAATCTTTACTTAAAGGGTCATGGTAACAAGTGCCCTTAGAGCAATGGTTAACAATTCTTTTTAGGAAAGTTTTGACACTACTTTTATGAGAAATGTAAAAAGCTGTCAAAACATTAATTGTTTTTTTTTTTTTTTTCCTTTTCTCATAAAAACTTTCTTTAAATAGATTCTTAACCATTGCCCTAATGACATCTGTTAACATTTCCTTTACTTAAATTGAAAATTAGTGAATTAAATGTTGCTAACTTCAAGATACATCATCTTCAATCGGCCATGGAATACTTCAAAACCTTTTCTTCATAACAAATAAGCAAAAATTAGTACATGAAACTTTGCATAAAGCTTGCACTTGATTTTATGAGCAATACTTGTACCCTTGTCTTCAGACATTTTTTAATGATAGGTTGCTCCAACTCATTTCCTAAAAAAAGAAAAATCAAATGCATTATGTATGTCAAAATAAATATTTATGCTCTTATATGCAGTAAGCTAAATGCTCAATGTTTTTAACCCCCTTTACACAAGCATTTTGACATATCAACTCGAAAACCCATTTTATAATGTGATGCATACTAACATAATAACAAGATCAATTGAAATCAATAGATATTTGATTTAATATTATGCTTACCCAAAAAAAGAGAGTACAAAGTAGTTCAAAGTAATGGTGCTAATTCTAAGAATTGATAATATGTTAATTAAAAATTCAAGCACTAGTTAGCCATGAAAAACTTAAAAGCATTGTTACTACGTAAAATTTAAGTGGTTTAGTCAGGATTTGGATTGAAATTCAAAGAAAAACCTTTTGCATCAAATCAACCATGTTTTGCCAATGAAAGCATAAGTATTCAAGTGGTTCAACCCAAAATTGGACAAAAATTTAAAGAACCTTTTGCATCAAATCAACCATGTTTTGCCAATGAAAGCATAAGGTTTAATTCATTCTACAAGCAAAAATGGTAAAAGGAAATGAGATTTTGATGATGAAAGACTGTATTTGTCATGATAATGAGCACCAAGAGTTCGAAATAGGCAAAGTAGAGCAAAATTTAACCATTCCATGGCAACGCATTCGGACAGATCAAGTAAAACATTAAGCTTGAATTTTGATGGTTACTCACAATCCAATACCATGTTTTAGGGGGGTGAAAGAAGGAAAATAATTAACTAATTGGAAGCTAAATTGAACATTCATAGTATCATACATCTGAGTCTATGCATCCTCAAGCCAATATGATTGACCTTACAATAACAAACAATGCTCTAAGCTTTTATGAGGTGAATTAGTGCACTTATTCATGCTTACCAAATAAAAATTGTCAAAAATTTCCTTTTTCTTTTTCCCTTAACCTGTAAAAAATTGGATAGAAAGTTTGCAAACAACTAAATGAAAAGTTAAGATAACGTAGCATATTAGAAAACAAGGCACACAATGGGAAGAGTTTTTACCCAAATATATGCATAAACACCAATGATACAGGCAAATCGTAATAGGTGCTTAAAAAAATCACTCATGCTTTTCTTATATGTTGTCATTTTCATTTCTTTTTTCTTAACTTATGCAAAGCATATGAGCATTTTTCAATAATTAAATATTCACTCATCACAGTAGCTTTGCTTATGGTTTCTCTCTCTCTCTCTCTCTCTCTCTCTCTCTGATTTGTCATCCTAGTCTCAAGAAACTTGGGTGTGGTATCAAAATAACGCATAAATCCCATAACTTTTAGAACAAATTCGAATCAAAACACCCATATCTCACAAAGCTGAAATACCCACCAGCTTATTACAATCAATCCCGAAAACTCAAAACCAACAACTAAAAATACCTACTCAAAAAAGAAGCCAGATTCAGCACTAATAAATCAAAAAAAAAAAAAAAAAGGAGTATCAAAGTTTTTTTCCCTTCATTTTTCCAGCAACCAAATAGAGCTTATCAATAAAAAATTAGAGAGAGAAAAAAAGTAGTGGCTTAGCCAGTAGAGCAGTCCGGTGATGTTGGGCTATGAGACGTGGCCTGTGCGACAATGATGGCTTGTCACGAGGATCTTGGTGGTAGGCTTGTAGCAGTGATAGCAAGGTTGAGAGAGCGAGACTTGGAGATGGGTTGAAGAAGAGAGATTTTGAAATTTTTTGATCAAATGGGTTTGCTGAGAGTAAATTGTATGGTTAACCATAGTTGAGTTTGCTTGAGTCAAGGTTTTTAGATTTTAATTAACGGAGCACTTATTCACTAATGTGGCATTTCGGGATTGGCTGGCGTAAAAGTTGTCTTTTACACTAGTTCTGGATGTAATTTATTCTCTATTTAAAAGACTCATTTTGTTGATATCCACTAACTTTCGTCTAAGCTATAAGAGGCGCGACCACCTTTTAACATGTAAAATGTGTTTCTTTTCTAACCCCTAAAAAGTGTTTTTATTTATTATTTATTTTCGCATAGAAAAAAAAAAGTGGTTTTAGTAACCTATATGAAGGCCCAACGTAATTATTACTAACCCAATACAGGTTGTAGAAGGCCCATGGAGCTATCTTTGAATATATATATATATATATATAGCGGAAACACTATTTTCGTTCCTACATTTTGGAGTTATAATCAATAGTCCCTACATTTTGATAGCAGTCAATTTAGTTCTTATTATTTTCAAATTGTAGTCAAATTGGTTCTTACTGTTAACTCACTAACATAAAATGCTTATATGACTAACGGATTGCACAATTGACATACTTGAACCTTACGTGGCTTATAAAATAATATTTAAAAAGCTACTCAGCATTTTAACAAATAAAAAAAAGCCACGTATAAAAAAAAACACAAACAAGTATCAAACAGAAGATTTTCTAAACGGAAAAAAATAAAATAAATAAATAAATAAAAACTCATTTCCTTGTTACTAGAAACCAAACCCAACCCAGAACAGGTAGAATCTCATATTTGATCCCCTTTCTCTATCACTGAAATCACAGTGAACAGAACAAAACAAAAATGACTAAACCCATTACCGAAAACCCAAATCAAAATTTCTATATATAAAAAAAAAAAAAAAAAAATCACTAACCTATTACTAATGTTAGGACATATATGTTTTAACTTGTTTAAGAACATATGTCACTTATTTATGTAAATTGGCTAATCCTTTGACAAAACGCACTCTACTTGTAATTGGGTAGTTCTAGGTGTTTTTAATACTTCAAGAAACAGTGTTTCAAGGTCAAGTGTTGAAGTCATCAAGTCTGTCCAAGAGAAAGCAAGCTGAAGTGCAAAGTTTTTAAATCTCGACACCTGCTTAACAGCTACCTCGACACCTACTATCTGTCGAGATTTAAAAATTCAGATTTCCAATCTGATTTTCTTGGGATCCGTGAATATGTTTTTGGGCCTTCTTTTCTTCTAACCCTAGACATATAAAAGGATTATTTTAAGATCCGTCAAGGGTGACACAAGTTGCATTATCATTGAGCAATCTCTGTTTAAGCAAATTGTGATCAACAGACGGAGTTCTTGACCTAGTTCATCTTCCATCAAGAAGTTGCTGTGTATCTGCACCATAGGGTTTTGTAACCAAGCATCTTCCTGCTATTCATCATAAAGGATGAACTGAAGAACTTTGCAGCCAACCATTCTTCCTCAGTTGGTGTTCTAAAGTCGCGTACTTGGATCCGCGCATTGGTTAGTCACGTACTTGGGAGCCGTGCATCAAAGGAGGGAACTGTCACTACAGATCAAGTCCAATTGGGTATTGGGGTAAGGTTTCAACTGTAGGTTGGTAAGGTACTTGGGATTCCTTTACTTGTAACCGCTTGATTTGATAATAGTGGAGTTTCGGGAGTGGTGACCTGAAAATCACCCGGTGGGGTTTTTACTATTAGGGTTTTCCCCATTCGTAAACAAATCACCGTGTTATGTATTTTCCGCTGCATATTTAGTTGTTGGTGATTTGTTTGTGCTTCCATAAAATTGCATGATTAATTGATTAATTAATTACTTGGCTAAATTAATTAATTAGGGTTAATCACAAGGGGTCATTCAGATTGTGACCTATCAACTAAAAACACAAAACAAAACATAAAACCGATTACCGAAAACACAAATCAAAATTTTCTATTAAATAAGATCTTGCCCCATGTATGGCGGTCACGACTACATTGCTATCTGATGTAGGCATCATCCTCGCCGATGGTGACAAGGATCTGCTTGCTGGGGAACTACGAGGAATCTCACTGGGTTTTCCACGTATCTTTAATTCAAAAAGAAAATAAGATTTTTTTTTTTTTTAATTCATTTCCTTTTAGTGCTGGATTGTGTGGGTATTGCATGTAAAAGTATTGTTGAGATTTTAATTCATTTCTGATAAGGATAAAATTGCAATACTCACTGACGGAAGGTGCGAAGCGACGTTCTAATTGGCCCATTAGCCTCACTTCTGTCTATTGGAAAGTGGCAATAGGGAACGTGTAATTTTAGGCCGACGGGGTCAATTTGTTGATGTTGAGAAGCTGACGCTACAAGGCTGAAGGGGATGCCCAAAGCTAATGGTTCCAACATAATTTTGACTTGGCTTCCACGTATGGGTATTTAAGGAAATATCTTGCGCATCACGCCCATGAGACTCCTATAAGGAAAGGATTCTATAAAATAAGCTCAAGAAGACTCCTATAAGGAAAAGACTTCTAGTCCAAGGAAAATAGGTCAACCCTCTACTACTATAAAAGCCCCAATACCCTCACAAACCAAGGTACGTATAATTTACCCTCTCTAGCACTCTAGAGTTGTGAGAATAATTCTAACTTGACATTTGAAGGGTAGTTGGCCAGCACCACACCGGTGCTCTCTGTTAGGTTGCTTCTCTCTTCTTGTAGGTCATCGTTTCAAGCGTGCAAGAATCGTGTAACTCACTGGTGATTTTTACAGCATCATCAGTTGGCGCCGTCTGTGGGAAAGAGTTTTAGCACACTTTAAGCCTGTCACTTCCCGAACAAAGAGTTGCATGGTACTTACTCGCTCAATGGCAACTACCAACAACATTGGAGATGAGCCGTGACCCACTGTCCTGGAGAGGTAGGTCCAAACCCTCATGGCAGCAGTGGAACGTCTCACCAAGCAAAATCACGATCATGAAGAACTGCTATGACAAAGGAACGCGGAACACGGCATATAGGAAGAAGACCAAGAAGGTACCAGTGCCAAGCGAGAGATAGAGAAGGACCGGAAGGTAGTAACGCCCCAAGCAGACCGGAGCGACAAAATATGAGCCTCCCATCCCTCACGGATACGGCTCCACCACCTATTACCGCAGAGATACGAGCGATAAAGGAACAGATGGAAGTCATGATGAACACCCTCAAGGGACGAGTGTCCAGTGATCTTGATGACCTTGTTAACCCAACTGACTCACCTTTCACTGCCTCCATCAATTCCTTCCCCCTACCGAATAAGTTCCGCATGCCATAAATAGATAGTTATGACAGAGTCAAGGACCTTCTAGATCACCTAGAAACCTTCAAGACCTTGATGCACCTTCAAGGAGTAGCAGATGAGATCATATGTAAGGCCTTCCCTACGACGCTGAAAGGTGCGGCAAGAATTTGGTTTAGCCGGTGGACGCCCAACTCCATCAGCACTTTCAGGGAGCTAAGCGCTCAGTTTACTACGCACTTCATCGGGGGACATAGGTACAAAAAGTCTACAGCTTGCTTGATGAGCATCAAGCAACGAGAGGACGAGACACTGAGATCCTACATATCCCGTTTCAACAAGGAAGCACTCTCGATCGACGAAGCCGACGACAAGATACTTGTAGCGGCATTCACGAATGGGCTGTGGAAGGGTAAGTTTCTGTTCTCCCTGTACAAGAACGACCCGAAGACTATGTCAGAAGTACTTTATAGGGCCACCAAGTACATGAATACTGAAGACACGCTGTTGGCTCGAGAGGAAAAGCCTAAGAAAAGGGAGAGACATGAAGACACACGGAGGGACGAAGGTCGGAAGAAGGCAAGGACAGGATACCAAAGGGATGAAAGGCGCCCAAAGCCCCTGGGAGGAAGATTCACAAGATTCACTCAATTGACCACCCTGCTAGATCAAGTCCTAATACAAATCAAGGATGAGGGAGCTCTGACATTCCTTGGAAAGCTGAAGGGCGACCCCAACAAGTGATCTAGAGACAAATATTGCCACTTCCACTGTGATCATGATCATGACACGGCCGATTGATACGAATTAAAGCAGTATATTGAGGCCTTTATCAGATAGGGGAAACTGCAAAAGTTCATCAGCAAGGAAAGAGTAGATCCACCCCCTCAAAAGCAGCACTCCCGATGGGATAACGAGCGACCTAGACCCTCTATAAGGGACATAAGGATGATCGTGGGAGGAACGGCGGCTGTTGGGTCGTCCAGAAAAACCCACAAAACTTACTTTAGGATGGTCCAGAATGTTTAATTGATGGGAGCCGTGCCAAAGATAGCACTGGGAGAAGGCCCCATTATTGGGTTCTCGGAAGAAGATGCGCGACGTCTTCATCAAACGCATGACAATGCACTTGTCGTCAGTATACGGGTAGGAGACTACAACATGCACCGAGTATTGGTCGATAATGGCAGCTCGGCAGATATCTTGTACTACCCGGCGTTCCAGCAAATGAGGATCGACAAGGAACGATTGATTCTGACGAACGCCCTGCTCATTGGTTTTGGAGGAAGCAAGGTGTTCCCCTTGGGCGCGATCACATTATCTGGTATGGTTGGCGATTACCCCCAGTAGATCACCAAGGACGTAACATTCCTAGTGGTCAATTGCTCGTCCGCCTACAATGCTATCCTCGGATGACCCACCCTCAATTTGTGGAAGGCTGTAACCTTAACCTACCACCTAATGATTAAGTTCCCTACCGACTATGGAGTGGGAAAGTTGCACGGAAGTCAAGTGGCTGCATGCAAATGCTACGTGGCCATGATGGAAATGGATGACCACTTCCAAGCCATAAATATAGAAGAACACCGAACGACGATAGAACCAGTAGAGAAACTTGAAGAGATACTCCTTGACGATTCCAATCTTGACTGAACGACCAAAATTGGAACCCTCGCTAATCCCGCTGGCCGCCATGTGCTCACAACTTTTCTCAGAAATAATCAGGACGTATTCGCTTGGAGCCATGAAGACATGCCAGGGATAGACCCTTCAGTCATGGTATATAGGCTGAATGTATCGCCCTCCTTTCCACCCGTCCGATAGAAGAAGTGAATGTTTGCCCTAGAGCGAGATCAGGCCATAGCGGAAGAGGTTCGTAAACTATAGGAGGCGAGCTTCATTAGGGAGGTTTTTTACCCCGATTGGTTGGCAAACGTGGTAATGGTTAAGAAGGCTAGCAGAAAGTAGAGGATGTGCGTGGACTTCACTGACCTCAACAAAGCGCGCCCCAAAGACAGCTATCCTCTCTCGCGGGTTGACGTTTTGGTAGACTCTATAGCTCAGCATCAGATGTTAAGTTTTATGGATGCTTTCTTGGGTTACAACCAAATCTGAATGCACGAAGATGATCAGGAGAAGACTTCGTTGGTGACTAGCCAAGGCCTCTTCTGTTATAAAGTAATGCCATTCAGCCTAAAAAACGCGGGCGCGACATATCAGAGGCTTATGGACAAGATGTTCACGTAACAAATTGAAAGAAATGTCCAAGTCTATGTTGATGACATGCTAGTAAAAAGCCAAAGGGAGGAAGATCACTTGGAAGATCTCAAGGAAACGTTTAACACCCTTCGCTCTTACAACATGTAGCTCAATCCAGGAAAATGTGCCTTCGGAGTAACGGCAGGAAAATTCCTAGGATTTATGGTGTCTCAAAGGGGCATCGAGGTCAACCCAGACAAGATCCGGGCCATAATGGAGATGGCACCCCCAAGAAATGTGAAGGAAGTACAAAGCCTCAACGGCAAAATAGCAGCATTGAATAGATTCATTTCAAGGGCAACAGACAAGTACTTAACCTTCTTTCACACACTGAAGAAATCTTTCAAGTGGATTGCAGAGCGTCAGCAAGCATTCAAGTAGTTGAAAGCTTATCTATCTTCCCCGCCACTGCAAAGTCCCTTGCAGCCAGGTGAAGAGCTTTTTCTCTACCTAGCCGTCTCCCTTACCGTCGTCAACACCGCCTTGATTAGAGAAGAGGAAAGAGTGCAGAAGCCCATATACTACGCCGACCGGGCACTTCGCGGTGCCGAAGAAAGATACCTTCCCATGGAGAAACTCGCTTTCGCATTGGTTACCGCAAGCTTAAACCATACTTTCAAGCCCACACGGTGATTGTCCTGATTGATAAGCCCTTGAGGCGGGCGATGAGTAATCCTAAAGCCGCTGGTCGATTGGCACTATGGGCCATAAAGTTGAGCGTGTTTGACATCCAATATTGCCATGAATCGCGATCAAGGGACACGTTGTCACGGACTTCATAGCAGAATTTGCCAACGACGAGGACAAGGGGGCAGAAGAGTCTCCTCTGTGGAGCATACATACAGATGGGTCATCCAACAGACAGGCTGGAGGGGTCAGCGTCGTACTATTGTCACCCGAAGGTGACATGGTTGAGTGTATGGTCCGTCTCGACTTCCCCACTACCAACAATGAAGCGAAATACGAAGCACTAGTAGCAGGGCTCGATCTTACCAAGACAGCAGGGGCCATGAGCATAGTCATTTATTGTGACTCTTAGGTCGTTACTAATCAAGTGAATGGAGACTATGAGTGCAAGGGCAAAAGGATGAAGAGGTATCTGGATCAAGTAAGAAAAAGAGTAGACGACTTGAAGGCCAAAATCATCCAAATCCCCAGAGGAGAAAATAAGCAAGCCGACCATCTTGCCAAAGCTGCTACAACAGAACATATGATCACCCCCGGTAACGTACTCTCTTTTGTTCAATTCTCTCCATTAATAGATTCCGACGACGTACAGGAGATTGGCTCTGAAAGTAACTGGACCACACCGTTGGTTTCATACTTAAAGAATGGTGTCTTGCCAGATGGGAAGGAAGCCGCGAGAAAGCTGAAGGTCCAAGCAGCGAGATTCGTCTTGATAAAAGAGGTTTCTCCCGTCCATATTTGAGATGCTTAGCTATGGAAGAGGCGGACTATGTCATGAGGGAGGTACATGAGAGGATTTACGGAAACCATTTGGGGTCAAGATCATTAGCGCATAAGCTCGTGCGAGCTGGGTACTATTGGTCCACCATGCAGAGGGACGTCGAGGCTTATGTTAAGACCTGCAACAAATGCCAAAGGTTCAGCAATATTATTAAACAACCAACCGAAGAGTTGACCCCGATGACGGCCCTATGGCTGTTTGCTCAATGGGGATTAGACAATGTGGGACCATTCCCTATAGCAGCATGACAGCTGAAGTTCCTGGTAGTGGACATTGACTACTTTACAGAGTGGGTGGAAGCTGAAGCCTTGGCCACCATTACAGAGAAGAACGTACGGAGTTTCGTCTGGAGATGCATCGCATGTAGGTTCGGCATCCCTAGAGTCTTAGTATCGGATAACGTGAAGCAATTCGACAACGACTCCTTCTTGGAATTTTACTCACAGTTAGGGATAAGAAACCACTACTCCTCCCTCGCCCACCCTCAGGGTAATGGCCAGGTCGAAGTAACAAACCGATCCTTGCTCAAAATTATCAAGACCCTGCTTGAACGGGCAAAGGGTATATGGCCGAAAGAGTTGCCAATCATACTATGGGCATACAGGATAACAACAAGAATGCCCACAGGAGAAACACCATTCCGGCTAACGTACGGGGGTGAAGCAGTTAAACTAGCCAAGGTCGGACTCACAAGCTACAGGGTGTATAACCACAATGACAGCAAGAACAACAAGGCCATGCGCCTACAACTTGATCGAGTAGATGAAGTCAGGGCGGCGGCAGAACAAAGGCTAGCATGGTACCAGGACCACATGGCTAAGCACTACAACTCCCGAATTCGACACAGAGACTTCCAAGTTGGAGATCTCGTTCTAAGGAGAGTCATGGGCACTGCTAGGGACCCTACCCAAAGGAAACTCGGCCCTAATTGGGAAGGACCTTACTGGATCACTTCATGGCAGAGGAAAGGCACTTACCCTTTGGAGACGTTAGACGGACAAAGGCTACTGCATCCATGGAACACCGAGCACCTACGGAAGTATTATCAGTAGAGATGACGACATGGAGACCAACCCCCCCCCCCCTTTTTATTTTACAGTTCACCATAGTTAAATTTAGTTATACTCCTTAGTTTTATCGTTTACTTTAATTTTTGCTACAATACCATTTTTAAGCCCAAAGGACAGGATTTTTCTTTTAAAAACTACTTTTTCTACGAATTCATGGCAATAAGAGGAGTTTATTCAGAATTGACTGAAGTTTTTACTAGTTTAAGTTCACAAAAATGGACGATTCTAAGTCCATAAAGTGGACGACCTTAAGTTCACAAAAGTGGATGACTTTAAGTTCACAAAAAGTGGACGATTCTAAGTCCATAAAGTGGACGACCTTAAGTTCACAAAAAGTGGACAATTCTAAGTCCATAAAGTGGACGATCTTAAGTTCACAAAAGTGGACGACCTTAAGTTCACATAAATTGGATGATTCTAAGTCCATAAAATGGACAACCCTAAGTCCATAAAGTGGACGACCTTAAGTTCACAAAAAGTGGACGATTCTGAGTCCATAAAGTGGACAACCTTAAGTTCATAAAAGTGGACGATTCTAAGTCCATAAAATGGACAACTGTAAGTTCACAAAGGTGGACGGTTCTAAAATAGACGACCTTAAGTTCACATAAAGTGAACAATTCTAAGTCCATAAAATAAGCGACCCCTAAGTCCATAAAGTGGACGATTCTAAGTCCACAAGGTGGATGAACTCGCCCCAAGAGGACGAAACACTGTTAAGTCCCTTAATAGATGAAATTATAAAAATAAAGGGTTCGTTAAGTCCATAAAGTGGATGAGGCTATAGAGCCGACGGGCTAATCAAATAGACAAGATTATAAAAAATGACGAGCTCGTCAAATCCATACTGTAGATGAGGATCTAATACCGACGGGCTCAACAAAGGTATGAGATTATAAAAAGTGACGAGTTCAAAACCACCAAAAAAAAATAAAAAATAAAATTTATTGCCCAAAAAATGAACAAGCCTATGTATTGATAGGCTTATCATATCCTTGAAATAAACAAGTCCAATATTGATCCATAAAGTGGATGTGCTTGCAAAGATAGACGGAAGTATAGGCCAACGAGTTTATTCTAAAGCATTCAGACACAAAGTATCAACAAATAAGGGATAAATTGTTTACAAAGAAAAGCCCAAAAACAAAGGAGCATTAAAAAATTATCTCCACATTAGGTAAAGTATGCTAATTACAAAAATAGGGATGGAACTATGTAGCAGGAGCGTCCTTAAAGGTCCCGTAGCCTTTATCCTTAATAGGAGGTTTTTTCACGACTGCGGCTTCCATAGACGGGTTGGAGGTAGAGACGGGAGGATTGGCAGCAGGTTGAGCTAAGATGACACCATCATTTTTGGATGGGGGGTTCGGCACAGCGGGGTTGTCACCATCACCTGCGACGTGATCACTCGCAGGGGTTGCTGGCACGTCAGCATCCATAGTAATCCCTGAAAGGTCCAAATCTGGGTAAGTAGATCCCACTTGTTTAAGGCAGTCATCAAACCCAGTGCCATAGTAATTGGCATAGGAGTCAATAAAGGACTGCGACGCCTTGAATTTTTGAACAGCGTCAGCCCCAGCTTTCTCCACTCGCTCGCGCAAGGCCGTCAGCTCTTCCTGCAACGTCTCCTTCTGACGGTCTGCTGTCTCCAACTTCTCCTTCGTCTCCTTCAGCTCAATGTTCAGTAAATGGAGGGCTTTTTTGTATTGCCCTTGCTGATCCAGCAAATTGGCATTATGCTTCCTAACCTGGACAACGACATCCTCCTTTATAGTGCACCGGTCCTGGTGTGCTTTAGCACGTACCAAGGCCTATAAAGGATACAACCATTAGCTAATAAATTGGGAATAGACGAAGAAAGATCTACCTAGAGAATATGCTTACCCGCGTAAGGTCAAAAAGAGTTGACACCCCTAATTCCTCTGTCCTTAGCTGAGCACAGGGATCTATGAACGTCAGCTTTATAAGGGATTCTATTTCCTTGATGGCATAATCCTTGTGGGTGAGCAAGCAACGAGGTCCTTCAGTGACGAGACCAGAGGAAGTCATCATCCCCTTCCCAGCATTATGAACTAGCTTGGAGGGCGACTTCTTCTTAGGGTGCGTATCCCCGGTAGTAATGGTAGCTCGTTTAGGGGAACGATCGTCCTTCTCGTCACTTTTTCTTTTGCCGAGCCTTTTGCGACGGTCTTGGGGGTTGACAAGGAAGTCCCTTCCTTTCCCTTAGTTGCCTTATCTTCTTCTTTTTTGCGGGTGGTAGCAGCCCTTACCTTTGCCTAGCAGCCTCTATCTCTACAAAGATTGATGTACACTTAGCAAATTGGACAAAAAGAATGAACTGACGAGAACAACAAAAAAAAAGAGAGAGAGAGAGAGAGAGAGAGAGAGAGAGAGAGCTTGCTTACGACGATGAGAAAGATTGTCTAATCTACGAGCTTTCTCCATCGATTCCGGACCCTCACAATAAGCGTGCTAGGTATCAAGTGTTATGGGATCCCAGCACTTCCGCTTGACCAAAGGAATTTCTGTTACCCGACGGATAAAGTCTTCTTGCTCCTCTAAAATATGAGGACGAATGCTAGCTGAAAAAAGAGGAATAGACGGTGTTAGAAGCTTGGAACAGACAAACAAAGGATGAAAAATAGACGGAGTTAACCTGAGTCCTCGGTAAAGCCCAATGTTGTCAAAATAACCATGGGGCATCGTTTCCCATTCCTCTTGATGACACACCCAATCCGTCCCCTTGACAAAAAAGTATCTACTTTTCCAATTTCTGTTAGAATCTGGCATATCAGACACTAGTTTCAAGTCCCTCTCTCGGACGACAAAATGATACGTCCCCTTAGAAGAGATGATGTGCTGGGGTCTGTAGCAATAGAAGAACTCGTCCAACGAAAGCTGACGGTTCCTTCCACTCAGACGACCCCACAGGATCTCAGCACCTATAAAGATCCTCCAAGCATTTGGAGTAATTTGGCCGACGGACAATCCCATAAAATCAGCCAGTTGATGGTGCAAAGCCATCAATGGTAGTCTAAGCCCTGCAGCAAACATAGCATCGTACATACCAAAGTCTGCAGTCCTCCCTATATAACATTTTTCGTTCTTTCTAGGGAGACGAATTGGGATATGATTTAGGATTTGGTAACGAGTACGCAACTCCTTGAAGATTCTATCACTCATTTTTGGTAGGAACTTATTGACAGCCCAATCCATAGGAAGGATGAAGGGCCGGTTACCTCCAAGACTTTCTAAAGTTCCATCATAGGATTCCTCATCACCTTCATCTCCGTCTCTGTCACTATCCCTCTCATCAACCTCTTCTTCCTCCACTTCTCCCTCCTCACTTACTACTCCCTCCTCACCTTCCTCTCCTTAACTTTCAACTTCCTCGTCTGGAGATTGGGCTGATGTTTCCCTTTCTGAAGACCAAGAAAAACCCTCAGGCTCGTGACCTAAACCAAATACCGCGTCATAGTCCGCACCTTCGTGGACTGACGAGCTCTCACCCAACGCGTCACTTGACATCTGACTACCTACAAGTGACGAATTCATTCTAAAAACCTAAGTTAACGGTCTCACTAAAGGAGCTAATCAACTAGAATAAAAAAGCAACATACGACCAATGTAGAAGAGAAAAGAACTTACGAGTATTTCTTTTGGAGCAACAGGTGCAAAGGAGATGGCAGCAATACAACCGACAGAATCAAGAAACCGACGGGATAACACTAATGGTAGCTCTCTCAGGAAATTGGCAAGTATGAAATAGGAGAAATAAGGAGAGGGGGCGAGTTATATATAGGGGGGAAATGCACGGAAGACGAAGTGACGCCCTCGTCCAAAAGTGGAACCAACCACGATGTGCCACTTGTTCGAGCATTTAATGATGACGGCTCGAGGAGTTACCCATAAATGGTTTTTCTCATTTCCTGGCCAATAAGGAGACTAGCAACAAAAATCTAACTCCATAACTCGTCAGCTTAAGTTGACGACATTATGGAGTAGGGGGTAATTGATAAGGATAAAATTGCAATACTCACTGATGGAAGGGTGCGAAGCGGCGTTCTAATTGGCCCATTAGCCTCACTTCTATTTGTTGGAAAGTGGCAGTAGGGAACATGTAATTTTAGGCCGGCAGGGTCAATTTGTTGGCATTGAGAAGTTGACACCACGAGGCTAAAGGGGATGCCCAAAGCTGACAGCTCCAACATAATTTTGACTTGGCTTCCACGTATGGGTATTTAAGGAAATATCTTATGCATCACGCCCATGAGACTCCTACAAGGAAAGGATTCCATAAAATATGCTCAAGAAGACTCCTATAAGGAAAAGACTTCTAGTCCAAGGAAAAAAGGTCAACCCTCTACTACTATAAAAAGCCTCAATACTCTCACAAACTAAGGTATGCATAATTTACCCTCTCTAGCACTCTAGAGTTGTGAGAATAGTTCTAACTTAACATTCAGAGGGTATTTGGCCGGCACCACATCGGTGCTCTTTGTTAGGTTGCGCCTCTCTTCTTGTAGGTCACCGTTTCGAGCGTGCGAGAACCGTGTAACTCATTGGTGATTTTTACGGCATCATCAATTTCATTTTTTAATGCGATCTTGGCAAGCCTATTTCTCTTTGTTTGTGTGCGTTTGGATAGCAAGAAAATGATAGGAAATTTTGAGTTTTTCTTTTTTATTCATTTTATTTCTTCAACCAGATTTATGTGCTTTTTTTTTTTTTTTTTTTTTTTTTTTTTTTTTTTTTCTGCCTTGGCTTTTTGTTTTATTAAAATTCTAAGATGGCTTTTTAAATATCATTTATTAGCCACGTAAGCTTCAATAATGTCAATTGTGCAATCAGTTAGCTACATCAGCATTTTTCATTAGTGAGTTAATAGTAAGGACCAAATTGACTGCAAATTGAAAATACAGAGACCAAATTGATTGCTACCAAATTGTAAGGACCAAAATGATGTGAAGCACAACTTAATAAAAAATTATATATAAATGTTGAAAATTTAGACCCCTTAAACACACAAATTGCGTAGCCTAGATTAATTAGCCAAGTTGTTACTTAGTCAAATTAAGCAATTCTAGGTTAAAACAATCCAAACAATCATATCAAGAATATAAAGCAGCGGAAAATAAATAACACAAGATATGATCACCCAGGAAACCACTCGGTAAAAACCTGGGGAGGATTTGACCCACCGATCCTCAAGGCATAACATAATTCACTATGAAAGAATTGAAGTTCTTACAGAAGGACTACAAGCTCCCCGCTCGACTTCCTAATGCTACCCACCAGTAAAACTTCCTGACACGACCACGCGCAGGCTCCGAATCCACGGACTACTTCTTTCTTGAATTCTTCAATCAGCTACAAGCTCCCCGCTTGCTTTTCTTTTAATCTCCAATGGTAGCAACCTTGTTGATCATCAAGATATTGAAATAATCTCTACCTTAAAAACCCTAAGTTTATGTGAAGGAAAGCTCCTCAAGGATCTCACAAGAGATTCACATAAACAGCAAATATGAGCAACAAAGACTTAGAGAGGTTTGGGTACAAAACCCTAAAAATAAAAGGAGGCACAAGAGGCACTCTAATCTCTCTCACAGAAGTCCCAAAAACGTTCTAGGGTTTTCCTTATATATAGAAGTGTTTTACTTGAACCCCAAGACGTTTAAATAGAGTTTGGGCTGAACTAGAACTCTGCAGAAAAATAAATCTGTACGTGGTTCGATCGATCGAGTCTAATTTTGATCGATCGAGCCTTACAGATTTAGTCCAATAAATCTGCACTCACTCGATTCCAGTTTTACAAATAAACATACTTTGAGCAAGCCTAAACAAGACTAAACAACCTGTTTTGATCATGGTTTGCCAACACTACACATTAGA
Source organism: Quercus suber (assembly GCF_002906115.3). Taxonomy (NCBI): domain Eukaryota; kingdom Viridiplantae; phylum Streptophyta; class Magnoliopsida; order Fagales; family Fagaceae; genus Quercus; species Quercus suber. The sequence goes on along the minus strand of NW_027069654.1, from coordinate 142,939 downwards.
GTTCTAAATACATAAAATCCTAAATCTTTAGAACCTAACAATAAATTTTAAAATATAATTTTTTTTGATAATATAATCAAATCTAATAACAAATAGAATAGTTAAAATATTTTTAAAAATTATGGCAAGTTATAAATTTCTAAAAGCTTTTAGTAGTAAAATTGTAATTTAATTGTGTGTGTGTGGTGTGTGGGCGGAGGGGGGGGGGTGGTGGGGGGGGGGGGGGGGGGGGAGGAATTGCTAACATGTAGAGTAGCAAAAGTACTAATCATGTATAAATTTCTTGTATATATGACTAAAAACAAATTACAAAAATTACAAAAATGTAAGTAAGTATTTAGACTGTAATGTAAATGTTTACCTATAAATTACCAGTCATAGCCATTTTAATGTTGCCATAAGTGAGGAAATAATCAATATAATCAATTAAGAACACCAAATGAAAAATAATATCAATAATCAAGATGAATTATATTATCTAAAATTTAAAAAAAAAAAAAAACTCATAATTTAAGCCATAATTGTACTACCTTAATAGAAAAATAGATACTAAAAAAAAAAAAATTAAGATAGCTCTTCTCACATAAATCTCCTAATTTCATATGGTAGATGAGTTCCATCCCAAATAGATTCAATAATAAAATTTTGACTGAAATAAAAATTCCATAAATTTAAAAAATTCCATAATTTTTTACCTAAACCTTCTGGGGTACCACAATCAAAATAATCTAAAAAAATAGAAAAATAAAAGTACATAAAGAGAAAACAAAAATTGTATTGCAATGTAAATGTAAAAGTTTACATATAAATTACTTGTGTGCATCTAAACCTTCTAGGGCACCACAATCAAAATAATTTCAAAAATAGATAAATAAAAGTACATAGAGAGAAAACAAAAATTGTATTGCAATGTAAATGTAAAAGTTTACATATAAATTACTTGTGTGCATCTAAACCTTTTTGGGCACCACAATCAAAATAATTTCAAAAATAGATAAATAAAAGTACATAAAGAGAAAACAAAAATTGTATTGCAATGTAAATGTAAAGTTTACATATAAATTACCTGTGTCTAGCCATTTTGATATTGACATTTGTGTCTAGCCATTCTGATATTGCCATAAGTGAGGAAATAATTTGCACAACCAATTACGAACACCAAATCAAAAAATAAATCAATTATTATGATGAATTGCATTATGTAAAATATTTTTTAAAAATCATATAATTTAAGTAATAATTGAACTACGTTAATAGAAAAATAGAAACGCAAAAAAAATAAAAATAAAAAGAAGATATATATATATATTCTCACTAAAAAAAGCCAAATCCTTCCTTCTGCAGTTCTTCACTTAACTTTGGTTTTTTATTGATTGATTTTAGCATTCTTAAGTAGTAGAGTAAAGTAGACTTAGTAGAGTTTTAGTTCAACTCAATTTCTCTTGGATTCAAACTTAATTTGTAGAGGTGTGAAAAATAATCACGTTAACTGAATTAAAGAGAAAAAAAAAAAAAAAATACAGCTACAAACAAGTTCCATAAGAACAAGAGAGATTGTGACTTGCACCAAAAATCAAGAAAAAAGAAGTTTATCAACGCTACCACTTTCACGAGGATTCCTCTTCCTCACAATCAAAGTTTCCTTGTAATTGTGTGCTTAAATTTCCAAACAAATATCCCAAACTTGGAATGAATCTTTCAATTAGATTAGAGAGTCGAATCCTCTTTGGTTGTGGTATGTTTACATCATTAGAGGTACCGTTTCCACTAGGTCCAGCTTTATTCCCACCAAAGTCATCACGACTTCACTTAATTTTGGTATTTTTTGTTGAATCTTCTAAATCATCCTCATAAGGAGTGATGCTGCAGCTACTAGGCCTAACCATATTTTGTTTGAGATCTTCAATGTCTTGCTCAAATACCAAATTAGCACCACATTTCATAAACTCCAAGCCTAGACCATCAGTTTCAAATATGATCTCAATCTGACTGAATCCATTAGCATCAACTCAATTCAATGCTTGATTCCAACCCCTATTGAAAAATAGAGAGGGAAAATATTGCAACCAAAGGTGATGCAATTTAATCTTACAAAATTCATCAGATAAAGGAAAGTTCAATATGGTACGTTCATATTCATTGGTTCTGATGGAACACACAAGCTCATGTATAATTTTGGAATATCTCCAATCAGGTTGGTTAACTGGTTGATGCTCTTGGAATAACATACAGCAATTCCCATCAATTTATTGCATAAATCTAATGGCACTTTTGCATTCACTAAATCCCCCACACTTTGATGGCTAAACTATTTTGGAATTTCAATTCCAGGAATTTGGTGATCACATAACTCTTCTGTCTCTAAAACAAGCAAATCATGATAGTTAGAACTTTACATGAGAGAGAGAGACCGACCTTGATGAAAGATCCCTCTTATTGCGTAATCGATTAAGAACAATAAGAACCTTCTTATTGCGTATTCGATTCCCTAAAAGATTGACTCCCTTAGGAATATTCCATATGTTTATCTTGCTGTCCATAAGGATTTTAGAAAGAAATTGTTTGTAAAGAAACTAGACGTTGATTTTTAGTTTCTTCTCTAATATTAGCAATAAAGATTCTACATTCAAAGTTACTACAAATTATTTTATAAATTTCTTCTGCAAGAGTTGTTTTGCCCATTCCGCCTATCCTCCAAATCCCTACAAAGTGAACACCACTCGACCCTTCATCCAAATATATATCCAACATTTCCTTTACACAGGAGTCTATTCCAACCAGGTCCTTAGAATTAGTACTTGAGAATTTATTATTCAATTCACTAAATATGCTTTTAAGGATTTCTTGGATAACTATTGATTCATGCCTACAAAGAAGATAGCAAAAAAATCATTTTGATGAGACAAAGTTCGTCACAATACGAACTTAAAATAGTTTGTGTAGCTATAATCTTAGTAAAATGAGACAAAGTTAGCCACATCATGAACACAACATTTAAGATAAATACAATCTTACTTCGTTTAGTAGTAAAATTGGAATTCAAAATATGTAAAATATAGCACTGTACTTGAGGTTTGATTTGTTTGGCAAATCATACAGTCTAATCGAGAACCGTATTGCTTTTTTCTTTCCCCATAATAAGAAAAATATGATAACAAATAGTTCATTGAACTATTTAAGCTTTCGGCCTATTTACTTGTGTTAGGACATATGTGAATCATGTTAGGAACATATGTCATCTAGAATTAGCTAATCCTTTGACAAAACGCACTTTACTTGTAATTTGGTAGATCTAGAATGTGTTTAATACTTCAAGGAACAAGAGTTCAAATGTTAAAGTCATGCAAATCTGTCCAAGAAACAAGTGAAGAAGTGCTGGATTTTAAAACTCAACAGCTAGCTCGACAGATAGCATCTATTGAGGTTTAAAAGGGATCTTCAGCCCGATGCTTGAGAGTTTCTTGATAGATAACATATCTATCGAGATTTATGAAAATCAATTTTACAGATCTGATTTTACACATATCTGTGTATAATTGTTTAGGCTTTCTTTTCTCACAACCCTAAAAATATATAAGGATTATTTTAAGGGCCGTTACAGCTGATGCAACTTAATGTAAAAGTTTTTCACAAGCACATTATAACCGGAGACATGTGCCCTAATTCATCTTTCTCTTGAAGAAGCTGCTGCGTTTGTATTTTGTAGGGTTTTGTAACCAAGAAGTTTTGTGATCTTCATCGTGTTGATGAACTGATGAACTTTGCAGCCAACATCCTTCTCAAGTTGGTGGTTAGTCACGTACTTGGATCCGTGCATCGATTGGTTAGTCACATACTAGGAGCCATGCATCGAAAATAAGAGATTGTCACTATAGAACAAGTCCAATTGGGTATTGGGGTAAGGGTTCAACTATAAGTTGGTATAAGGTACTAGAATTCCTTTACTTGTAACGGCTTGTTATGATAATAGTAGATTCTCGAGAGTGGTGACCTTAAAATCACCCAGTGGGGTTTTTGCCTTGGAGGTTTTCCCCATTCGTAAAAAAATCACCGTGTCAACTTTATTTTTTGCTGCATATTAACTTAGTTGGTGGTTTGTTTGTGCTGCCATGCGTATTGGATGTTAATCGGATTAATTAATTAACTTGGCTAATTAATTGGTTAATTCATCATAAGAGGTCAATACATTCTTGGCATATCAAGTGGTATCAAAGCAGGCACACTTTGATTAGGGTTAATCTTTGTTGTGTGATCCATTGACCCCTGTTGTCATGGATAAAGGACAATCATTGATTATACCTCCTTTATTTGATGGCACTAACTATGCATACTGAAAAGTACACATGAGAGCTTTCTTGCAATCATTAGATGAAAAAGTGTGGCAAGTTGTGGAGATAGGCTGGACCAAGCCAAAGGAAGCGCTGACTGATTGGGATGATGCTAAGATCAAGACAGCTAACTTCAACAGCAGGGCATTGAATGTTTTATTCAGTGCAGTTACGAACGAGGAGTTTAAGAAGATATCCTCTACCAAAACTGCCAAGAAAGCATGGACCATTCTTTAAACAACCTATGAAGGAACCAAGGTTGTTGAAGATTCGAAGTTTCAGAGGCTTACTACAAGATTTGAAGAGATCAAGATGGAAAAGGACGAGTCGTTCGATGAATACTATGCCAAGCTCAAGGATATAGTGAACTTAACTTTTAACCTTGGGTAAGCCATTCCCAAACCCAAGATTGTTAGAAAGGTGCTTAGATCTCTACCCGAGAGATTTCATGCTAAGATCACTGCAACTGAGGAATCAAAGGATATTGACAAAATTCCTTTGACAGAGCTAGTTGGCAATCCACAGACCTATGAGTTGGGGTTGACAAGGATTGGGAAATCGAGTAAGGGAAAGAGCATGGCACTGAAGGCTAAGAGCAGTGATACTGATGAGTCTTCAGACAATGAAGATTCTAAAATGAAATCCTACATTACAAGGCAGTTCAAAAAGTTTATGAAGAATGCCAATGTTAAAGGATTTGACAAAGACCGCGAGCAATCCAACTCATCTCAATTTAAGAGCCAAGATAAAGGGAAGAAGGATGTTAGGGATGGCAATCAGTGCACTATTCCTTCAGGACCTAAGTGCTTCAGATATCAAGACTTTGGACACATGAAACAAGAGTGCCCTACATATCTCAAGACCATTGGGAAAAGTAAGGCACTTGCTGCTACCTTGAGCGACACCGAACCTGAGGATGATTCGAAAAATGAGGATGATAAAATCCTGAATGCCTTCACTACCAGTGTAAATCCTACTGAGGGGATTATTGAAGATGTGGATGAAGAAGAGGACTTGGTGGAGCCTAAGTCAAAAAAAATGGATAAGCAAGATGACATCCACACAGTCTATGCAAAATTATACAAAGTCTCAGAAAAGCATGAGAAGTTGTATAGGTTGGCTACCAAGAAGTTTAGTGATGTGGAGTTTGAACAAGAAGAAATCTCCACGAAGTTTGATGAAACCAATTAGACCATTAGAGCACTGAGATTTAAGAATAATTTCTTGGCTAAGAAGACCAAGAAGCTTGAAGTGGAGTTGTTTTAAGTCAGAGCTCAGCTGGAGAGGACTTCAAGTGCAAACCTTGACAAGATGCTCAGCTTTCAGAAATCTGCTTCTAATCGAACCGGTTTGGGGTATGATTTTTCTTCCTCTAATATTGCTTCTTCTAGTACTACTGTGTTTGTTTCTCCTACTAATAATGTTGATTATGATAACAATGTGAAAACTATTTTAACTAGTGAGAACATAGACAAGGGTAAATCTATCTAAAGAGCACCCCCAATCTTGATAAGAAAGTGTTAGGTTCTAAGGAATTAAGAACTAATGTATTAGAACTTTATTTTGTAATGTTAGCAAACCATGATCAAAACATTTTAGTCTTATTTAGACTTGCTCAAAGTATATTCTTTTTATGTAAAGTTGGAATCGAGTTGCTGCAGGATTTACTGTGAAAATCTACTTGGCTCGATCGATCGAGAATTAGACTCGATCGATCGAAATTAGGGCAGAATGTTTTTCTGCAGAATTTTCCAACTTAAACCCAAGCCCATATGACGTGTAGAGTTTTATGTTTTGCCCTAGGTATAAAAGGGAAAACCCTAGCCACGTTTTTGTTAGGCTCCTTATGTTGTGTGTGTGAATCTTTTGTGAGATCTAGAGGTGTTTGCCTTCAGACATACTTAGGGCTTCCAATCTCAAGATTGATGTCAAGAGTATTGGTGATCAATTCAGTTACTGCATTAAGATTTAAAGATACGCAAATGAGAGTGTTTGTACTTGCTGGGAATCCAAGAAAGAAGTAGTCTATGGACTCAGAGCTATCACGTGGTCGTGTAGTAAGTTTTCTACTCGAGGTAGCAATAAGATGTTAGTGGTCTAAGTTGCTATTGTGAAACTTCAATTCTTTCATAGTGGATTTTGTTTTACCTTGAGAATAATTAGGTTAAATCCTCTCTAGGTTTTTTACTGGTTTGGTTTTCCTGAATCATCATATCTTTGTGTTCTTTATTTTCCACACTTTACATTAATATGATATTTGTGTTAACTTATATCTGAAATTTGACTAAGTAATCACTTGACTAATTAACTAGGTTAATATGTTTGTGTTTTAAGGGGTCTAAAAACATACAGAAAGAGTTAAAAACCCTAGGGCAGAGAAGAGCAATACTTAAAAGTCTAAACCTAAGAAGCAGCATCTTTGTTATCATTGTGGAGCAACTGGACATACTCGACCTAATTGCTATAAGTGGTAAGCCACTCAACAGAGCAACAATATGATCTCATCGGAAAACCAGAATCAGTTTCCATCCTCTCTTGCTCCTCTTGAAGATCTACTCAAAGCCCTCATGTTCCTTTCGAAGTTGAACGGCTTCAATTCTTCCCCTTCACCATTGGATCAAGGATTTGCTAAATGGAAAGGTTCTTCCAAGGTGTGGAAGTAAAAAGGCTCCAAGTGATTCAAATTTAGTCACTTTTTCTCTCTCTTCCTTTCTTGTTTTTGAGTATGCATTACTTGTGTGTTTTTGCTTTCTTGTTTTGAGTTAGTCTAGTTTTATGCTTTACTTTGTTTAACATGTTTTTGTTTGTTTGTTTTCAGTTTTGCTTTATTTTGTTTTTTTTTTTTTTTAAGTAAAATAAAAAAATTTTGAAAAATCAGAAAAATACAAAAACAGTGTGTGTTTGTGTAGATTGGTACTTGTGTAGATGGCCATTGAAACAAAGTTTTCTAAACTTTGTATCTTTTGTAGCTTAGATGAGCATCTCAATGCACAACTAAGCAAGTGAGCTTTGTGGCTCGTGTTTCTGATGAGTAAAATTAAGTAATCTCTTGTACTTAACACTCGTATCACTCTTTTTGACGGGAAGGATTAGAAAATCCTAAGAGAAAGGCATAAATAACCATCTTACCACTGTTGCCCGCTAATCATAAAATGACATCTATATGCTTCGGCATAGCAAAAGTACAATGTCAAAAGCTTAACATTATTAGGTATCTCTTTTCACTCTCTTATATGTCCATATATGATATGCTTTACAAAAGAAAATATGCAAAGAAAAATAAAAGCAAAAAGAATCAAAATGCTTTATATATGATTGCAAGCGTGTCTTCTAGGAGACGTGGGAGTTAGAGGATGTACCTCAAAAGTGATAGTCCCCATTAAGCAGTTATGATTGTGTGTGAGTGAAAATAATTTTCTCATATCCAAAATTTTCATAACATGTAGAAAATTATGCAATCTTGTGATATTTTTCACACACAACACGTAATATTCTTTGCTACTCTTGATACATGTGCAATTACAATGTGATTAGGTTATCATAAGGAATACATGTGTTAATGTATGCTCACTAAACTGTCTTAACTTGTTTTTTAATTATAAAATTTGTTAGACTTGTTTAGTGTGTGTGTGTGTGTGTTTTGGATCTATATGCTTGACATTTTTCTTGTTGAGAGATGTTCTTGAAAGCTTAAAATGTTATTTGGATCTTTGGTTGAGTAGCATGCTTGATTGCATTCATATCTGTGTTTTTCTCTTCTTTGAAAAATTGTTTTTGATCAATCTCAACAATTTCTCGATACCTCTCGACAGCTGTTACCGCAATTTCAATCCATCAAAGTTTTTGAGAATTTTTCTCGATTGCTTCTCGACAGATTCTCGATCCATCGAGAAATTTTTTGTTTACTCGATAGATGCTTAAGAGCTTCTCAATCCATCGAGGTCACTTTGCTGTGGAAACCTCTCCATAGCTCCTCGACAGCTCCATCTGGCTAAAATTAAAGCTCGACACCTCTCAATCCATCGAGCTTCGTGTTGTCTATATATATCTCAGCATGATATTTTCTCTCATTTTATCCGATCTCTCTTGACAGAAAATGTCTCTCCCTCTCCCAAACATTTCTCAATCACACTCTTCATCTTCCCCACTCAATCTTTGGCCTCAAGTGTGTTTTATTCCTCTGGTATGATCTTCCCTCTTACATGTCTCATGCATTTCATCTCTTTCGACCTAACTTTTGGGGTTTTTGAAAAATTTTGGGGTTTTTCAAAATTGATGAAGTTTTTGTGAAAATTTTGGGTTGGGTTTTTTTTTTAAATGATCTTAAATGTTCATGCATTGCATCACATTTACATTTTTACAATGTTTCATACATTTTAGATGTGTGTTTACTATGTTGAAATCATGTGTGCTGGTAGGATTGGATTGGGTTGAGCCCATAATGTCTTTATTATTGCATGTCACATGCTTATGCATTTTTCGTGCATACGTACCTTCTTTTCTCTATCTTATTGATATTGATCTGTGCTTGGTACTCTTCTGTTTGTCTCCCTCTCTTTCTTTTTCTTTCAGTTAGTTTGCTCTATGGCACCTAAGCGTAAGTCTACTTCGTCCTAGAACCCTCTTTGTTCCGGGGCATCTACTTCTGATTCTACCCCCTCTCACCTTCGGTTCCGCGATGAGAAGGCCCATACAGAATTCTCGGAGAACTTTTCTCGACGCGGCATTCATTCAGAACACTTAGTCACTTGTGGCATCTTAGTCACTTTTCCCTCCGTGATCATACAAGAGTTTTATTTCAATATGCACAGATTTGATTACTATGTACCTCATTTCATTACTTGTGTTCGAGGTACATGCATTGTAATCACTCTGGATCTTATATCCGAGGTGCTACACGTATCGACGGTAGAGTTAGCTGACTACCTTAATTGTGATTGTCATAGGACTGTGTCCAAAGATGAACTCTCGTCTCTCTTCTATGAGACACCTTCATCTTGGGGTGACCGTTAAAACACCCTTTGCTCAGGCTTTGCAAAAGGTTTGAGGTTCCTTAATATGGTGATGATATTTTTTCTTTTTCCCTTGTCTCACTATAACTCTATTACTGAGACTCGTGCTCGATTTTTGTTATCCCTACTTAAGGGACTCACTATAGACTTTCCCTCTCACTTCATACTCTCCCTTGTAGATGTCTATAAGGATACAGCGATCCATGATAAGCTTATTTTCCCTTCAACTATCACATGGATTCTTCGCCATGCGTCCATCTCCTATCCTGAGTCTCCACACTTCTCTGTCATGTGTGCCATAGACGCAATGACAGTTCGACAGAGCGAGGCCCAGCTTTGATCGAAGCGGCCACAAACCGAGACGGTGACTCATTCGGCTTCTTCCGCTCCATCCACCTCTGCTCCTTCTTCTTCTGCGGGTGGAGTGACTCTCAAGGCCATAATGGCACAACTTGTGCGCATGGATGCTTGAATTGACACTCTTAGTAATGAGTTGTGTCAGATGAACACCCATATTGGTCGTATCGCATGACGACAGGCTATCATGGGTGGTTTCATTGCATCTTCATCTCCTTCTCCATAGGCTTCAGAGGATGAGAGTGATGATGATGGCTCCGGTGGTGGTGATGCTGATGAGGATGAGGCTTCTAGCTCTTCCATTGACGAGGAGATGACTGCTTCTCAGTGATTTACTCTTTGTCATTCGTGACAAAAAGGGGAAGTAGTTTTGAGTATGAGTGTAGTCATGTACTTAGGGGAAGAGTTAGTATAGGAGATATTTTTGTTAGGGGGAGTGTTTTCTTTTTGCGGGATGTAGTGAGGACTTTTTGTATCTTTTCTTTTCTTTCTATTTTAAATACATTGTTCTTACATTGTAATAGCAAACCTTGTACTCATATTATATATATATATATATATTAAGGTTGTTATTACATTTTTTCACTTATCTCTTCATGTGTTGCTTCTTTTCTCTTTTTATGCACATGCTTCTTATTTATTGTATGCAATCTTTTATATTTATGTTTCACACTAAGATGCCGTGATGAGTTTTGTTTAAAGTGTTTCAGAAATATAGGTTGTCAAAGTCTTTCTTGCTATTAACTCTCTTTTTGTAAAGTTTTTCAAGAGTTTGTGTTAGGATTAGATTTTATTGTATTCAACGAGTATGAGTTGAGTGATTTATGACTTCTCTCATATAATCATTTGTTTGTTGTGGTTTTGTCACGGATTGCCAAAGGGAGAGATTGTTAGGACATATGTGAATCATGTTAGGAGCATATGTCATCTAGAATTGGCTAATCCTTTGACAAAATGCACTTTACTTGTAATTGGGTAGATCTAGGATGTGTTTAATACTTCAAGGAACAAGAGTTCAAGCCCAAGTGTTAAAGCCATGCAAATCTGTTTAAGAAACAAGTGAAGAAGTGCTAGATTTTAAAGCTCGACAGCTAGCTTGACAGATAGCATCTATTGAGAATTTAAAGGGATCTTCAGCCCGATACTCGACAGCTACTCGATAGATAACATATCTATCAAGAATTACAAAAATCAGTTTTTTAGATCTAATTTCACACATATCCATGTATAATTGTTTAGGCTTTCTTTTCCCACAACTCTAAACATATATAAGGATTATTTTAAAGGCTGTCACAGCTGATGCAACTTAATGCAAAAGTTTTTCACAAGCATATTGTGACCAGAGACATATGCCCTAGTTCATATTTCTCTTGAAAAAGTTGCTACGTTTGTACGCCATAGGGTTTTGTAGCTAAGGAGTTTCGTGATCTTCATTATGTTGATGAACTGAAGAACTTTGCAACCAACATATTTCTCAAGTTGGTGGTTTGTCACGTACTTGGATCTGTGCATTGATTGGTTAGTCATGTACTAGGAGCCTTGCATTGAAAAGGAGAGATTGTCACTACAGAACAAGTCCAATTGGGTATTGTGGTAAGGGTTCAATTGTAGATTGGTATAAGGTACTAGGATTCCTTTACTTGTAACCATTTGTTGTGATAATACTAGATTCTCGGGAATGGGGACCTTAAAATCACCCGATAGGGTATTTGCCTTAGAGGTTTTCCCCATTCGTAAACAAATCACCGTGTCAACTTTATTTTCCACTGCATATTAACTTAGGTGGTGATTTATTTGTGCTATCACGCGTATTGCATGTTAATCGGATTAATTAATTAACTTGGCTAATTAATTGGTTAATTAATCACAAGCAATCAATATATTCTTGGCCTATCAACTTGTTTAGGACATTTTTTAAAACCTGCTCATCAAAGCAATTCTGCAGGAAATGTGAATTAGTGAGACAATGAGGTTAAAATGTTTAATCATCATCAGTTGTTGTGATAAGTGTCATGGTCGTGCACTGTTGCAAATCATACCAATGGCCTTTTGAATCTGAAAATTTACAGCTTTTAAAAATGCTTCACATCTTTTTAATTTCCAAAAAGTAATGATCATTTTTAACTTGATTTTTTATTTGTTATAAATGTACTTTTGGAATTTATCTCCATTTTAAAATGACCTTATTGACACCTAACTTTGTTAGTAAGGTTACCTATAATGTATTGATAACAGTTTCAAATAACGGCTAAAAATTATATGGGATGAGAAATCTACTACGAAAAAACTATATATGGGCTTTTTTATTTATTTATAGAACATACATACATATATATATATATATATATATATGGGCTTTTAGACCCTGCATATTAAGAACTTTGGAAATAATAAGCTTGTTAATTAGGTTTGTCTACTTTGGAAATTATAAGCTTGTTAGTTAAGTATGGGGCAAACTCATGGTGGCCTGGTAGCAGTGGCCTTGAGCAAGAAGGTGTACTGCCCTTTGGGTCCATTAGAGGCCGAAGCCAAAGCTTTGGAGGAGGCCGTGGACTTCATTTGGGACATTGGCATAAGGGATGTTCATTTTGAATGTGATTCAAAAATAATTGTAGACACCGTGCTCAGTGTTAGCAGTCCTCAAGTGTCCATCTATAACATCATCATAGGCATTTGTCAGAAGTTACAAGCATTCAGGACTTCACAGATCTCACATGTTAAGTGAACGGAAAACCGGCCAGCTCACATCTTGGCTCAGCATGCCAAGAGTATTGAGAATTATGTAACTTGGATAGAAGAAAATTTATCTTTTATTGAGTCCGCTTTGGCTCAAGATGTACTGAAGTTATCTTCTTGTTAATAAAGTTATTGTCTTTTCATCCAAAAAAAAAAAAAAAAAATGGGGCAAACTGGCAAAACTTAATGAATAGACTACCATAACTCAAAGGTTCTTCAGCCAAAGTCTAACTTGATCTTATAGTTTCCTAAGTTCATAATATACATTAGGGGACAAGCTGAAATTTTCTCTAGTTGGATTGGAGTTGAAAAAGCAAATAAAATTTGCCTTGTTAATCAACAAGATAGTCAGCAATAGAGTTTTTAGTGTAGAAAATTACATAATAATTTGAACAAAATTATTCTGCAAAAGACAAATGTTACCTATCATGTAAATGCCATCAAGAGATATTGCCCACTTCTTTCAAAGCAGCTTTCCATGCTTATACATCCTTTATGCTAACCTTGGGATCTTTTTCATGTTTAGCAAAAGCTTCAACAAGAGTCCCCAATACCCATATTTCCATTTAAAAAGAGTGCGTGTCTTTTTGGGCTATTGGGCTAAGGCTTTCTACAAAGGATTGAGAAGTTGGGCCTGACCCTCTCTATAGGATTCTCCTAGAACCAATTTTTGCACAAGACCAAACACTCCAAACAAAGATATATATATATATATATATATAGTAACAACAGAATAACTATTAGTCCGAAAATATTAGCAGCAGAAATAAATAGTAATAACATCAAACAAAATCATAAAAGTAAAAGGGCTCTCCACAAACTTAATTAACCTTATTACCCCACAAGGCCATAAAGTTATGTAGTTTGGAGAGTGGGTAAAAATAACTATCCTTGTCTCTCTCTTTCCCTTAATGACAAAACCTCATTAATCTTTATTACCATCACTCCTTAACATGCATTAGATGGTTCCCAACAATTTCTTACCTATTTTGGTAAAAATACTTTTCCAGCAATGTATCTCCCAAAAGGGGTCTTGGCAGAATACCAAAACTAGGTCTTTTCCCCCCTCCACTGAACCACACCATCTATTCCTCTCTAGCTATAAGCCTTGCCTCCCTTGTATTGGCTAGGTTACAGGTCAACAGGGCTCCAGCTGCTCTACTTCTTGTTCTTTGGCTTCTTCCTCTTCATGTGCTTCCTGTTGCCTTTAATTTTGTCTTGTTTCCTTTTTATGGGTTTCTTGCTACCATTGATTTTGTCTTGTTTCCTTTTCACGCATTTCTTGTAGCTTTTGATTTTGTCTTGTTTCTCCTTCATGCATTTCCTGCTGCTATGAATTTCTCTTGTTTCTTGATGCGTTTCCTGCTATTGTGGCTTTGCACGGTTTCACTTTGCTTTACCTCTGCAAAATCAGCATTCATCCCTTTATACAAGGGCATTATGGACTTTCTGTCATATATTGGGTTGGGCTTGTTGACTCTTTTGCTTTCTTTTCCCTTCATTTATTCACTACATTGGTTAGGCCTATTGACCATTTGCTTTATTTATTCATTATATTGGGTTAGGCCTTCTGCCTTCTTTTTTTTTTTTTTTTAGCTAGACCTCACTTATTGGGCTCTATTTTGTTTCTCTACCTTTGGGGTCTTTTAATACCCATTTTACTCCTCAAGAAGGGCCTCCTATTACTCATCTCTATTCTCAACATTACTCTTCAAGAAGGGCCTCTTATTACTCCTTTCCCAAAAGGGCCATGCGGCCTACCTTGGGTGAAAGTTCAATATGTGTCTAAAACACCTTTGAAAGTTTAGACCACAAATTATAAAATATCAATTCAAGCTTATAATCGAACAATTAATGTGCAGAACATGAACATAAGCCAATCACAGAATTGATAACTAATCTATGCCAAATATAAACACATCCACAGCAGTAAATATAAGGCAAAGATAAAAGGAATGAAGATGCAAACGCACGGATAACACACGATGTGTTATCGAAAAGGAAACCAAAGTCCTCGACATAAAACCTCTCCACCGCCCTCCAAACGGTCAAATAATCCACTAAAGAATGTAATTGGGATACATGAACAGCAGAAGACCCTCCAAGCCTAATCTACCAAAGTACCAAAGCCCTCCAAGCTTCTTGCTCCAACTAGGTTACGCCGAACCTATTTCTTCTTTAGCTTCCTTTCGCTACTATACCATAGCATCAACCAATGTATATTGGTTCCTTCCAAACTGCTTCCCTTAGCACCAAATGAACCTTCTCACGGACGTGGGTGTGGTGAGATAAGGATTTGGTCAATAGCCTTTCAAGGGTATGACAATAGAGAGGAAGAGAGTAGAGGAATTTGTAGAGTCTTTAAGGTAAAGATTGGGGATGAAGCAATCTTGTTTTTCTCTAGGGTTTCTCTCTCAAAATTCTCTCTAGAAGCTCTCTCAATTTAGTGGGTATAAGAGTCTATATATAGTGGTGTGTGTTTGGAATACGAAGAGTTAGTTTTTGCCAAACAGGGCTGATTGGCGGCTTGACCTCGCGGCTTGTCCAAGTCGCGAGTTCAAGTCACGACGTAATGGCCTAGCCAGCCTGGGACTTTTGTCCTGTAGTGCGACAGCTGGCGCGACCCTTTAGCTCCCCATGTGTGCATCTCATGTGCCTGCAGTTGGCAGCTTGCCAGTCGCGAGTCAGCCGTGAGTTCTAGCTACGAAACTCTGCTTTCTTGCACATACTTGAGCTTTTCTTCACATTTCTCACACACTGCCCTTACAATATTCCCACCTAAATTCAGGGTTACTAAGTGCTTAAATTACAAACAAATTGGCACGAAATAAAACCAACACGATGGTTGATAAATTTCAACCTTACACTAGGCTTTATTTTTCATTCTCAAAATACTCATCCTTTTTAGGTCATCACTTGGACCTTATTTGTGCATTCTCTTCTCTTTGGGCATTTGGAATACAGCCTGATTACTATCTTTTTGCTTATACTCTAATCCATCTCTTGGGGCCTTCTTGGGCTTTTTTCCTCATGAGCTCTTAGATACAAATTTGCAAAAATTGGTATTGTAAGGTTGAATTTAATCAACCAGTCTGTTGGCTTTATTTCGTGCCAAATTTGCTTGTATTTTAGCAATTAGAAACCCTGTATTTAGGTAGGAATCATGTAAGGGTAGTGAGTGAGAGAGTGTGAAGAAATGATCAACATTGTGCAATGAAGTAGGGACTCGTGGTTGGGACTCACGGTTAACTAGTGACTGGCAAGCCACCAAATGCTGCACATAAGTGAAGCATGCAGAAAATTGAACCGTCACGCCAGCTGGAGCACTACAGGACAAAAAGTCCAGACTGGCCCATTCAGTTAGCTCGCGGCTTGAACTCGCGACTCAATCAAGTTGCGAGGCTAAGCCGCCAGCCAGTTCTGTTTTGAAAAACTGACTCTTCGCATTCCATTCTCACTCCAGTATAAATACCCCTTATACCCACGAAATGTAGAGAGCTTCTAGAGAGAATATTGAGAGAGAAACCCTAGAGAAAAACAAGATTGACTCATCCACAATTTTTACATAGAGACTCTTCAAATTCCTCTACTCTCACCCTCTTCATTGTTACATCCTTAAGAGATTCTTAGTCAAATCCTTTTCTCACCATACCCATAGCAGTGAGAAGGTTTTTTGGTGTTTTGGGAAGCAATTAGAAAGGGACCAATAGTTATTGGTTGATGCTATGGGCTATAGCGGAATCTAGTAAGCTAGAAAAGACAAAGGTTCGGCGTAACCTCGTTGGAGCAAGAAGCTTGAAGGGCTTAGGTATATTGGGTAGATTAGGCTTGAAGGGTCTTCTGCTGTTCATGTATCCCAACTTCATTTTCTAGTGGACTATTGACCACTTGGAGGGCGGCAAAGAGGTTTTACGCCGAGGGCTTCGGTTTCCCCTTCTATAACACATCATTGTGTTGTCCTTGTGTTTGCATCTCTTTTCCCTTTATCTTTTCCATTTAATTTTTGCTATGGATGTGATTTTATTTGGTTTAGATTGTTTATCAATTCTGTTATTAGCTTATGTTCATTTTCCACACATATATTGTTTGACATTAAACTTGAATTGTTAACTTTGTAATTTGGGATCTAAACGTTCGTAGTATTTTATACGCTATTTGAACTTTTAGGTATTAAAAAAGAGAAAAGCAAAGATAGAGAAGGATATAATTCCTATTATTTTAGATTTTTTCCTACTACACTTGTATTACTTGTACAACACAACTTACCTAACAAAAAATCTAAAGACACAAAATTTGATACCTCTTAATGTGACAGATTATTATTGTTAAGTAAAAAAATGATATTAATAGTGAGCTCAGATGAAAATCAGTAAAAACATGACAACTCAATAGCCGTGAAAAAAGTTATCAAATAATCCTTATCTACTTAGAGCATTTGCATCAGTTCCTAATAAAATTCCTGTCTATTTGAGCATAAGAACTTTCTATTTTATATACTCACTTTTCAAAACATTCCATATCAGAGCATCCACATCAGTGAATGTAAAACTTTGCAAAATACAAAAAGTAACAAATTTTACACATTTTGCCTAAAAAATCTTCCACAGTAGTTAAGCCAAAGTTGTCTAAATATCCAAAGTTGTTACAGTAACCGGATATATTTGCACAGTTACTGTTCATTTGCATTTTATATTTTATTATTTTTTTTCTCTCTCCACAGATTTGATCTCCTTCTCTCTCGTCACTTTCCCCTCACTCTCTTCTCTATCTATACCTCATCAGACATGCTCTCTTCTAAACACAAAATCTCCACATACCCATCATCAAATACTTCAGCCACAAAAATCTGTCCCTCCAAACACAAAATTCTCACACAATCTCAACATCAAATACTTCATCTACACAAACCCATAATCAAGACCCACACAATCTGGGTTTTTTCTCTTATTTGGCTTCAAGCTTGGTGGATTTTTGTGGGTTTGCTAGAATTGATGTTCAACCTTGGGGAATTTTGTGGGTTTGTTGGAATTGAAAATAGAATGTGTGGGTTTTGTTTTGGTATTGATTTGCGCCTCTACCTTTGACTGGGTTTGGTTGATGGGAGTGGTAAATTGAGGAAGATTGATTGAGGGAACTGGGAAGATAGAGAGAGAGATATGAATTGGGAGAAGGATAAAGAGGAAGAAGACGAAAGGGAAAGTGTTCAAATGAAGAAGGGTAGAGAAGAAAAAAAAAAGACGAAAAAGAAAGAAAAAGAATGAGAAATAGAAAGGGAAAGTCTTCATTTGCCATGTGTGTCAAAGTTAGTGGGTCATGGGTAGGTGTGAAATAATAAAAAAAAATGTGAAAAAATATTATTTAAATAAAAGAATGTGTAGAATAGACAAACTGATGTGAGTGTTTTGTAAAAGTGAGTGTGTAAAATAGAAAGAGTATTTTTTTTTTTTTTTTTTGTAAAATAGACAAAAATTTTACATCCACTGATACGGATGCTCTTAGACTATTTATTTTACACAACGTTTTATTAAAATATCATTTTTTCTTGATTTTTTTCAATTGTTTCTTTTTCTTCACACACAACAACCATCATTTACACTCTTCCTTTATTCTTGAGATGCGTAAAGAAAGAATAAAAAACTAAATGCAAAGTGATTAGTTTCAGTGTAAATTTACATAGTTGCTATAGTAATTTTGCAAATTTACAAAGTTTTAACTTGATTGATGTGGATGATTTTACAACTTAAATGTGTAAAATTAATACAATTTTTTTTTTTTTTTGGTACTGTTTGATGCAAATGCTCTTACATATACAACACAATTTATCTATAAAGAACTCTAGACAAAAATTTTACAAAAGAAATTTGAAACCTATTAATGTGGCAAATTTTTAGTGGGAGATAAAAAATAAAAAATAAATAAAAAAAAAGAAGAGAAAAAAGAGTGATATTAGTAATGAAACAAATCAGTGAAAACTCACCTACTCATATGCCAAAAAGTTATCAAATTTTGTGTAATATTAATCTGTATCAACATGTATAAAAGGGGTTACAAAAAAAAAAAGAGGGAAAACCTGCGATTATCACCAAAAAACTAAATAAATAAAAGAAGGAAAACCTGTACATTCTCTATTAGGTGGCCCAAAGCCCAATAACTAAACAAGGTCATATAATCCTTTCCTCCTCACCACATAAGCAAAACCCGACCCCTCTCTCTCGGGCAAGGGTTTTTCATTGTCAGGGTTTT
Organism: Quercus suber; assembly: GCF_002906115.3. Classification (NCBI taxonomy): domain Eukaryota; kingdom Viridiplantae; phylum Streptophyta; class Magnoliopsida; order Fagales; family Fagaceae; genus Quercus; species Quercus suber. Next base: position 124,263 of record NW_027069654.1, on the reverse strand, counting down.
TCAAAACCACCATGCCTACTGTCAACATTGGAAGAAATTGTCTCTTCGAGGCTCTAGGAAAAACTTCTAGGATGCATGGACGCGGCAAAATGGCCGCTGCACCTGCGTCCGATGCGACTTGACGCTGCGACGCGCGAGAGACGCTGCTGCCTATGCGTCGAACCGCGTCCATTTTTTTTTTGTTGCTGGATTCACGCCAACTCGCGCCGATTTGGCTCTGATGCACGCTGATTCGCGCCGAACCGCATCAGATGCAAATCCAAAAACAAAAAAACAAAAAAAAAACAAAAAAAAAAAATGGACGCGGTTCGACGTGCAGGCAGCAACATCCCTTGTGCGTTGCCGCATCGGACGCGAGTGTGGCTGCCATTTTGCCGCGTCCGTGCATCCTTGGTGCTTTATATCATGGACTTGCTTATAAGTTATAATCTGAGTTTTTCAAGTGAAATAGTTTTACAAAATTTCATCTTCTTATTGGGCATTGCTTTTTTGAGCAGTGTTGGTAAAAGCGCGCTTAAGCCCAAAGTGAAAAGCCCCAAAGTTCTAGTGCTTTTTGCCTCTAAAGCGAGGCACACTTAAAGAAGCGCTTTTTAGGCACGGTTTTTTGTGTTTAAAAAAAAAAAAGAAAAAAAAAAACCAAAATTGAATTAAAACTTTAGGATGTTGACATTATTGATATAAGCCATTGATTTGGCATATTTTTAGTGTAACTTATTAAAAAAAAAAAAAAACATGTAAGTTTGAGTGTAACTTGTCCTAAAACCCATAACCCCCTAGTTCTTCTATATTTTTTTCTTTATGTGTTCTTCTCTATATAAAATGTTTTATATCAATTTATATGATAATTTGATTGTATGATTGTTGTATTTCTCATTAACAATTATTTTTAAATTTATTAAAACTTTTTTTTTAAAAAAAATATGCGCCTCACTTCAATTAGGTGCACGTTTTGCATTTTGTGCCTAGGATCAAAGAGGCCTTTGCACTTAAGTGCGCCTTGCACTTTTAGCAACACTGTTTTTGCTAACTCAATGTGGTTAGTTCATTTTTTAAAAACCTTAAGCGCTAAGAGATTTTTATTTAATTGTTGTGAAGTTGCTTGCTAGAATTTTATATTTTGATAATGAAAAATATGAGAGCAATATTAATTATACTCAAGGATGCATGGACGTGGCAAAATGGCTGTCGCACCTGCATCCAACGTGACGACGCGCGAGGGATGCCGCTGCCTGTGCGTTGAACCGCGTCCAGTTTTTTTTTTTTTTTTTCATTTCCGGATTTGAGCTAACTTGCGTCGATTCGGCTCTAACGCACACCGATTTGTGCCAATTCGGGCCGAATCGGATCATATCAGCAGAATATTGGTGTGTTTCAGCCGAAAAAGGAAATCGGTTGGTAAGAAAAAAGAAAAAAGAAAAAAAAAAACTTAAAACCGAAAATTCCAATGGATTTGATACGCCGTTGTTGCCATCTTCATCGGCCTTAACCCCTTTCTTCTTCTTCTTCCTTTTTTTTCGCGAGCCCAGCGTTGCCGTTTAGTTCTGTTTCTTTTTTTTTTATTTTTTATTTTTTATTTTTTTTTATATATAAGTTTTGTTTTGTTTTGTTTTTATTTTTTTGAAAAGGATTGTTAAATGCATTTGGTCAAAGAGACTTTATTTTGTTTTTTGTGCCTCTCACGTGAGCCATGTCTCCCCTTTTTTTTTTTTTTTTTTCTTTTTTTTTTCTAGGTACATTAAGCCACTGAACCACTAAGCCTTTGGTACGTGAGTCACTTAGCCACTAAGCCTTTGGTCAGAGAGGCTTTATTTTGTATATTATTATAATTATTATTATAATTATATGAGTTTATTATTATTATTATATAAAAAAGCATGCTTAACAATATATAAAATATATAAATAAAAATATTTTTAATAATTTTTTAATTGCGCATCCCGCCGCACCCTATTTTTCAAAAATTGTCGAGTCCCACACCCGCGCTTTATAGAAAAACTTACGGTCAGCTTTCTCTCTCTCAATATCCAATCACAATTTTTTATATTTAAATTCGTTTATAGGAGAAATTGATCACATTGTGTTGGTTTGTATTGAATCAATCTCACAGCGAAAGAAGAGTTCAAAGATCTTTGTTTCAGGTTCGGGATTAAGCTTGATGACTTTACATACGTCGTAAGCACTCGCATTTCTTTCTCTTTTAAAATATTAATTTTGAAATGATTAATTTCTTATTTTAATTTAATTTAATTTATTTCTGTTTTTCTCAAACTTCTGAAAAGGAAAAAACATTTATTTATGTGCTATATGTCATTTATTTATTTTAAAATGGGAGAGAACAGAGGAGCCGGACCCATAGATTTAGTGCATGCATTTTATGTATGTATGCATGTATCTACGTGGCTTTTTGTTTATTTGGGCAAAGTTGCTGTTTATTATCCCTTAATGGAAAACATATGTGCAGAATTCGATTAGAATTGCATGTTCTTAGAAAAAAAAACCTATAAATAAAAAAAAAAGTTACATTTTTAAGTTGTAACAGCAGCTGGTTTAGTTTTATGAAATTTGAGTTTGAATTTTAAACTTCTTCATTTATATAATTTGTGTTTTGTTGTTAAATAACTTTCAATTAAATAATAAAAGTGAGTTTTTTTTTTTTTTTTTTTATATATATATAGATAATTTTTTGAAGAGGGTGAAAAATGAGGCAGTGAGTTCAAAAATCAAAGGGGTGTGTAACTTATCAATAAAAATGAAAGAAAATACTCTGTATATAGATTTGCAAATATTTATATTAAATTTTATAGAGGGCTCTAAAATTGATTTATGGGTGCTGTAAGTGTAAGAAAAGGAGTTTTTGCATCAAATGTTAAATATCATCAATTGGATGATTCTTTTTGATATATCTTACCATTTATGGACAAGTATTGCATAACTTGGCTGAAGGAACTTAAACTATGTTTTTCCTTATTGATTCGTAAGTTGACATAACGAATAGTAGTTATCCTGCGCGATATACGGATTAATTAAAAATTACATGTAAATAAAAAATATATTTTTCTATTATTTTCGGAACTATCTCAATAGCTATTGAGCAATTTGAAACTATTATAGGGTTTCTCCCAGTTAATTAAATAATTTAGTTACTCGAAACTTTTGATAATAGAATTTTAAACTATCCTAAAAATTAGTAATTCACTTGATATATTTTTAATAGATTTTAATTTAAGGTAAACTATCTTAATAATTAATGGGAGTGTAGCCATTTGTTGCAAAAACAAGATAGCCACTTGGCAAAACCTAAACTTCTAATATCCCAATTTTATTTTTTCTATAGTATATATATGATGTTATTTTCACTAATAAATTTTGCTTATATTACTTTGTAATATTATTTGTACTTTGGGTTTACATCATGAAAAAGTCAAGGTTTTTCCACTTATACACTACTTATTGTTGTTGTTGTTATTATTATTATTATTATAGTCTTATTTCTTCTAATTTTTATAGTCATATATGGATTTTGCTGGAGAAAATGGGCAAATGCCCCTTTCCCAAAAAAAAAAAAAAAAAAAATCCAGCATTTTGCTCAATTTTCCAAACTAATTAGGAAAATGCACTTCTTTTGAAACTCGATTTTCTCAAAATCGAGTTATAAAAAAAAAAAAAAAAATTCTAAAGCCCTATAGTGGCGTTTTAAGGAGCCTATAGTGACATTCTAAGGACCTATAGTAGCCTTTTGTAACTTGATCTCCATGAAGTCAAGTTACATGCAATTTTTTTTTTCTTTTTTTACCTATAACTTGACTTCATGGAGATCGAGTTACAAAACGCTACTATAGGTCCTTAAAACGTCACTCTAGGCTCCTTAAAAACGCCACTATAGGGTTTAACTCGATTTTGAAAAAATTGAGTTTCAAAAGAGGGGCATTTCCCTAATTAGTTTGGGAAAGAGGGCAAAATGCTGGATTGTCTTTTCGAAAGGGGCAAAGGCCAATTTTTTTCCCAATTTTGCTTATAATTTGAGTTGGTTTCACAAGTGAATATTATGTCTTTTTTATTTTTATTTTTATAAAAAAATTTCTTAATTTTATCAATTAGTTTAGTCTTGTGTACATTTTGTGCGATATGCTAAAAAATTTGAAGTTTTTAAGTGGGTAAGTTGTCGAGCTTCTTATGAACCATAATTTTTTCATTTATATATGGATATGACTCTTTGAAATTGGTTATTGTCTTCGCTTCTCACATACTATTTTTTTGTGCTTTACTATGAAGCATAGGTGCGTTTCCAGATTCGAGTGCGGGTGTGGGTGTGGGACTCGGCAATTTTTGAAAAAATAGGGTGCAGGTGCAGTGATTAAAAAATTATTAAAAATATTTTTATTTATATATTTTATATATTGCTTAGCATGCTTTTTTATATAATAATAAAAAAAAAAACTTATATAATAACAATAATAATAATGATGATGATGATGATGATGTACAAAATAAAGCCTCTCTAACCAAAGGTTCAGTGGCTCAATGTACCAAAAAAAAAAAAAAAAAGAAAAAAAAAAAAAAAAAA